>NC_054375.1:135541654-135873083 GCF_017654675.1 Xenopus laevis | reverse complement strand
CAAAAATGTAATGTATAAAGGCTGGAGTGACTGGATGTCTAACATAATAGCCAGAACACTACTTCCTGCTTATAAGCTCTCTAACTCTGAGTTAGTCAGCGACTTGAAGGGGGACCAAATTAGACATACCGGTAACTGTTCAGTAAGTTTTCAATTGATCCTCAGCATTCAAAAGCAACAGTTATGACCCCCCCTCAAGTCACTGATTGGTTAATGCCTGGTAACCAATCAGTGGAAACCAAGAGAGCTGCAAAGCAGGAAGTAGTGTTCTGGCTATTATGTTAAACAAGGGTTTCACTGGCAGAGTGAAACCCTTGTTAAGATTTATGTAGTGCAGCATGCAACGTTTCGGGGATAACCCCTTTATCAAGCTTTATGCCACTCTAAATAAATCTAAAGCAAGGGGTTTCACCCTGCCAGCATTACCCGTGAACTTTTTTGCTCTGAATTTTGACTAGTTGCCGATACCCTATTTGCTGAGCACCGGGGATTCATTTCTCCACGAGGGCCAGGGTGAGCGTCGGCATTTGGTTATCGTCTATTATGTTAGACATCCAGTCACTCTTTATACATTACATTTTTGCCTAACTAACTATATTACATGTTTTATTTTGCACAGCCTATTTATCTACCCAGTTTTTATTTTTAAACTGAACAATTCCTTTAAAAGCTCAATGATGTCAATCTGAGCATTTGTTACATTTATTTGGATGGTTTACACCAGCAGCCTGGGTCAATTTGGAACGGTTTGGCTGCCTTCAGGTATCATGGATAAAACAGACATGTTTAAGCAAGCAAAAGTGTATGTCAAACTAGCAGTTGCTTTTATTACATTGGTGCCAGAGAGAAGCGCTCTGCCGAAGCCCATTCACTCATTGCACATTGTGACAGCAGATTCACAGAAGGAGCCAACAAAACCACAATCCATTGTGTATTAGCTTTATTTTGCCCCAGGGCCCACCAGGGGGCAGCAGAGTACCATAAAATGATCAAATATGGGTCATCTCCATACAAAACTTTACAGTGTTAGGCTTCGATTTACCATGCAAGGAGAACGCCAATAAAAATAACATACATCCCAATCCTTCCATTGGATAAAGGACACACAGTTTTCTTTTCTCTTTTTGCTCACTAGCAATAAATAAATTGCATAAAATCCACAGAAAATGAACAAGAGGCACCCAGTTTCCAAATAAAAGAAAGTCGAAGGCACAAAGCAGCTGGGGAGGGTTTAGAGCCTTAGTAACTTCTGCATCTCCACTCCTCCGAGCTGTAAGGCTCCACATGCAGGCCCGTGCTGATTGGTCAGGGTGTGAAGCCTCAGGGTTAATGCTGTGTCATTGGGGCAGGTGATTTAATACAGAGCTTACTATGACATTTACAGATCAATTAATACACACTGACGGACCACTACATACTGGAAGAAGCCAGGAATGGAAGCGAATAAAAGGCCTTGTAACCCATAGCAACCATTTAAACAGACCGGTAAATGCTTCCAGCTAATTGGTTACTACGGGTGACTAGGACTGGAGTCGAGGAAGCTCCCTGTCTAGATGCACCTGACTGGGACACAATGTTAATGAATGTGAGCGACCTCTCCCAGTAAAACATCGGCCTAGTGGAGCAGACGTTGCTCCAGTTCAGCCCCAAGCTTTGTGTTTGGTCAGCTCACTGCATCGAGCAACCGGCTGGCCTGGGTGGGGAGAGGAGAAACCAGAAAGCACATAATTAAATGCAACACAAAACAGGACTGACTAGTTGAGACAAGGCTTTTCCAGCCTAAAGCAAAGGCATCAGCTGCAGCGAAGCAACATGGCAGCCCTCACTCCTATATTTCAGTGCAAGAGTACGAACAAAGGGTTACAATACAATAAACCATGTCCTTATCATGGAAATAGACACAAGATGTTTAATATATACTGTATACTTCCCCATTAATCACCTATAACTACACAGCACAAAGGGGAAACCTGCAGCTCTCCAACACACGCTCAGCTAGAATTTCTAGCAACCCCCTTTAGCTCTCAGAGAGGTTGCTGGGAGATGTAGTGCAACAGGTACAGGTTTGCCCTTTTTTTAACTAGTGTCCCCCTAAAGCTTTAATGTTTACGGTTCCCTTTAGGTTTATGCAGCAGGGACTCCCAGCACCCTCAAACCAATTCTCTTTGCAATAAAGTAGCGGCGCTGAGATCTGTTGGAATGTTGTGTTTGGGAATCTTTGGCACTCGCTGTAGTTCAGAAAGGAAATGCTGAAAGAGGAGTTGCTGCCCAATAACCCCTGTGCAAATGACTTTCTGAGGGCTCCTTAGTGGGTCGGGTCCGGTGGATGAGATTCCAATGATAATTAATAAAGTGTCAGTATCCCTTTAAAGCCAGTGATGCACCAATTTATAATTTCTGAACTCTGAATCCCTCACAAAGAGTTTGGGAAATCCCGGAACAGAATCTAAATGTATATTTTTAACTGTGAACAAGAACATTGCATACATTTATCAGTGGGCCATGACTATAAGTCACATGATATTAAAGGGGAACTATACCCGTCCAAATAACATTAAAACTTCACGGAGTAATATTTAGTCGTTAGCCTTTTTGTTTTTCATAGGGATGCACCGAATCCAGGATTCAGTTCAGGATTCTGCCTTTTTCAGTAGGATTTGGCCGAATCCTGCTGCCTGGCCGAACCTGAATCTTAATTAGCATATGCAAATTAGGGGCAAAGAGGGAAATTGAGTGACTTTTTGTCACAAAACAAGGAAGTAAAAAATGTTTTCCCCTTATCACCCCTAATTTGCATATGCAAATTAGGATTTGGGATCAGTTTTACACTGATAATTTCACAAATTTGTATCTGGAGCACTGCAATACTGTCTTGTCCAGGCAGGAAGAACCGCAAAAGCTTAAGTTACTGATGCAGGATGTTGTTTCTGATGCTTCTCTGCTCAGATCCTGCTCTTTAGTCACAATAAGCATTAGACCTGATCAAAGAAGCAGCACTAGATGCCTCCAGCATCATCAACTCAAGCCTCAAGAGTTCTGTCCAGCCAGCAGCAAAAGATGCTCCTGTTACAAATTTAGGGTACGTCTTGCAAAACTGCAAATATTATGAAAACTAAAAAGGAAAAAAAATAACTTTTTTGCAGGGAGGTTATAGTTTCTCTTTAGGAGGAGCACCAAAATATTCGGCAGCATCAAATCTTTCAAATGGTGCAGGGATTTTAATTCGGCATCCCTCCTAGAGGTGGCATAGGCATTTTATAGCTGAAAATAAGACCGTGCCACAAATGTAGCTTCAAATATCTCGGACTCTGTTCACTTATGGAAAGGATCTATTAATGTCCCATGGACCTCCTTGAAATTTCTATATCGCTGTGCCTTTAACAAGTACTACGCAGTCATATAGAATGGAATAGAGTGTTTTCTGTACTTTCTGTGTATCAGATAAGGCTCTGCTGATATCTACACGGGACAGCAATGCGCAAAGAGTTAAAATTAGTGAATAAATAATACAAAGTAATATACAATTCTCTGTGTACCATTGGGTGTTGTGAACAAAAGTCTATTTACAGATATCTCTAATGCATAAATCTCTCTCCATCAAAAGCAAAATAAAAACAGGTTCCCCCCCCTTCCCTCGTCTCCATAACCAGGTGAGGTTGGGACCGTCTGTGTGCGAAGCAGAAACCAAGGCACCGAATACTTCCATTAGAAAGGAATGTGACCAGCAGCAAAGGAATGGCTTCCATCTTTCTGCTCTTCTGAGTCCACTGGTATCAGCGGAGATAATGAATATCAGACCCACAGGGACATCCAGGACAGGGGACTGCTCGGGGTGTAATAAATGGAGTGTATATGAAAATAAGGAATATTTCGGCTGCCTAGGAATACCTGCCAGGAGCAAATGATGTTTCCATGGGTTCTACCGATAAGAACAGTCTGTGAAATGAACCATAGAGCAGCCATATTGAATGGTTTGAAAGTTAAAGCAATCAAGCCACTGGAGGTGTAGTAGTTGTTCAGTTATACCCCACGCTATACATGCACTCCCCCGGTAGAGTCTCAGTCTTATGCCATACACCCCGGTACTGGTACGGACTTCTTTCTTGGACCCAGAACATTCTTAGGAATGCAAATGATCACGTCCAGTCCAGAACTTATCCCTGGATATATATTCTGGTTGGGTTGTCCATCAGAAGGACTTGGAAATGCAGGTAGAAGGAAGTCTTCTCAGAGGGTTTCTCTACCACCGGCCACAAGGCCATCAGACTCCAGGATCATGGATTACACTGGATTTTCTGACTTTAGGAGGAGGGGTCGGTGGTTTCATCTCCTCGCGTTTCGGTAAGGGGGGTGCGATCTGTTAAAATAAAATACATAGAATTCAAATAAAATACATCATTGAGTGTTGAGAGACAGCATTGCAGATAATGGATGATGAAGGTGTCTCAGGACTAGGGATGCACTGAATCCACTATTTTGGATTTGGCCCAACACGGATCAGAATCCTAATTTGCATATGCAAATTAGGGATGGGAAGGGGAAAACATTTTTTACTTCCTTGTTTTGTGACAAAAAGTCCCACGATTTCCCTCCCCACCCCTAATTTGCATATGCAAATTAGGATTCAGATTTGGTTCGGCAGAAGGATTTAGTCGAATCCAAATCCTGCTGAAAAAGGCTGAATCCCAAACCGAATCCTGGATTCGATGCATCCCTACTGAGGACTATGCCTCACTCACCTCCACTGACAGGCGCTGGCTCCCCTCATTTGATCTGCATTTGGGGGGAGGTGGAGGAGGGCACCCCAACATCTGTGCGGTCGTTTCAGCATGAGAAGAGAGAGAAGGAAAGCCTGTTGGATGGAACACACACAAGCTCATTGTAAAAGCTCTTGGTGAGAAATGTATTGTAAAGGGTCAATAGAAAAAGATGTTGCACTTACTGTGCGTTCTTGGAGTTTTGGGGGTTATTGGGGAAGGGCTGAGGGGTGTCCCTCCTTGGATTGGAGATGCATTGTGGAGAGTCAATCGTCCATCAGACAACTGGAGACTTTTGGGCCGCTGGCACTTGTTGGCCAAACTCAGGGGGTTAACAGAACCCTGGAAAAAATCCATAACTCAAGGTTTGTATCACCACAATATAAAGTCTCTTCCCTTTATTGGCCATCATAGCCTTTCCCTCATCTTTCATAAAGCCCCAACTTTATGTCAAAGTAAGTATCAGGCACCCGTCTCACCTCCCGTGTATGCTTGAACTTCATCGCCCGATTATCACTCTCGTCTCTATCACCGACATCCTCATGCCGAGAGATAAGGGAGGCGCGTCTGTGCGGAACTGGTTCTGGGATCGACCTATGGTAAAGACAGAACTATGAGAAATCAGAAGGAAATCCACATTAGTGGCATAGGTTTTACTTTAGTGTGGCGACAGCAACCAATCGGAATTTATTCTTTATTAATCCTACTGCAGCTGGCCAATCAGAATTTATATACAGGTGGCATTCAGTTTTGTGAACTCCCTGTACCGGGTGCAGAACAGAGAAGCGACACTGGAGCTCCTTTAGTTAGTAACTACCCCTGATAATTGCACAAATCGACATTTTATGATAATTTTTAAATGTTTTGCGAATTTGAGACGGGGGATGTCCAACTTGTCACCCTTCTGCTGACGGCTGTCAGAGGCTGCTATTACTAGGACTGGAAACCAGGTATAGGTATGTTCAAATAATAGACAACGATACCCTTCAGATCCAGGTCTGGAGCTGCTGCTTCCCGAGGAGGAAGTGGAGACAGAGGACAATCTTCTTAATGTTGCCGACGTGATGTAAGGGACCACCACGGAGCCAGCTCGGCTCAACTTCCGGTCTGTTAAGCTGGCAGGCTGTAGGGGACAACAGATAAGAAGCACATGGTGGAAGGAGAGAGAAAAAAAGAAAGCAAATAAAGGAGAGCAAGTACATTGATCTATATACCCCCATAAGCTTTAGTACTGTTATGCCAGTCTCCCTTCATGCACCCCTAGGGCACCTATGTTTATTTACACCCACCAAAGTGATTGTTCCGTAGAGCTTCTCCACTTTGCTTCTCAGGTCCTTGAAGCAGGACACCAGCCTTTCATGAAGGGGCCGTAGATTATCTGTCAGCTTCTCGCCGTGGATTCGGATCCCTTGTGCCAGAAGAGGCATCTGCCGGATGGACAGTTAAATGTGGAAAACAGCACAGGAAAAGGAGGGAGTAAAAGCACGAGAGGGGGGAGATTCTTAGAAGTGTGTGCCTACAGTAATTGCCAGTGCTTTTGCCTTAGGGAGTGAAAAACTTCTTTATAAAAATGATCCGAGGAGAAGCAGCTGGATACGTGTGACCAATGAACAGAAGACCAGGGAACAAGGGGCTGATACCCAAAGCACTAACATGGTAATAAGAGCTAAATAATAAGCTATGGACCCCAGCACTGACCTGGAGAGCAATCAGCTGCTTGAGCAACTCTATCTTATCCTGGTCCGTCGGATGTTCCTGGAGGTAACGCTCAATGAAGAAAGCCTAAGAGACATTTAAGAAGTACATTTAGATTTATAAAATGACAGTAATAGATAACAGAGGGCTCATAGCATCTGAGTATACATTACATTTCTTGAGTTGTTACAAAATATATTTAATGGTTAATCTATATCAGTGCTGTCCAACTGGCTGCCCATGGGCCGTGTCCAGACCGCAACCCCCCCCCCTTGTGTGCCCCCCACATGAAAGTCTGCCTGCTGTGAATGCTTACCTTGAGTAAAATGCATTAGTACTGAGATTAACTGGCCCCTGCATTGTTTAAACTTCAAATTCAGACAGTAAACTCCTGCATTGTTCACACCTATAACCCCTCTAATGTCCTGTACTGGTCACACCTCAGACCCAGACTGAAAGTGCCCCCGTTCACCTATTCACACTCATACAAACTGCTAAAGGGGCACCAGTATTGTGTCACTGTATGTAGCACAGTTTGAACTGTCCATCTTAGAGTGGCCCTGATAGGTTTCCCTGTCTCCTGCTGTATTCTATCTATATGCTCCCTGTGTGTGCCATACTCTGCCTGCGCTATGCTCCCTGTGTGTGTGCCATACTCTGCCTGCCCTATGCTCCCTGTGTGTGCCATACTCTGCCTTCCCTATGCTCCCTGTGTGTGCCATACTCTGCCTTCCCTATGCTCCCTGTGTGTGCCATACTCTGCCTACCCTATGCTCCCTGTGTGTGCTGTACTCTGCCTGCCCTATGCTCCATGTGTGCGCCATACTCTGCCTGCCCTAGGCTCCCTGTGTGTGCCATACTCTGCCTGCCCATCGGCTCCCTGTGTGTCATACTCTGCCTGCCCTATGCTCCATGTGTGCGCCATACTCTGCCTGCCCTAGGCTCCCTGTGTGTGCCATACTCTGCTTGCCCAACGGCTCCCTGTGTGTGTCATACTCTGCCTGCTCTATGCTCCCTGTGTGTGCCATACTTTGCCTGCCCAACGGCTCCGTGTGTGTCATACTCTGCCTGCCCTATGCTCCCTGTGTGCGCCATAATCTACCTGTCCTATGCTCCCTGTGTGTCATACTCTGCCTGTATGAGCCTAGTAGGGTTGTTCTGGTGGTTTGTTAACATTTGGAAATTGTTGTTTGAGTTTAATTATGTGCTGGGAGTGCTGTGTTATCCACAGGGGAGGAGGAGGCATATGGATGTAAGGGTATGTTTTAATATGACATTTTCATGAGTGATATCGCTGCAGTGAGTACCAACCATTTGTTTTTTTTGGTTTGCTACCACCATTAATGTTGGCATAGTCTTAAAAGTTCTTGTGGTAACATGGGTGTGGTTAAATGTGGGTGTGGTTTAAAAAGGGGAGTGTCAGCACGGGCTTCCATTATCGACCCTCCACCACATAGGCCTGAAAAATGCCAGCCCTCGGTGCCACAGAAGTTGTACAGCACTGACTCTAGGTGAACTGATGCCAATTCAGGAAGGTGCATAAAATCATCCAGACCCCACCTATCTATAGCAGCTATCACAAACAGGCAGCACTAAAAGCAGAGATGATACAAAGAAGTTTACTGTTGCATACGGAACATCACTACCCACCTTTTCGTAGTTGGAAAACCCTCCCATGACGGCTGGATCCACAATGCCATTGAGGAGCATAGAGAGCGGATGCAAGGGGAGGCTCTGGTCGGCCCTGTGCTGCTGAACCAAGTGACTGATCTTCTCATTGGTCAGTTCCATTGTCTCTATTGCATTCTGCAGGGGGCTGATCTCTTCCTGGAGAGGAGGAAGAATGAATACACTGCTATGAGCCTCCCCAAACAAGATTTACAGTTGTACATTATTACTGGAGTATTGCACACTGCAGTATTATAAAATATACCCCCCTATCCCAACTAAGCCAAATTAACTAAGTAAACTCAGGAGCCAACAGACATCATCATCTAACCATCGGATATCAAAATTCAAATTCAGCCTTAAAAATCCAAAAACCAACCCAAGGCTACAAACATACCCAATAAACAAGGTAACTTACAGTGTCAAAGTGTTTAGCTTCAAACCATTTTAGAATTCCAGGCAGTTTATACGCTGTTGTAAACGTGGTCCTCTCAATCCACATGGTCTATGGGAGACAGGAAAATACCAGGGTAAGTGTGGAGCAGCACCTCTCTGCACTGCCATGTAAACAATATTCAGTAAGTGTAGAAACAGATCATCTAGTCTCACCGCAAATTCATTGTCTGGGTCTTTCTCTCCTCTGCGGAAGGGTCTGGAGTAAGAAAACCTCTGCACCTCGTTATAGCGATAGTAACTGTAAAGACATAGAGATGGTTCTCATTCATTTTTGCAATTGGGTGAGAGTTCTCAACCCTCAGTTCTGCATGATCGATAGTCCTTAGCGCAACTTTCAGCCTTTCCCTATTGGAGCTGAATTTCAGTGATATTTAGGGGTCATAGATCATTAATAAAAAAGGAATGATCTATCTTCAGATATATAAAATTGATTAAAAGGAGGGGATCTGACTTCTGTCAGTATTTGAGTTTTTTTATATATAGGAGAAAAGAAAAAAAGTATCCCCGTCTTTTTGATCAGAAAAACACACAAGAAAATATAGGTAAATATATGTTATCACTATATAATTTAAATTCCAGTTAAACCATTTAATCCCGTCATTCTATATATATGGGTTCCCCCCTTTGTTAAATAGTCCCACAAAGTGCTAGTGATTAACTTTAATTAGATAGCATTAAATAGAATAAAACTAGCACTCAATTAATTTTTCTTTTAAATATTGTGTACGCTTTGTAATTTCTAACTCAAACAATTCATTTAACATTAATAGATTGTTAGATTACTAAAAATTAGCTAAAACACCAATAAAGGTGATAAAGTGCCAACAGATTGTGATCAATTCACTTGTAAATCAACTAAAGTGCAATTATTAATATCTCCGATTCCAAGAAAAGGAAATTGGTAGGTGGGTGGAGAAGTCCCGTGTTTTCTAGCCGATTGTTTTACTAACTGCGGGACCCACAAAGAGAGAGAAGTCAGTGCTTCTGGAACAGTGGTCTCAATTCTATTTTCAAAGATCATCTCAACATGCTGCACTAGAAATACCACACTCTTCAATCTCTACTTTAGCAGCTACCCCACTTCCTATACAGTATGTATGGCCCCACCTGGGCTTGAAACCCCAAAAGACAGCTCTGCTAATATTCAACAGTCATTATGAAAGCATCACCTTCTCATACTTATAACTTGCTTTATATTGATGCACAGTTTAGTTGCATGGACATATTGTGTTGTCTATATTTCCTATATAAAAAGGCTCCATGGTACAACTCAAATAAACAGATTCAAAGGAATAAAGCACATTGGTACCCGAGTATCTGCTCTGGAACCAGCTTCTCTTTGTACCGAGACGGGAGGTTCATCAGGGGTTTGACAGTGAAGCACTGTACATCTGTTTAAGATATTAAGGAGCAGACAGAATACAGCAAGGGATATTTGGAAACTGCCATAGAATAAGTACACCAAAACATCCATAGACAGAGTGAAGAATTATGGAAAGCACAGGACACACAAGACCCTATTCTAGAAGGAAGAAGTGCCCTTATTCAGCAACACAGACTTCTGATTGGTGGATACATTGCTTGGTTGAGTTCCGGATCTCGTCTCCTGGGGGAGAGCTGCTGGAAAGTTTCTCCGCATTGGGGAACTGATTGAGGAGCCACAGATTAAAGTCCTCCAGGCGCTCATATTCTTTCCCTCGATAAATAAAAATTTTGTTCTGGAATAAAAACAAACGGAACTTAAATTTCTGAGACCGCCACTGGTCACTCAGGAGGAAGAAAAGAAACGAGCTAGAAAATTAAATGAAGTCGGTCGAGTGGGTATGGCAAATGTATAGGAGCAGGAGGTTATAGGGGATGAAGCAGGTTCTTACCCGTAAAAAGGATGGAAATCCTTGCCCATAATAACCCACGGCAAAATACTCAGACTGCAGCCTTAAAGAGCGCATGATGTTCTGGTAGAACCCGGCCTGCTTGTTCTGAAGAGCAAGAAACCAGCTGTTAGCTGCTGCCCAGGAAGAAGAGTTAAAGGGATCCTGTCTCCGGAAAACATGTTTTTTTCAAAACGCATCCGTTAATAGTACGACTCCAGCAGAATTCTGCACTGAAATCCATTTCTTAAAAGAGCAAACAGATTTTTTTATATTCAATTTTGAAATCTGACATGGGGCTAAATATTTTGTCAATTTCCCAGCTGCCCCCAGTCATGTGACTTGTGCCTACACATTCAGTTACATTTTCTCAATGTAACTGAATGTGTCTCAGTGAGACATGGGTTTTTACTACTGAGTGCTGTTCTTAGATCTACCAGGCAGCTGTTATCTTGTGTTAGGAAGCCGTTATCTGGTTACATTCCCATTGTTCTTTTGTTTGGCTGCTGGGGGGGGGGGGGGGGGGAAGGGAGGGGGGTGATATCACTCTAACTTACAGTACAGCAGTAAAGAGTGATTGAAGTTTATCAGAGCACAAGTCACATGACTTGGGGCAGCTGGGAAATTGACAATATGTCTAGCCCCATGTCGGATTTCAAAATTGAATATAAAACAATCTGTTTGCTCTTTTGAGAAATGGATTTCAGTGCAGAATTCTGCTGGAGCAGCACTATTAACTGATTCATTTTGAAAAAATTTTTTTCCCCATGACAGTATCCCTTTAATAAGGACCAGCCAGTATAAATTACTAGGAGCATTAATTCATACCATAGGAAGGGAGGTCCCTGCTCTGAAGAACTTACAATCTAAGAAGCTATAGAGCATCTGTATGATGGGCAGAGAGGTTATTAACACTTACCAACAAAACACTGAGGGCCTCATAGTGAAAGATCTGGTTCTCATACATGTCAATAAGCTCCTTGCTGTGTATGATTGCCTGCTCCCACATCTGTCACCAGTCGGAGATACAAGAAGGACAGACACACACACAGGTCAATAAACAGACCCCATAAAAATGATTCTACAGGCTGAGCTGCAGTCACTGCAGTTTAAAGGGTTTTGCACCTTTAAACTAACTATTAGTAGGACATAGAGAGTGATATCTTGAGACTATTTGTAATTGGTTTTCATTTCTTATTATTTGTGGTTTTTGTGTTATTTAGCTTTTAATTCAGTGGCAAAGTTCCATTTTATCTTTATGAGCCAAGCTATATGGCTGGAATTCGGGAACCCAGAGGCTTTGCACTGAACAAATAAATCATAAGGGAAAGAATAAAGATGCTATAAAGCACACAGAAGCTGCAAGGCCACATTAACCATCATCTGTGCTATTCCACTCTAGGGTATGGCATCAATACTGGAGCTTGCAGCATTATGGGCACAAGAGAACTCTGTACATTTCCCCAGAGATGTCAGCGATAGAGACCTAGAGGGGGAGAGCCATATTCATACTACGGTGGCCTGTTGCACCCCAGAAGCATTAGTCATAATGGGTTTTATTTTTACCCACTTAGACCTGCTACTTGCATTTTTAAAGGACTTCCTATGTTCCAGTACGGATGTTGCCTATAATAGTCAATAATGTGAACGTCAGACACACAATACTCACTTTTCCCTTGTCAAAGAAGGAAATGATCTCATGGTAGAGCCTCTCCTTGAGTTCCTGCTGGGTGTATACGGTGTAGCTGTCTCTCTGCAGCAAGTGAGGGGCGCACGGCTTCTCCGACCACTAATGGAACAGTGGGAGATTGTTTGTCTACATATCAGCCTCAGAAATAGAGAATACAATGCACAGGTGGGCATGCAATAAAACATTATACAGGTATGGGACCGGTTATCCAGAATGCTTGGGACCTGGGGTTTTCCGTAGGGATACACTGAATCCAGAATTCAGTTTGCGATCCGGCCAGGATTCAGCCTTTTTCAGCAGGATTTGTCTGAATCCTTCTGCCCGGCAGAACCAAATCAGAATCCTAATTTGCATATGCAAATTAGAGGTGGGGAGGGCAATCGCGTGACTTTTTGTCACAAAACAAGGAAGTAAAAAATGATTTCCCCACCCCTCCCCTAATTTGCATATGCAAATAAGAATTCAGATTCAGTTCGGTATTCGGCCAAATCTTTCGCGAAGGGTTCGGGGGTTCGGCCGAATCCAAAATAGTGGAATCGGTGCATCCCTAGTTTTCCGGATTACGGATCTTTGAGTAATTCAGATATTGATACCTTAAATCTACTAGAAAATCCTGTAAACATTAAATAAACCCAATCGGTTGGTTTTGTTTCCATTAAGGATTAATTATATCTTAGTGGGATCAAGTACAAGTGACTGTTTTATTATTACAGAGAAAAAAGGAAATCATTTTTAAAAATTTGGATGAAATTGAGTCTATGGGAGACGGCCTCTCTGTAATTTGGAGCTTTCTGAATAATGGGTTTCCATATCCAATACCTGTATATATTTATTTATACCCACTAGGGATGCACCGAATCCAGGATTCGGTTTGGGATTCGCACTTTCAGCAGGATTTGAATTCGTCCGAATCCTTTTGCGCAGGCGAACTGAATCTGAATCCTAATTTGCATATGCAAATTAGGGGTGGGAAGGGAAATCTTGTGACTGTCACAAAACAAGGAAGTAAAAAATGGTTTCCCCTTCCCACCCCTAATTTGCATATGCAAATTAGGGTTCGGTATCCAGCCAAATCTTTCGCAAAGGATTCGGGGGTTCGGCCGAATCCAAAATAGTGGATTCGGTGCATCCCTAATATCCACACATACATATCATAGTATCCCATACACCTACTGCAAAATCCATGTGAGCAAGGACATCTCACCTGTAGTAGCTCTGCATGCAGTAGCAGGGTATAAGCCGCTTCATTGTAGTTTTCTTTGCGCAGGTGTAGATCTCGCAGTTTGTACAGATACCTGAATAGAAGACAACTGAGTGAGCAACTGCACTGTAGAGATAATGGGGATTATAGAATAACACATAATCCCATCAAGGCTCTCATTATCAACCAAAGCCTCATCTCTGAAACAATAGGACTCCTGAGCCAGGTGACTGTAATGATGTTGGAGCAGTTATTGCACAACACTGAGCCGACTCACCTGATGTAAATATCTTCTCGTTTCTTCTCTTTGTAGAAATTCTGCAGAAAGAAAAAGCAAAATTACATTAAAAAAAAATGTTGGGGAGGTAAAGTAATGGGATGCAAGCGTAGCAGGAGTAAAAAAAAAAGTGTTGTTGGAGGATGCTGGGAGTTGTAGTTCAGTTATGTATCTCGGTCACGGAGCACCAGGTAGTATCAGGGTCTTTTAAAAGTATCAAATTTTATTAACGACTTGGTTACATCATAAAAAAAGAATCAAATATCGGCAACAGTGTATTAAACCCCACGCTTCACGCGTTTCGTGGCCTCACGCCACTTCCTCAGAAGCATAAGCATATGTAGTTGCAGTTACACAGCAATGCTGACAATAAGCCATTTGTTTTACTTCATTACATTTGTGGACGTTTTTTTTTTCCTTTGACTAACTTGATTTTGCTTAAATTAATGTTATTATGTCTTCTCTGTTTAATCCTACTCCCACAGAAGCTTCCAAGTACTCAACCCCTTCATTAATTAATTATGACATACATTTGTAGGGGAGTGGCCATCTCAGCTGCCCCACAATTCCATGCTCCACTAATACAAGGGAGGTTTCACTGTATGAGTAATAACTAGTTTATACAAGGTCATCGCCTGTTTAAAGGGCATGTAAAGGCAAACAAATAAAATCCCATTTTTACTTTCTTTAATGAAAAAGAAACCTATCTCCAATATACTTTAATTAAAAAATGTGTACTGTTTTTATAAGAAACCTGACTGTATGCAGTGAAATTCTCCCTTAATGTACTGCTGTGGATAGGAATTGTCAGATGGTCCCTGAATGCTCTGTAGGGAAACAATCATACTTATGAACAGCAGGGGGAGCCCCGGCCTTACTTCCCAGCCATGCAGAACTCAAGCAGCTCTGTTTGTTTCCTTGTAGAGCAGTCGGCGACTGTGTAGAGATTTGTATTGGATTTTATTTTTGCCTTTACATCCCCTTTACTGTTTCCAACTCCAGCTGCAGGGACAAAGATCATGGAGCCAGATTTAAACAGATAAACTGGGATTCTATTTGGAGGATTATTTTGCTGCAGCCACTGGTTCTGTAGAGTTGGAGAAAGTTTGTATTAAACAATACAAAAACTATAAAATCCACATTAGATTACATGACAACACAGGACCCAGTGCAGTCTGCCTATTCTTTTTTCTTTTTTTTTTTAAAGGTTACTTTTATATTGATATTTAATAACATACATAGAGCCAAGACCATTAAAGATCAGGAAGTATAGTAAGTGGAAGCAAATAGTAATATATACATCAGCAACAAACAGACATCATTTACGGTAAGTACATTATGGAACCATTGACAGAGCTAAGGTTAGCTTAGTTTAGATCCGCCTCACACCATAGGTTCCAAATTTTTTTCGCGTTTGGTCTGTGTTATTAGGGGGAAAGCCTTGTGTACCAATTGTTTCTATGTTGCAAGGGGCCCCATCCAGTGCATGGCTATGTTTTTCAATGCTTAGAATAGTAATGAACGGTATCTATTTTTAGCATACTTGGACATTACGATTTCGTCTAGAACACCCAGGAGACATATAAGAGGAGAGACAATTGTTGGAAAGTCAAAGTGCTCAGTTAGTACTCTGAGAATTCTGATGCAGTCTGTATATTCTGATCATTAATCAGTGTTGCTGTATCGACTTCTGGCATATATTATTTGACTTGTGCTGTTTTGATCATTTATGACAATCCCTAAGCAGCCCAGACCACACTGAGCATGTGCACAGTCTTGGTCTTGCAAAAATGTTTAACAAAATTACAAGATGGTGATCCAATGTGGCCAACTTTGAAAGCATAAATCATTTGTTTAATTAGGCTTCTGTTGCAGTAATTTATGTTTAGTCTACAAAATACAGCATTTCTAGCATTATTCTATTTTAGACTTTACTTCCCCTTTAATTGTATCTGGACTTCAGAACATATGGAAAGCAAGATGGAATGGGTGGTGGCAGCAGGTGGATCCTGTCTCTGGTCAACAGCACCCACACACGTTACACAAATTAATAGAAGCAGGTCCGCACTGAAAATCAAAATAGGCCCTGGTATTTCGGGTACACAGAGGCCCAAACAGCTTCATTTCAGCCCAATAAATAGTGACTGGCTATCTTACAGCAGCTCCTCTGGCATTTGCCAGAACCCACAGATTGCCAGTCCGGGCCTGAATAGAAGTAGAAGGACAAAGTTACCAGGAGGTTGACTGTGCAGCTCATGCGATTCTCCTCACTCTCGTCATTGGCGATGGTGCGATAGTCAAGCAGATTCTCCAGCAGGCTGCTCACCAGCACCGTAAAGACTTCTCCTGACCCGGAGAGATACTTGTGCTTTCGGCAGTTCTCCAGCAAACTGAAGCAGGACAGAAGGAAAAGGCGATTGATGAAATGACTGCAAAGTATAGCAACACTGTTCCCAATTGACCCCATGTCTCTATAGAAGCTGGACACAAGTGCAGTAGAGCAATCGATAAAGTTTTATACTTTGGATACACTCCCCCCAGGGTAGAACAGGGGATGCCTGGGAAAGCAGAATGTGGCAATTTGGAAACAGATGACAGTACATAAGACAGCAGATGAAAGAGGAACATAATAAGATAATAAAAACACAACACCAATAAGGAAAGAAGAGAAGGTTTCACTAGATGGAAAGCAAAAACAATGATCCACCAATAAAGAGGTGCGGAAAGACTGGATGACAGATGAGCCCAATAATAAAAGATAAGGTGTGTAGATGAGACTCACAGCCTCTCCAGGAGGTCCTTGTACTGCCGGTCCCCTCGTCCTCCCTCTACTTCCTGGTCAAGGCGAGTAATTAATTCATTTTCAAACTGCAAATAAATAAGAAGGAATTTAAAGACACTGGCCTGGTCACATGACACTAGCCTGCGTATAGCAGAACACCGGATTCTGAACTGCCATGTCTTACTTAACGGGGGGGTTCACCTTTAGGCGACAAATCTCCACTTCTTCGGGGCGACTAATCTCCCCGAACTGCTTCCCCTGCCTTCCCGCCTTCTAAAATGAAAAGTGCCTGTGCACTCGGAGCGATCGGAAGTCGCCCGAAATTGCCTCACGAGGAAACTTCGGGCATATTCGGAAAAAACAAATCTGCCTGTGTGCCCGGACCCTTAAGGAAACTTCTAGTATGTCATAGAATGGCCTATTCTGAGAAACTTTTAAATTGGTCTTCATTATTTCTTTTATATAGCTTTTTAATTATTTGTCTTTTTATTCTGACTCTTTCCAGCTTTCCAACATGGGGTCACTGACCCCAGTAAAAAAAAAAAAGGGAATAATACTTACGATAAATTCTTTTCTAGTAGGCCCAAACTGTCAGTGCAGACCAGTGGGTTATGTGTAGGTTCAACTCTGGAGGCAGGACAGAAGAATTAGTCTCTTGGCCCCTCCCTCTGGTTATATAGGCTGGCTCCACCTCTGTTTCCCCAGTTCTGTTATAAAGCTTAGTGAGGTGATTAGGAGACAGCAAGAAGGAAGGAAGGTCAAGAGACAATAGTAGGAGAGTAACATATGCAGACATATATCTATAATTTCTCATGAGAGTCCTCTCACCCATACTAAAATCAGCCTGGGTGGGACTAACTGCACTGACAGTTCAGGCCTACTAGAAAAGAATTTATCGTAAGTATAAATCCCTTTTTCTCTAGTCGGCCCTCCTGTCAGTGCAGAAAAGTGGAGACGTCCAAAAGCTGTCCCATAAAATTAACAGGATGGAAGGCTGAGGATTTTAGTCATTAAGTTATGCAACTGCAGCTTGTAAAACTTTGCGGCCAAACACAGCCTGTGTAGAAGCAAACACATGTAACTGGTAAAACTTTACAAAGGTATTGGGTGAAGCCCATGTGGCTGCGCTACATATTTGCTCTGGTGTAGCTAGGTTCTGAAGGGCCCATGAAGTACTTTGTGCCCTTGTAGAGTGGGCTGCCACCCTGAATGGCAGTTGTTTGTGGCTAATAATGTAGGCTTGGTTAATAGTCTCTACTAGCCATCTGGCAATAGTTCTCTTGGAAACTGCTAGACCTTTGTGCGTTGGAGCATAGGAAACTAGGAGTGAATCTGAACATCTAAAAGTAGTTGTCCTTTTTTTGTAGATGGTATTCGCCCTACTACCTCCAGCTTGTGCAGCTGTTTTTCTTTATCGTTAGTTGGATTTGGACAGAATGATGGGAGAACAACATCCTGGTTGATATGAAATCTCGATAAAACTTTTGGTAAAAATCCCGGTACTGTCTGGAGGACTGCTTTGTCACTGTGGGCTACCAGCCATGGCTCTTTACTTGGCAATGCTGCTATCTCGGAAACTCTTTTGGCAGAAGTAATAGCAATGAGAAAAAGGACTTTAAGTGTTTTAGGTTGCATGTGTTGAGAGGTTCGAAGGGTGCTCTCTGCAGTACTGAGAGTACTAAGGTTAAATCCCACGGGGGTGTAGGGTTCCTAAAAGGAGGCCTAATCCTTAATGCTCCCTGCAGGAACTGGTGGACATTTGAATTGGAATAACACCGCTAAGGCTGACATTTGAGATTTTAGAGTAATAGGTGCTAAACCTTTCTGAAATACGGAGGATAAAAAGTCGGTTATTACTTGTGATGTACTGTCTTCCCAAGAAAGTTGTCTTGTTTTGTACCAGTTTAGAAAAGTTCGCCAAACCTTAATAGACCTTAGCCGTGGATGGCTTTCTCGCCTGTAGAAGAATATTTATTACTGGCAATGAAAAACCTCTCTTCGCCCACAATTGGGTTTCAAATTCCAAGCCATTAAACGTAGCATTGCTAGGTTGGGGTGCTGAATCAGCCCTTCTAGTAGGAAATCTGGCCGTAGAGGTAGTGTCCATGGTCTTGGAATGGACATTCTCACAAGATGTAAGTATTGTCATCACGTTTTCCTGTTTGATCTTGGCCACGACTCTGGGTAGTATGGCCAAGGGAGGCGTAAACCTTGTGGAAGTTCCAGGGAATCGCTAAGGCATCTATGAAGGCCACTCCCGGGTCCCAGGTCCTGGAGCAGTAGCACGGAACTTTGAAGTTGTGTCTGGATGTCAAGATGTCTATGTCCGGCATCCCCCATTTGATGGTTATTGTTTTGAATACTTTTGGGTGTAGGCTCCACTCGCCCTGGTCGAGAGTTTGCCTGCTGATGAAGTTGGCTTCCCAGTGGAGTAATCCGGGTATAAATACTGCCAATATGGTTGGTACATGTTGTTCGGCCCAAGTCATAACTTTTGCTACCTCCTGCATTGCTAGTTTGCTGTGGGTTCCTCCTTGTTTGTTTACATAGGCCACTGCTGTGACATTGTCTGATTGTATCCTGATTGGTTTTGCTCAAAGAAGGTTGGTCCACCCTTGAAGGACTAACACTATAGCCTGCAGTTCTAGCACATTGATTGGCAATTGGGACTCCTGTTGAGTCCATCGGCCCTGTATTGTATGAGAGTTGTAAACTGCTCCCCATCTGAACAGACTGGCATCTGTTGTTATCACTTTCCACGTTATGGGCGCCCAGCTTCTGCCTGTTATTAGGTGTGGCCGGACTGTCCACCAAAAGAGACTGTCTCTTGTTTGGGTGGTTAGTGGGATGGCTTGTTGAAGATCCTGGTGATCATTGTTCTAGTCCTGTAAGAAACTGAGTTGTAGAGGCCGCAAATGAAACCTGGTGTACTGAATGGCTTCCAGTGCTGCCACAATGAACCACAGAAGTTGCAAGCAGTCTGCTGCTGTGACAGTTGTTTTGCTGATGAGGCTGTTCGTGGTACTGATTATAGTCTGTACTTTGGCTTCTGTTAATTGAACTGTTTGACATCTGAAGTCAAACTGCAGGCCTAGAAAGATTATTTGCTGAGCCAGTAGTAGAGCACTCTTTTTGTGGTTGATCAACCACCCGGGTTGCGTCAGGACTTGTAACGTTAATGCAGTGTCCGTGGTTGCTTGACTCTGTGACTGTGCTTTGAGTAGTAGGTTGTCTAAGTATGGTAATACATGAATTCCCATTGTTCTTAAGTGCACGGTCATTGGAGCTAGCACTTTTGTGAAAATTCGTGGTGCAGTGCAAAGACCAAATGGGAGAGCCACGAATTGGTGATCTCCGACTGCGAATTGGAGGAACATCTGTGATTTGGGGTGCATGGGAACATGAAGATAGGCATCCTGGAGGTCGATTGATGTCATGAAGCAGGCGGGCTCCATGAAAGCTATTGCGGATCTGACCGACCAAATTTTTGGCTGTGAATAAATTTGTTCAGTTGTTTTAGGTTGAGGACTGGGCGGTATGTCCCTTCTTTTTTTGTTGAGAATAGGCACACAAGCTGTGAATGCAGGTGAAAGCCTTGCTAAATTTTATTACCAGAAGTGCAACGCCGAAGCGTGGCATTTCCGGTAATAAAATTTAGCAAGGTTTTCACCTGCATTCACAACTTGTGTGCCTTTTCTCAGTATCTGATTTGAGGCAGCAAATGGACTTGGATATATCTGTATAGACAGGTGTGCAGGAGCAATCACCACCTTCTTTTTTTGTTACCAGAAAAAGGTTGGAATAAAACCCTTTGAATTTTTGATGCTCTGGAAAAGGAATAATGACTCCTGCTTGTTGTAGTGACAATACTGTTGACAGTAAGGCCTGTTGCTTGTGTGGCGGTACCACTGATGGGATAAACCGCCTTCGTGGGAGAAAAATTAATTGTATTCTGTAACCGTGTTGTATGATTTTTAGAACCCAGTTGTCCATGATGTGTGCTTCCCAACAGGAGAGGAATCTGGACAGGCACCCTCCCACTTTGGGTGCTGGGTTCTGTTGTGAGTGGTCAGGCTGAGGTTGGCTTAGTGGTGGGAGCCTTCCTCTGTCTTCCCGGTTGCTGCCACTGTGGTCTATTACGTCTTGCACTCTGGTCTGTATTGGTTTTACAAAAGGTAGGCGAGCGAAAGGAGCGAAAATTATGATTTGCTGTTGACCATGTTCTCCTATTGGTCAATCTATTTTGTTGGTCTATCCTCCCTCTCTTTCCTGGTGGAAGGAAAGTACTTTTTCCTCCAGTGACATTTGTAATAATTTGTTTGAGATCCGGACCAAATAAGGATTCACCTGTATATCGTAATCCTAGTAGTTTATTCTTTGAGGCTGTGTCACTGACCAATGGCGTAACCAGAGCGCTCGTCTGGCGACTACCACACTGGCCGTAGATCTAGCAGCTAATCGAACAATTTCCAATGCTGAGTCAGCTAGGAAAGAGATAGTGTTACATCTATTTATATCCCACTCTAATTCCTGAGCAGAGGTAGGTGGATGTGTGTCATTTCCTGTGCCCAGTGCTTTGCTGTGCGGGCTAAACCTGCTGCTGCTGTAGCTGGTCTTAGGATTGCTGCTGACTGTGTATATGCCCTTTTGAGGGAGGACTCTAACTTTGTATCCATAGGGTCCTTGAAGGCTGCTTCTTCGGTTGGGAGAGTAGTTTGTTTTGAGAGTCTAGAAATGGCTGGATCTACTCTGGGTGGTTTATCCCATACTTTGCGCTGCTCTTCAGGTACAGGATAAGTGTCATAAAAGCGTTTGTTCAGGGTACCTGGCCTATCTGGTTGTCCCCATTCTGTATCCATTTTCTTAGTGATGGAATTAAACATGGGAAAAACCCTTTCTTTCTTTTGGTGGCGCAATGATGTCATCACGTCGTCGCTCTGCGATATTCACGCCAAAACCGAATCGCGCCAAAGAGAGTCCTGCGCCCTTAACCAAGATGGGGCTGACTGACTTCACTTGCGCAATGAAACAGAGGTCGCAACGGACCCGCTCACTGTACTCTCAGTCTAAGGAGTAAGAAAGCCTGGAGGTAACACGAGTAGTCTCAGACACGGAAGCTTATTCACAGGCTCAAGCCCTGCGTGTTTCACAGGCCCCCACTTGTGTATATAATATACAAGCCTTATGTCCAGGACACTCTGCATACCTATCAAGGTGCTGTGCCCATTATCCGCCGGCTGGGTCTATTGGTCGCATTGCATACCTTGCCCATATACCCCAGTCTTGGGACAGATTCTGTCAGGGGTGCAGGATTCCTCTATTCCACTTACTGCAAATGCCAGCAAGGAGGGAATAGAAAAATATCGTTAGGGGGACAGCACTGCATGCCTCCTTGTTGAGCTGTAAGGAATAATTAAAATAATAAAGAGAAGAATGTTAATATCTGTCCTTCACCTCCAAGGCAGGACAAAAGTACTGGGGGAAACAGAGGTGGAGCCAGACTATATAACCAGAGGGAGGGGCCAAGAGACCAATTATTCTTTCCTCCAGAGGTGAACCTACACATAACCCACTGGTCTGCACTGAGAGCTGCTGAATAAAAAGCTAAATAACTCAAAAAACACAAATCATAAAAACTGAAAAACAATTGCAATTTGTCTCAGAATATCACTCTCTACATCATTACTAAAAGTTAACTTAAAGGTGAACAACCCCTTTAATGGAACAGCAAAGCTCACTAGAAGCATTTCTGCACTAAAACGGGCTGTGCAAACTCAAAGGAAGTCAATGAGACAGTAGCACAGGCCATTATATTTGCATGTTGGAGTCCAGATTATTGTTGAAAGGAGAAAATATTACTATAGAGTCTATGCTTGCCCTTAAACAAATCCCAACTACTGTGGGTAATAAGACTGCTCATTACAGGTAGTATGGCTGCCCCTTGCCCTGTGTATACAAATGCCACCCCCATATTCTCATTCAGTCACCATGTGAAAATGGCCGCTCCCGCTGAAGTTGTGCTCATGCTGCATCATATCAAAGAAGATCGGAATGGTCGCCTTGCGCAGATCTGTCTCTGGAGTCAGCGTCACCTCCAGGACCGGACCCACCATAGAAGGAATAAACTTGATCTTATGAGGCCCTGATGGGAGAGAACAAGTAAAATGCAGTAATTTATATGACTAGCACCCCTTAACTGGTAATGATAAAATAGCTGCATACAATGAGCGACTAGGGGGTCTATTCTTCCATAATGGCCTTGTTCTGGTTTTCTTTCACCCAAACACTTTTGAGAAGACTGCCCTTAAAACTACTCTTGCGGTGGTCTGTACTAAGATATATTGTCCAGTTACACTCACCCAGGTTATACCACATGTCTCTGATCTTCAACCCGATCTCCTTCCTCATGTCTCCATATCTGCAAGGGTAAGAAAGGAGAGATTTCTAGGTCTGTACACACACATATATACTTCTATTATACTTTTACTACACACATAGAGAAAAAGACATTTATCATGTTGCCCTTTATGTTTGTTCCATTACAGCGATGAGGGTGACATCACCTCCTATGATTATATATTAATGGTCTCAATCCAAAAATAAAGGGCACGTCAACTGAGTGTATCAATCCTAGTTCCCTATTGCAGTCCATAACTGGCACTGAGCCTTCTTTTTCATAAATCCATTACACCTTCCTGTTTTATTTTCCCTTTAGGTGTGCCTAACAAATGCAAACAGCTACAATTATACCCCCTTTGCCCCTTAGCTTTATTGAAGATGGATCAACGTGCAGTTATATCCTTGTTCAAGCTACTCTCAGACCACAAGATTACTTATCAACCCGATGACACTACTATTGTGTTATAGATACATTCCAAAAACTCAGCAAGAAGAATTGCAGAGTGAGAGGATTTATTTAGCCTTCTGTTTCAGACACACACATTCGACGTGTGGTAAGATTCACAAATATATAAAGTTGAAACAGACAAGAACATAGGCAGCTTTAGTCTGCAATCACCCTTAAGGGCAGAGACAGACGAGAAGATTAATCACCTAAATCACCATCATCTGAGCGTGTGTCTCTGCCCTTAAAGTGATTGCAGACGAAAGCACTGCCTATGTCCTAGTCTGTTTCAACTTTATAGATTTGTGAATACATTACAAAAAGTAATATGTACTGGCCGTCATGGGAATCCTAGATTCAAGGGGGGGGGGGAATTAGGAGTGCGGGTGCCATTGGTTGGATACCACAAAGCCAGTCAATTCAATATTTTTGTTATTAATTCATTTTGTTTTATTATCATTTATGTGTTTAGTCTATTTCCCAATCAGCTGAGACATGAATGTATTGTATTATTTAATTCTTCTGTTATAATTTTGGACAGAAGAACATTAGATAAAATGAACACAAGCAAGCCCCCCCCTCCACCCCAAGGACATAAAGAGCAGGGATATTTCCAGGAAAGCAGGAGACGCAGAGTCTAAGTGATAATGTACTAAAGAAACAAGACCGACAAACTGCAACACAAACTGACTTGCTGAGGATTTTCTTCCGCTTCTCCTCGGAGAACCTGTGCAGCTGTAGGGACTCGTGGGTGAGGAAGGATACCGCCAAATGGAAGAAATTATTCCACAGCTGAGAGGGAACAGAGACAGAGTTATTAAAAGGGATCCTCACGAGGGTTATTCCAGAACCCTATATGATGCTCTGAAGTACAGAATACCTGTTATTCATAAAAAGACCCATCTCAAAACTGATGTTATGGAGTATATAGGGGGAATGTAAGAGTTTGCAGTTTCCTGCCTCCAAACCAAAAACATTCACTCAAAATATGAGTGTTAGGGCTAGTCCACACGAGGAGATTCGGGGAGATTTTGTCGCCTCGTCTTTGGCTATCAATAGCAATAGTCGCCCAAAGTTGCCTCAGTGAGGCAACTTCGGGCGATTATAGAAAATGCATCGCCGCGTGTGCATTAGCGCAGGCGACTTTGCGTTGCAGCCTATGGGGAAAAACGCCGAGGCAGTTCGGGGAGATAGTCGCGCAAAAGAGGACTATCCTCATTGGGATATCTACCCCACAGACAGTCCTAAACACAGAGAGAGAGAGAGAGAGAGAGAGAGAGAGAGAGAGAGAGAGAGAGAGAGAGAGAGAGAGAGAGAGAGAGAGAGAGAGAGAGGGGGGGGGGGAGGGAGAGAGCGAGGGGGGGAGAGAAATACAGGAGGGGAGGGAGAGAGAGGGGGGGAGGGAGAGAGAGAGGGGGAGAGAGAGAGGGGGAGAGAGCGAGGGGGGGAGAGAGAGAGATACAGGAGGGGAAAATAAGCAGAAACCTAAGCAAAACAAACTCTGAAAGCAAATTACATACCAAAGATACAACTATAGAATAAACATCCCTCTTGTTCCATTCAGCCAAACCTCAAAACCTCAATGTCCCCTTTGTGCCGAGAGACTAATCTAACCTGGAGTTCGAAGCTGGTCTCATCCAGAAACAGTTTGTTCAGAACAGCAGCAAATCTGGTTATGGCTCGGAGAAAAACCCTGCAGAGAAATCACAGTCATAAGCTTCAGATCACAAAGATATGCAGGTTTTTTTTTTTACCAAAGCACACATAAGATCCTAGGATACAGCGTAGCAAAAGCAAGAATAGATACATAATATTGGGTTCAGTTATGGGCCAGTAACATGGAGGAAATTGGAAGAGAGAGAAAACCAACTTGTTCTGTGTCATGGTCATCAGCATCCAGTCCTTGGGATAAACTCTCTTCCCAATCAGATCTTTGAACAGAATGAACGTTTCCATCAGGAAATCCTAGCAAGAAAGGGAGAGAACTTATATGCCTCCTGGGAGTACTAGATGATATGTCCAAATATGCTAGAAATAGATACTGATCACTACTATTCTACGCAAGGAAAAACATAGCCATGCACTGGATGGGACCCCTCCTCCAACGCTCAAGACATGGAAACAATTGGTTCACAACGATATCCCCCTAATTAAACGGACATATGAAGCCAAAGGGACGCAGTCCAAATATGAAAAAATCTGGACACTATGGGGGGGGATTCACAAAAGTGGTGATATTGAGACAAAATAAAAGTGGAGATAAAAGTGTCAGCCACCAAATTCACAGATCTCCACTTCTGTGAATTTGTCTTTTAAAAAAGATAGTTTCCAGATTTTGTCTTTTGCATGACATTTTGTAGACATTTTTTTCTGAATTTGTCTTTAGCCCTTACTACACCTGTCAGTCAGCCATCAAATTGGAATTTTTTGGGGAGGGGGTTTATGGAAAATGGTACATAATTTTTTTTCAGGCTTTCTAAATCTGCCTACATGTTTGTGTAATTCCACTTCTGTAACAAGATATAAGGGTCTAAATACAAGAAATGCTTTTTTGCATAATTTAGGGATTTGTATCAGAAATATGTTTTATCTTAGGTCAAGTGTCTGCTGCTAAAAATAAAAAAATGGTTGGGAGGCTTTACTTTTCCTTTAGATAATATAATCACTCAAATTGCTAATATTGCCTCATTCATTAAGCTGAAACTAATAAAATAATAAAGTGTGAGTTAACTTTTTACATGTAAAATTGTATAAAATACACTTTTTTTTGTTTAATCAGTTTTTTTACTTGTTTTGTTAATGAGGCTTTTACATCTATAGGGTTAGACAGAAACTTGTACCCTGAGTATAAAATCCCTATTAATATGATAATAATTCCCCAATGGGGCACCTACAAGAGGTGTGAAATGAAGATTGGCTGAACCAAAGCAGAACAAGTTATTTTAGAATTGATCTGACACATGGGGACTAAGCTTCAGGGCCAGAACTAGGGGTAGGCAGAGTAGGCACGTGCCTAGGGTGCACAGCTGGGGGGGCGCCAGGCACGTACCTGCTCTGTTGCCTACCCCATTGTCCAGTCCCGTCTGTCCCCCCAACTGGCCGACTATTATCTCCGCAATTGCGCTTCTGCGCAGTTTCTCGCATGCGCACCTGAGCGTAATTTCACGCATGCACACTCCAGCACGTACTCAGCCAGCGCCATGGCCAGTCAGCTTGCCTAGGGCGCCTGGCCAGGTTGGTCCGGCACTGCTAAGCTTTATTCCATTTTTAAAATGTCGGGAGAAAATCTCGTTTTAATTGTCGTTTTTGCGCCATTTCTAGGTTGTTTGAAAGACAAATTCATAAAAAGTGTCTGTAAACTGTCTTTCTTTGACTAAAATATGAAAATGGCGGTGGAGTCGGAATTTAGGTGGATTTCGGTTTGTGAATAAGGAGAAAAGTATGTTAGCACCACTTTTTTGAATTCCCCCCTATGGATTAGATCTAAACTAAAAATTTCACTCTAAGTTTGTATATTGCTCCTTACTGTATCAAAATATTGTTTATAGGCTACTGATGTATATTATTCAGTGTTGCTTATTATACATCCTGAACTGTAATGGTTTTGGCTGAATGTAGGTTATTAAAAACCAATAAAAATTACCTTTAAAAAAAAAAAGAAAGAAAGAAAGAAAGGGAGAGAAGAAAAGTACTGAGAGGTAAGTCACTAGGCCGTTTTGTTTTCCATTATGGAAGAGAGTTGGGGAACTTACAATAATGTCATGTCTGGTGCGGAATGTGCTGATGTAGTAGTCATAGTGGTAATCATCCATTTGTCTGAGCAGAGCAGTCATGCATGCTACAAAAGAGCCCTGTGAGTGTGGAAAGAAAGGGGTTGGACAGACATAAGGTATCACATACCAATACCATATCAATACCAGTGCAAATCCCACATTTTATACAATAGTTTTTCGTATCACAAACAATAAGGGACAGATTGATCAAGGGTCAAGTTTCAAATTCATGGGAGTGTTTCAAAACTCCCATAAACTCCATGAACTCGAAATTCAACCAATCGAAATTTATTTAAAAAAAATCTACATTTTCGAAACTCGGGTGAACAGGATCCACCCGAAAACTCTAATCGAATTCGATTCTAATTTTAAGAACTCGATTTGAGTTTTTTCTCAGAATAAAACTTGAATGTCAGGAAGGCTGCAAACAACTCCAAGGGTGACTCCCATTGACTAAAACAGCAATTTGTTTTAGGTGGCGAATAGTCGAATTTGAGTTCTTAAAGGGCCAGAGTATAATGAATCTCGAAAATCTATTTTTTTTTAAAAACTCGAATTTTAACAATTCCCTAGTCTAATATGAAAGTTTAAGTATTCCTACCAAGTTTGATATTACTTCCGATTGTCTGTTGTGGCATCATATCCCTCCAACTGCATGGTCTGGCATCACTAAACTCCCCTAGTCCAGTCTGGCGCCCTGTTCCCCATTGGCCTGGCATCTCCTACCTTCTTCAGCCCAACATGCCACATGCCCTCCTATCCCAGCCTAATCTGGCATTGCCCCCACTTCCCACAGCCAGCCTGGAATTCCATCCCAAGCCAGTATCATATGCAATCACTGACTTACTATGTGGGGTGACTGTCGGCTCATGCCAATCACTGTCCTATTTATCCTTCGAAGAAGTCGCTCCATGATGAGCTGAATGTGGAGTGATGTTTCCCCCTGGGGAGTAGAGAAAGCAGATTAATAATAATAATATTTTAGCTTAAACAGACTCCAATTGGCCACTGTCCAGTGATCACTGGCAATCCCCATGCAACTGCTGCATTTCTGTGTGTGTCTGGTTTCCAAGCATATACGTGATCCCTTGTATACATGCAAATAGTTCCCCCTCTATCTTTCCCTTGTCCTGAGCTTTTTTCCCCACTCACCACCTCTTTGCTCTGCAGAACTTCTATTACGTTGCTCAAGAGCTGCCCGCAAGCTTCGTGGTCGGGTTTAGCATAATTATCATCCAGTTGTCCACTTAGCTGGTCAATGAGGAGAGGCAGTAGAGCATCTCTGCAGTCTGAAGAAACAGAATAGTAAGAGAACGTCTTGCTTATTTCTACAATATATCACTTGCTGTTTAACTTCACTCTGGGGCCATCTAAGGAGTGTGGCCAGTCAGTCATCAGTCTTTTTAGAACTTTTCTACATGGATATCCTTGGTTGAAGTGCATCTGAACGTGTCTGCCTGATGCTACCCATGTTTATGTTGGAACGGTATAGTCTTAAAGGAACAGTAACATCAAAAAATGAAAGTGTATTAAAGTAATTAAAATATACATGTGTAATGCACTGGTGAAAGTTGACGGCTTATTTCAGAAGCACTTCTATAGTTAGATATATAAATAAGCTACTGAGTAGCCTTTTCTCAAAAGAGAAAAGGATCAGGTCAGGTTCTAAGAGCAGATAAGCTCTGTAGAATATAATGGTGGTCTACAGAGCTTATCTGCTATCCGCTATTTAACCTGTGACATTTAGTCCTATTTCAACTGCCCCTATTGCCACTCAGCAGCTTGTTCATATAAACTATGATAGTGTTTCTGAAGCAAACACTCCAGTTTTACCAGTGCAGGGCAACACTATTTTATTGGATTTTAAGGAATGTTCAGTGCAAAAATAAAAACGGAGTAAATAGACTGTACAAAATAAAAAATGTTTCTAATATAGTCAGTTAGACAAAAATGTAATGTATAAAGGCTGCAGTGACTGGATGTCTAACATAATAGCCAGCACACTACTTCCTGCTTTTCAGCTCTCTGGGTTTCCACGGATTGTTAGTAACCAATCAGTGACTTGAGGGGGGCACATGGTTCATAACTGTTGCTTTTGAACCTGAGCTGAATGCTGAGGAACAATTGCAAACTCACTGAACAGTTATGTCTCATGTGGCCTCCCTTCAAGTCGCTGACTAACTCAGAGTTAGAGAGCTGAAAAGGAAGTAGTGTTCTGTTCGACTTATGGTCACTCCAGCCTTTATACATTATATTTTTGGCTAACTGACTATATTAGAAACATTTTTTATTTTGCACAGCCTATCTATTTACCCAGTTTTTATTTTTACACTGAACAATTCCTTCAAAACAATTACATTTTTTTGGTGTTACTTTTCCTTTAAGAGCTCTCTATTGGCCATGGCATGCACCAACATGGCAGTTTCTAAACAGTGCCAAAGGTTGCACTAGTTGAAGACATATTTGTTTACTGACCTGACTGCAGGAAGAGGTCACTTTCCACCACTTTGCTCATACACGTTAGAGTCTGATGGACGAGTTGGCTGGTGGGGACACTTTGCACGAACTTTGCAAAAAGGACACTGAAATAATATTTTCATGTTACAATTAGTTTCAGACTGTAAAGAATGTAGAAGACTTGAGGTTTACTGTAATAAATTTAAAAAAAATAGCACTTTAAACCATTCTTCCTATTTCAGTAGAAAAGATGTCATGTGACAAATGCAAAGAATCTGATTGAGGGAAAGAGAATATGGGGCCGGGTCCATGGCACAGGTGAGGCAAACATAAGAAGTGACGTGCATTTTATCATACCTGAGTTCCACTGGATCAAAGACAGTTTTCAGGTCATTTATAATCCCAGGCAAGTATTTGAGAGCAGCAGCCTGCAAGACAGTAGGACAGCACTGAGCGATTGCCTTCCCTAACATGACACTGTCTAGTAGCTTGGCATTATTATATACAGACAGACCTTGATCTTTACAGCCTTGTCCAGCGGTCGGTCCATCAGCTCATTTAGAGACAGAAAGAGCTGGCGAATTGAATCGTTGAACTGATCTCGGCCCTCGCCCTGACCGTAAAACCTACAAAAACACATAAGTCAAACAGAAAAAAAGGATAGAGTACCAGCAACTCCTGTTAAAGACAATAGAAGAAGAGCTTTCCAACAGGTCCAATGGTGCTATAGATCGAAACCTATCAATAAGGGTAGATGTCAGAGTTATGATGCTTACCTCAGGTACAAGATCCGTGATTGGATGATAAATCTGAACAGGTATTTTATGGCTTTAAGGGAGGAAAACAGCATTTCCTGGCGGCACAGATCATCTGCACTCCTCACGTACCAACTAAGGACTTTTATTAACCTCCTAAAGAAAAAATGTAGACAGGGATAATGTTCCATAATAAGTACGGATTTCTTGGACACGTTATATTCAGATAAATAAAAACGTCTTTATTTATTAATAAATATAATTTGCATGTCAGCTCCGGCTCATTAATTCATTACTACTGACGCGTTTCGTGTCACATGACACTTCCTCAGAGTATAAGAGGGAGAATAGATAATGTTTCAATAAGATTATTGCAAGAAGGCTCTGCATCTAGTACTGGGTTGGTCCAAATGTCATTCATCCTTCTGCCAAGCTAGTTCACCACCACCTGAAGGTCTGTCAATGGGATCTAGACTATCAGTCATCATACTGATGTCCATTCAATACTAACTTTGGTATGAAATGGGGGGCCCTGACCCGAGCTAAGGGGAAAAGTTCAGGCTCATGTGTTTTCCCTATAACAGAGCTGTTATACCACCAGGCAGGTATAAAAAGCTCTATGCGTCATGCACATGTTTCTAGACTATTTATCATAACAACTGTTTGCCATTTTCTGCTAGGAAAATATTTAACCAAAAGCAGGAATAAATCATTAATTTCGCAATCCATGAGATTAAACATATCTATGATATCCCATAGTATTGTCAACCCATGACCCCAGAGAACTTACTCATAAGCCAACGTGGTGCTAAAATGCTTTGTGATATATGTCTCCAGGACAGGGTTAAAGTGCTGGAACTTAATATCTGCAATCAGGGAAATGATAAAAACCTAGAAGAAAATGAAAATAAATAAGGGACAATAAAGACAATGAGCAAGACATAGAGGGTACTAAAGAGAAAGGGAGACACAGATTGCTAGCTCACCAGGGCATCAAACACAAGAACGTCACAACTCTCCTTGTCTGGGGTCTCCATCATAATGTTAAATAGAGCGTCCAAAGTATCTTGGAGGAACTAAAAGGGATGAGAGCGGACATATTGTTGGGTGAGAGTGGGAGGAAAAAAAACAGTTGAAGAGGTACCAGGAAAGTTATGTTAAAGAAGCCATTTAGGATACAAAGGCTCTTAAGAAGGGTTAAGGGAAGAAAGACAGAGGCAGAAGACATTAAAGGAGAACTAAAACCCAAAAATGAATGTGGTTAAAAATACCATATTTATATACTGAACTTATTGCAGCAGCCTAACGTTTCAGCTTGTCAATAGCAGCAATGATCCAGGACTTCAAACTTGTCACAGGGGGTCACCATCTTGGAAAGTGTCTGTGACACTCACATGCTCAGTGGGCTCTGAGCAGCTGTTGAGAAACTAAGCTTAGGGCTCGTCACTAATTATCAAGCAGAAAATGAGGTTGGCCTGTAATATAAGCTGATTCTACAAGGCTGATTATTAAATTCTGATGCTAGTTGTACTGGTTTCTGTGCTGCCATGTAGTAATTATCTGTTTTAATTACTTATCAGCCTTATATTGTGACATTTCTATTCTATGTGTACTGTATATTGTGAGTGGGTCCCTAAGCTCAGTAAGTGACAGCAGCACAGAGCATGTGCAGTGAATCAGCAGAAAAGAAGATGGGGAGCTACTGGGGCATCTTTGGAGACACAGATCTTTACTGTTAAAGAGTTGTGGTTGCCTTGGGCTGGTACAGAAGCACAAAACATAATGTAAATCATTTCTAGTTACTTCTTTAGTTAGGCTTTAGTTCTCCTTTAAAGTGACAAAACAAATTTTAAAAAACGGGATTTTTTAATACTTACCGTTAAATCCGTTTCTCTGTAGTCGAAAGGGGGACACAGGGACCGATGGGGTTAAGCTCCATCCTCCGGAGGCAGGACACTTGAATAATAATTAATTAAGTGGGTGTGTCTAGGGGCTTAACCCCGCACACTGTGCCATATCATTCAGTTTGTCCAAAGATAGACTTGCTAACGATAATAACCTTTAACCATGTAACAAAACCATATGTTGACAGGCAGAATGCTAAGCCAGGAACTATTCTGGCCTGACCAAAAGATCAACAGCTCGTCCGATGGGCGGGAAGCCCTGTGTCCCCCTTTCGACTACAGAGAAACGGATTTAACGGTAAGTATTAAAAAATCCCGTTTTCTCTGTGGTCTTAGGGGGACACAGGGACCGATGGGGACTTAACAAAGCAGTCCCATAACAGCAGGGTGGGAACGAGCTAGATCAATAATTCCTTTTTTTTAGTACTGATTGTAACACCTTTCGCCCCAGAGATGCCTCTGCTGAGGAAAATGTGTCAACTTTATAGAATTTGGTGAAAGTATGTACTGATGACCAGGTAGCCGCTTTGCAGATCTGCTCCAATGAGGCAGAGTTGCGCCACGCCCAGGAGGCTCCCATTGCCCTTGTAGAATGAACTCGGATCCCTTCTGGTGGTGTTCTTCCCTTGGAAAGATAAGCTTGTCTGATCGTTTCTCTGATCCACCTTGCGATGGATGTCTTTGGTGCCGCCTGCCCTCTGCGGGGTCCAGATGGAAGAATGAACAGAGAATTAGAACGACGGAAAGGTTTTGATCGTTCTAAGTACCACTTAAGTGATCTAACTACATCCAGATTGTGTAGTCGGCGTTCCTTTACATTCTTAGGGTTAGGACAGAGGGATGGCACTACAATTTCCTGATTCACGTGGAAGGAAGATACAACTTTGGGTAGGAAAGATGGAACGGTACGTAGTACTGCCTTATCCTTGTGAAAGACCAGAAACACAGGATCACATGAAAGTGCACTCAACTCGGAAACTCTTCTGGTTGATGAAATTGCCATTAAAAATACTACCTTCCAAGTAAGCCATATGTCTGAAATCGAGCTTAGTGGCTCAAAGGGTGGGTCAAGCAGAGCTTCGAGAACAAAATTTAGGTCCCATCCCGCAACTGGTGGCTGGAATGAAGGAACTATGTGTGCTACTCCTTGAAGAAATGTATGTATTTTATCTTCCATTGCTAACCGATGTTGTAGAAGAATGGACAGCGCCGATACATGGACTTTCAGTGAACTTAACTTAAGGCCTAGTTGCAGACCCCGTTGTAGGAATGATAGAACACGTGGAATGTTCAGTTCTAGTGGAGGGAATCGTGACTCCGTGCACCAGTTGAAATAGGAACGCCACACCCTGTGATAGGATTTGGATGATGACAGTTTGCGTGCCCTCATCATTGTCGGAATGACGTCTTCAGCTAGTCCTTGGCTCCGCCAAATGGATGCCTCAACAGCCATCCCGTCAAAGCGAACAGGCCGGGATTGTGATGGGCTATTGGACCCTGTAGTAGAAGATCTGGTCTGGCTTCGAGTCTGATCGGTTGTGCGACTGACAGTTCTTGAAGATCGAAGAACCAAGTCCTCCGAGGCCAGAATGGCGCCACTACAATTACTGTGATGTGAGATTGTCTTATCTTTTTTAGAACTCGAGGTAGCATGGGAAGAGGTGGAAACACATATGCTAGATCGAAGCGCCACCTCTGTGTCATTGCATCCACTCCTGTTGCCATATTGTCTCTGTACCGTGCGAAGAAGCTTGGCACCTTCCGGTTGATTCTGGACGCCATCAGATCTATTTGTGGTAATCCCCAGTGGTCTACGAGCTTCTTGAATACCTCGGGATGGAGTTCCCATTCCCCTGGATCCAACTGGTTCCGACTGAGAAAATCCGCTTTCGTGTTGGTTATTCCGGGTATGTGCATGGCCGAAAGTCTCACGGAGTTGTTCTCTGCCCAGCTCAGAATTTGTCTGGCTTCCGCTAGCGCCTTTTTGCTGCGGGTTCCGCCCTGCCGATTTATGTATGCCACTGTGGTGGCGTTGTCGCTCTGTATTCGAACTGGCTTTTGTTGTAGTGACCGTGTCCATTGTAGTAAACTTAGCTTTACGGCTCTGAGTTCGAGAATGTTTATTGGCAGTTTGGATTCCTCTAGAGACCATCGACCTTGTACAGACAGGTTGTCCCATGTTGCTCCCCAGCCTTGTAAACTGGCATCTGTGGCTATCACATTCCATTCCGGGGTTGCCCATGATTGCCCCGTTGCCAAGTTGTGTGGTTGTAACCACCATTGGAGAGCTTCGGTCGTCGATTAAGACAGAAACAGAGGTTGTGTCAATGAGCCTCCCTTCCACGTAGCAAGAATGTTGGCTTGTAGAGGACGTAAATGTATTTGTGCAAATGGGACTGCTTCTATGGCTGACACCATCAGTCCCAGCACCTGCATTGCTTTGTGAATTGTAGGTCTTTGGTTGGAGAGTAGTGATTGAACTTGACTCCTGATCTTGATCTGCTTGTCCTGTGGAAGGGATACTATCTGCGCGGCAGTATTGAAGTGGAGGCCCAGAAATGTCATTTGTTTGCTGGGGCGTATGTTGGATTTCGACCAGTTGATGGTCCAGCCAAAGCTCTGCAGAAGCTGGGATGCCTGCTGTAAGTCCTCCATGGCCTTCTGCTCTGACCTTGCTTTGATTAAGAGATCGTCCAGGTAGGGCGTCACCGAAATACCCTTCAGGCGTAACGTTGCTGCTGTGACCGCCATCAGTTTGGTAAACACCCTGGGAGCTGATGATAGGCCGAATGGTAGTGCCACAAATTGATAATGTCGATTTGTGAAGGCAAATCGTAGGTAACGGTGGTGAGGCGGCCATATTGGGACATGGAGATACGCGTCCTTGATATCTAGTGACATCATTAACTGCTCCTGTTCCATTCCTCGAATGACTGAACGTAATGTTTCCATTTTGAAATGAACTGATCGGATGAACTTGTTCAATCGCTTGAGGTCGAGTACTGGTCTGAAGGACCCGTCCTTCTTGGGAACTATGAACAAATTGGAGTAAAACCCCCAGAATCTCTCTTGGTGAGGTACTGGTATAATCACTCCGGTCCTTTCCATCTTGGATATACAGTCCAGGAAGGCTTGTGCTTTTCTGGGATTTGAGGGAACCCTGGACATTAGAAATTGCCTTGGTGGATTGGCTGTAAAATCCAGATGATAGCCTTCTGAAATGATTTCTTTGACCCATGCATCCGAAGAGTGGTGGGTCCACACCTCCCGGAATCGTAGTAACTTGCCCCCTATCAGTTCCAACGATTCCGGAGGGAGTGCCTCGTCAAACAGATACGGACTTGTCTGTTGAGGGCTTTGTATGGGGCTTGTTGGTCTTCCATGTGGCTCGGCCTTTGTCGTTAGTTTTGTTGCGAAAATGAGAGCGCTGTGGCGAATTGCTTCGCCGCTGGAAACGTCCACTTTGGCCTCGAAAAAACCTTCCCCGTTTATGTGATGTGGAAGATCTATTTCTATTCTGGGGGAGAAAGGTGCTTTTTCCACCTGTTGCCTGGGAAATTATTTTCTCCAGTTCTTCTCCAAACAGCCGTTGTCCCTTGAAGGGTAATGAAGTTAGTGTCTTTTTGGAGCTAAGATCCGCTGACCAATTTTTAAGCCACAGTGTTCTTCGCGCTGCTATGGACAGTGCTGAAGTACGAGCAATTATCTGAGCTGAATCGAGTGTAGCATCACACAGGTAAGCGGATGCTTTCCTGATTGCTTGTGCGGATGCCATAAGCTGTGTTCGGGGTACTCCATCTTGTATGTCTTTGCAGAGAGTTTCCGACCAGGCTTGAATTGCCCTGGATACCCAAGCGGAGGCCAGGCAGGGACGAATTGCAGAACCTGAAGAGGAATATGTAGCCCTTAAAAAAACCTTCCAACCTCCGGTCAGATTCCTCTTCATCGTCAGATAAAGCCTCTGACAGGGGAATTTCGCCTTCAGACTGCGATGAATCTTGGTCTATTGACGACCCCTCAGATGGTGAGTGTGTAACAGTATCACATCTAGAATCATCTAGGCGTTTACGTTTAACACTTCTCTTGTGAGTAAATTTTTCTAGGGCCCTCCCCAGGTTATCTGCAATAGATGGCAATCCTTGCAAAGATGCAAGGGACTGAGACAATTGAATTGCCCATAAGGGAGCTGGTGGCTCAGCTGACGGGCATTCTCTTATTCCTTGGGATGTACCCTCTTGAATACTTTCTGTGAGGACTGGAGGTAAGGGATGGTCACCACCTGGGGAGTTTGACTGACCCTGCTCAGTGGACAGGTACCACAGAGCGACTCACTCTGGCCAGCTGGTAGTTTAGCTTTGCTTTAGTGCAGGCAAAATATTTTACCAGTGCTGTTGTGGGGGCTTTTCCCCCCGCCCTCGTGAATAATCCCCGTTGCCTACCTTCTGCCATGTTGAACCTAGGTCGCTCAGCTAGATAGGCAAGTGTGTGGGATAAAACCTATAGTTGGTAGTTCCCACTGGTTTGTAGGCTGCTTCAATAGTTATGCAGGCTACAGGACCGTGCGCTTCATCGGTCGCGTCCTGTAATGCAGTCAAAATGGCCGCTGGAACGCACTTTGCGTTCCACCGGGCGCACGAATAAACAAGATGGCGCATAATGACCGGCTATGGAGGAAAAAACCCATGCGCTTCAGCCTGCGTTCCTCCCGACTGAGCGAAATAACTTGTGCTCACTTAGCGCCTATGTTCTCCCAGTCACTGCGAGGTAGGAAAGCTGAATGCTTTGCGTGCCCACTCTGTCCAGCTCAGTAATACCGAGCGAAGCAGACTCACGGGGAGAGGGGAGGATCACTCCAGTCCTATTGAATAGGAGTGTTACCAGCCACTAATCAACCAGACAGGGTGCCACAATAGCCACTATGCCGGTAAGCAGATAACTCACGTGTCACACCGGCCAGACCTTCTCCATTCTTGACAGAAATGTAGGAATGAATCTGGGTGGTCGTTATAGCCTCATGGCTAGGAGTTTGACCCCGGTGGCGTCCTTAGCGTTGGGGGCTAACGGCAAAGAAACAGGTAATCCTGTTTCAGGTATCACCCCGGGTGTCAGCAAGCTGACCGTAGTATTCACTCCTCTGTGTGAGGTCCATCCTCCCGGAAGCAAGGACACTTAAAAAACTGAATGATATGGCACAGTGTGCGGGGTTAAGCCCCTAGACACACCCACTTAATTAATTATTATTCAAGTGTCCTGCCTCCGGAGGATGGAGCTTAACCCCATCGGTCCCTGTGTCCCCCTAAGACCACAGAGAAATGTACATTTTTTGGGGGGGGGGTTTCCCTTGTACCTATAAAAGTTTGCGCACAGATTTTGTTCCCTCTTTTCAGCCTCAATTAGAAGTGTAACTGGCCAAAAATAGCCATGTACACCAATAAAAAGGCAATAAAGCAACAGGACCCCACTAAGTCTGCTTACAGCCTGTATAAATGATACCATAAAGCCATGTCTAGCATCCGTATTCGTCAGTACTCAAGAGACTTAACTAAAAAAAAAATGCAGTGTCCCTTTTAAATTACCTTCATGATCTCACCCCCGTCAACTTCCATCAGCTTGCGTAGAGCTTTGGAGACCGGCCTGGAATTTGAGCGCCAGTTTAAAAGGCCAAGCAAATCCACTGGGGATGGAAGATAGGAAAAGATTATTCAAAAGAAGCAGCAGGCCCTTGGCTCAAAATAAAGACACCCATGTCCCTCAATAGGGTGGTACACATATGCCTATTAATACAAAGAAAATCTGAATGCAAAAGTATTTCTGGAGCACATCCCACTGCCCTCCTCTGTGCCACCTGTCATTGATACCAATAGAAACTGCTTGTCAACACCAGTGATAGAACGCCAGAAAATGTGAAATGGGCAGTTTCCATTCATTTAAATTGCAAGCAGGAATATAGAGCTACCATCAATTCTCTGCCAAGTGAATATATGCCAGGAAAGAATGCACTCTTCAAAACCTGCTGAAGTCTACATTTTTGTGCAGGTCTAAAAAGGTCTTACTATTAGACCACATAATATTTGTTATATGCTGATCATCTGAACTCTAGTAAGCAATATAGCACCTTATGCATTTTGGTTGGAGGCATTTCCTCACCATTTTGGGTAAGTTTTGTGGAACAGATGAGAGTGCCAGTTTGGAAGCTGTCCTTGGCTGGGGTAATACTAGCCGAATGACTCCTTTGCGACCTGCCTTCTTCATCCTCCTCCTCTTTAGTACCCGGCAGCATCAAATAAAGCCTAGCATCATCAGATTTCTTGCTGTCAGCCTGCAAAGTGCAAACTGTCGATTACTCATCCAAAATGTTGCCATTTTGAGGCAATAAACTTGCAAAGACCAGGGAAGAAGCTGAAAAGGCAAAAATTGCTAGCTAACCTCATGTCATTGCTAATTGACTGGACTGCACTTGACTGGCATTTGAACAGACCAGTGATAATAAATATATATATATATATATATATATATATATATATATATATATATATATATATATATATATATATATATATATATATATATAAACATATATCATACTATCAAGAGAAGTAGGAGGGTAATAGAGACATGTAAATATTTTGTAAACTCTAGCAGAAAATGAGCTACACAGGACTTGCTGTACCCTGGGATCCTGGCACTTTTCACTCACCTCCAATAGAACTTAATTCTCTTCTCACTGGCCCTTATTTTAGATTGCAATAGGGGGAAGCAGCTGACAACCCTGCACCAATTTAAACCTCCCACCACACCCAGATCAGGGTATACTTTTTAAACCTGAGACCAGCTGCCAGTCTGAGGCCATTAAAATCAACAGGGAACAGAAAACAATAGGGGTAGTATTTTAGATATTCCACCACCACCCATGCCCTACTGAAGACTAATATTGTCACCTTATAAATAACGAGATCATGGATTCTGTCCCTAAGCGTTGTTCCATCTGTGTTCATCAGCCTGACAAAGGCCATGCCAAACACCTTTTCAGATTTATCTCGAGCTAGGAGATGAATAAAGAGGGTGAAGAATAATAACAGGAGAGATTGCGGAATTGAACAGCACTACAGTAAACGTAAATCATCTCTCTCCTTGTTTATACCGATACATTAAAATAAAAGGTAGAGAATAAAGAAGTGCTCACATTCCTGCGACGATCGATGCCGAAAAGTGAAACGCAGGTGGCAATGACTGACGTCCTCAATGGGGATTGAGACCTGTGTTGAGAAAATAAGGCAACAGACACACTGGGTATGGGAAATGCGTGGAAGTAAATAAGCAACAGGTGCATTATGGGTAAGGCATATCTGTAATAGGTTAATTATGAGAAAATTGTGACGAGCAGAGCTGGAGACTATGATGACTGAAATAATGAATGAGAAGAGGCAGAGAGAAGGGTAGCTTTGGAGAATGTTCTTTAATTAAGCGTATGGAAAGTTAGGAGGATGTGAGATGGCAATAAAGACCAAGAACAGGATAAAAAATATGACACTTAAATAGACTAGACACCCTGCACTCACCTTGACAGTCTCATACCAACATGGCTGTTTCACCTGGTAATATACGACCGACTTATATTCTGTAAGGCCCTCATGCCCGGCTCCAGGATGTATGGCTTTCTAGGGATTGCAAAGGAACCTTTTATAAAAGAGCTGAATGCTGATCACCTCTCTGGTTACAACAGTTGCAATAAAATAATAATCTATATTTAGACTCATGAAGAACTTTAAAAGGGTTGTTCACATTTTGATTAACTTTTAGTATGATGGAGGAACTGATATTCTGAGACAATCTGCAATTGGTTCTCATTTTTTACTATTTGTGGTATTTTTTTTATCCAGCAGTTCTTCAGTTTGCAATTTCAGCAATCTGGTTGCTAGGGTGCTTGCAACCATGCATTGATTTGAATAAAAGACTGGAATATGAAAGGGCCTGAACAAAAAGGAGTAATAAAAAGTAGCAACAACAATAAATGTGTAGCCCCCTTTTAGATGGAGTCAGTGACCCCCATTTGGAAGCTGGAAAGAGCCAGAGGAACAAAGAAAATAACCTCAAAACTAAAAAAAAAAAGAAATAATGAAGACCCATTGAAAAGTTGCTTAGAATTTGCTATTCTATAACATACTAAAAGTTAACAAATGTGAACCACACCCCTTTAAGGGCCTTATTAATTGCGCAACAGCACTGAAGGTTTGGTGTCCACATGGGACATATTTCTCTTGATCCAAACATCAGAACAGCATTGAGATAATGAGCCACAGCCTCACATATTAAATGAACACACAGTACACAAGTCTTTGACTTATACATATCGTTATATGCGGATGTGAAATATTACCTCTATTAGGGTCCCATCCTGATCATGCACAGATAGTGTGACTTCCACATTTTTAGGGGTCTTTTTCTTGCCCTTGTCAAACTCCCCCTGGATTAGAGTGACATATATGTCATTCCGAACATCTCCTGCAAAGATCAGTTTGAGATATGAATAGTTCTCCTGCAAGCACATGATTTTTTTCTGCTGAATGTTTCTTTTCGTAAAAGGACCTTAGTATAACCTACCAGGAAGAATAATCTCCGGGAATCCCATTTTCCGCGCTACGGCAGTAGATCTGTCCACCAGGTGAGAATATTCTTTCATCACCTGAGTCAGGTCCCCAGGTAGAAGCTTCAGGGAAATCCAAAGTCCTGAGGGTATAACAACAAAGCTTAGCATCATCAATTAAACCACAATCATCTGTGTGTGTCACTTAGGTTGGATAGAAATGATAATTACATCCTCCCACGCGTTTTGGTCACAACACAAGGACAGACATATGGTCTTGTAAACGAACAACCAATTAATTATTTTTGAGAGCCCTGATTGGTTGAGGAGGGTTTCAATGACTCCATTATTCCACATCCCACCCTGGACAGATGGTATATTAGTTCGCTTCCTGGGACTTTTACGGCACGTGATTCATACCCTGCCCCTTGTGGTTGACTTCTTTGGCCGCGATCACCTTGTTGTAGATAGCAGTCAGCGGCTCGTTCTCCGCTATTGCGCGAGAGGCCATCAGAGGAGACATTATGAGTTGCCGCTGACTGATGTAGTTTTCCTTGGTCATTCTGCAAGTAAATATAAGAGGTGCTGTATGAAGACTACAGTACATGGAAATCATTGCTTACTGTATAAGGTCACTGGTTCTTACTCACTGCTGAAAAGGGATGAAATGTTGCTTCTCCTCATCATCCACTTTCCCATGGATCACATCAGAAATATCCATCACTGAGAAAAGATACAAAGTTTAACAATATAAGCAGACACTTGGAAAGTCCTACAGAATACCACTGAACTTGTGACTCTCCCTTACCCGCAACTCCAAAGGGCCGCCGAAGACCGCATGTGTGCTTCTTGCCATCCTTCAACTCCATGTGGCCTACGCGCACAATCTGGCACACAAGGCTAATCCGGGGACGAATCAAATCTGAACTGCTGAGGTCCTAGGAGAAGTGGAAGGTTGAGAAGTCAGAGTTGAGTGGTGTGGCTGAGCAGGTTTAGAGGTCAATAGCAAATAACAGAGAGCATGGATGTAGAAAGAAGAAGCATCACCTTAAAAGGTGAAGCTTGGCCTGAAAGTGAGAAGGAAGAGAGGCTGAAAGATGATGCAAAGGGTAGGACGGGGATGCAGGATTTATTGGCAAGCACCAAACTTACTGTGAACACAGCCGGTAGATTGTTGAGTTTTTCAATATCCTTTGGCATTCCAGAACTGCTCCAACGTACCAGAAAATTCTCACTGCAAGCCAACAAACAGGCTTTATTGATACCAAGCAAAGGCACATTAAATGAGAACTAAACCCTTAAAATGAATATAATGCAAAATTTTATATTCTTAATGAAGCAGCCTAAAGGTTTAGCATCTCTATAGTAGTAATGATCCAGGGCTTCAAAGTTGTCACGAGTTTCCCATCTTGGATTTCGTTACGAGTGTCAGTGACTCTGCACGTGCTCAGTGTATTTTGAGTGGCTGTTGGAAAGATAAGCTTAGGGGTCATCCCAAATAACCAACCAGAAAATTAGATTTGTCTGTCATATAAGCGGATGCTACAGGACTAACTATTAAATGCTGATGCTAATTGTGCTGCCATGTACCAATAATCTGAATTAACTAATCAGTCATGACATTTATATTATAAAATATATTATATTACTTTTTCAGCATACTGTGACTCGGTTCCTAAGCTCAGGTAAGTGACAGTAGCACAGAGCAAAGAAGATGGGGAGATACTGGGGCATTTTTGGAGGCACAGATCTTACTACTAAAGTACTGGGACAGAAGCCCAAAATAAAATGCACAACATTTCTGCCCTACTTCTTTAGTTAAGCTTTAGTTCCCCTTTTAAGAGGTATTATTCCTGTCTGATAAGCAACTGATTCGTGGAAACAGGTCTGGAGTAGGACTGTCAAACATCTCCCATGCTATGCTGTGCTAATTATCTTATAAACTCCTGCACAGCACAGATTCTAACTGAGCATCTGGTAAGGTCATCAAAGGAGATCTTTACCAAATTAGGCCACCAATGTGCGTGACCAAGAAGGAAATAACTGGATCATAATGAGGGCCGAAAGGACCCATTGGGGAAAGCATCTGGTTTATTTAACCTGCCAATAGATAGCTGCCTTTCGGCCCATCTACAACCCGCAACTGAAAATGCTATCTATTGTCAGGGGCCAATGAGCCCAGCAACCAAAACAGACTTTGAGGGCCCAGTTTTATTGCTCTTCCTACATTTTTGTTATATGTATGATTAATTATATTCACTTTGCTCAGTACAGTTAGAGAAAGAACACAATCTTGCTGAATGAATATGAAGGTGCCCTATAAATACAGTCTAAAACTCTAAAGCACTGAAACCTCTGTGCTCCATGGTTCACTATGGCTCCATTATGACTTATCAGTCCCCGGGCCAACACAAGCCAAGTGTGTAGGAAGCAAACAAGGAAAGACAATAACTGGATCGGGGCCCACTGGCATGGAATCAGCAACTGTTTGCTATGATGTTGGTACCAACTGACACAGAGATTTATAGGGAAGAAACAGAAAATATTGTGGATGAGTAGTAAATGTTTGAATAACAGGATTTTTGATACTTACCGTTAAATCTGTTTCTCTGTAGTCATAAGGGGGACACAGGGAACCATGGGGTTAAGCTCCATCCTCCAGGAGGCAGGACACTTGAAATTAATTAATTAAGGGGCGTGCCCTTCAGGCTTTACCCCCTACACTGTACCTTCCTATTCAGTTTGTCACAAAGCTGCGAATGTAATCACCGAAATACACAGGCAGAAAGTAAACAGTGAAACTGAACAAAACTAGACCAAATGTCAATAGCTCGACAAGGGTGGGAAGCCCTGTGTCCCCCTTATGACTACAGAGAAACAGATTTAACGGTAAGTATCAAAAATCCTGTTTTCTCTGTCGTCTTAGGGGGACACAGGGAACCATGGGGACTTAACAAAGCAGTCCCAAACAGCAGGGTGGGAGCGAGCTATAACTATGTACAAGAGTACTGCAAAATTATTTAATTACTGAATGCAACACCTGTCGCCCAAAGGCAGCCTCGGCTGAGGAAAAGGTGTCAACTTTGTAAAATTTAGAGAAAGTGTGAACAGAAGACCAGGTAGCCGCCTTACAGATCTGCTCCAAGGAAGCAGAGTTTCGCCACGCCCATGAGGCTCCCACTGCTCTGGTGGAGTGAGCCCGAAGTCCTTCAGGCGCCGATCTTCCCTTCGCAGAGTATGCTTGCTTGATTGATTCTCTGATCCATCTTGATATTGTCACTTTTGAGGCTGCCTGGCCCCGACGAGGGCCCGATGGTATAACAAACAGGGCCTGCGACTTTCGGAAAGATTTAGATCTGTCCACATACCATCGTAATGCTCTGACCACGTCCAAATTATGAAGTCTGCGTTCCTTCTCATTCTTGGGTTCCGGACATAGAGAAGGAACCACAATTTCTTGATTCATATGAAAGTCTGAAACTACCTTGGGTAGAAAGGTTGGAAGCGTACGAAGAACGGCTTTATCTTTATGGAATATGAGATAAGGAGGAGCACACGATAAGGCACTAAGTTCAGAAACCCGTCTGGTCGATGATATCGCCACGAGGAACACTACCTTATAGGTGACCCATGTATCGGAAATAGAAGACAATGGTTCGAATGGTGGGTCCAGCAGAGCTTCCAACACTACATTGAGATCCCAGCCAGCCACCGGAGTACGGAATGGCGGCACGATATGGGCCACTCCCTGCAGAAACGTGCGTATCAAGTCTTCATTCGCCAAGCGAGATTGAAACAGGATTGACAAGGCTGACACCTGGACCTTGAGCGAGCTGAGCTTAAGACCTAATTGTAGTCCTCTTTGTAGGAAGGAAAGGATCCGTGGTAGCTGCAATTCAAGGAATGGAAAATGAGACTCCTTGCACCAATTGAGGTAAGACTGCCACACTCTGTGGTATGATTTGGAAGACGAGGCTTTTCGAGCTTTTATCATAGTGAGTATGACTTCTTCATCTAGCCCTTGGCGTCGCCAGATGGACCTTTCAACAGCCATCCCGTCAAAGCGAAGAGTCCGGGATTGTGATGTAATATGGGTCCCTGCAGGAGGAGATCTGGTCTGCTGTCCAGCCGGATCGGCTGTTCTATTGACATCTCCTGCAGATCGGTGAACCAGGTCCTCCGGGGCCAATACGGTGCCACTACAATGACTATCAACTGAGATTGCTTTATCTTTTTGAGGACCCTTGGTAGCATTGGAAGAGGTGGGAAGACATATGCTAGATTGAATTGCCAGCGCTGAGTCATGGCATCCACCCCCACTGCTAACGGATCCCTGCGGCGGGCAAAGAATCTTGGTACTTTTCGATTGTTTCTGGAAGCCATTAAGTCTATGCTGGGGATTCCCCACTGGTCTGTCAGCTGATTGAACGCCTCTGGATGCAGTTCCCATTCTCCTGGATCCAGCTGATTCCGACTGAGAAAGTCCGCCTTTGTGTTGGACACTCCTGGAATGTGTATTGCAGATAATTTTACTGAGTTGTTTTCCGCCCAGAGAAGAATCTGTCTGGCTTCTGCCAGGGCCGCCCGACTTCGTGTCCCTCCTTGACGATTTATGTACGCTACTGTCATAGCATTGTCGCTTTGGACGCGTATGGGCTTTTCTCTGAGTCGGTCTGTCCACTGGACGAGGGCCAATTTTACCGCTCTCAGCTCTAGAATATTTATTGGTAGTTTGGCTTCCTCTGGAGACCAAAGCCCTTGGGCAGACTGCTCGTCCCATGTTGCCCCCCAGCCCTGGAGGCTGGCGTCTGTTGATATCACAATCCACTCCGGTGTTGCCCACGATTGACCTGCAGCTAGATTCTCCGATCTCATCCACCACTGTAATTCCGCCCTCGCCTGTCGTGACAAGGACATGGGAATGTTGGCTTGGAGAGACCGAAGATGTATTTGCGCAAATGGAACTGCCTCGATGGCCGAAACCATTGTTCCCAGTACTTGCATCGCCTTGTGTACTGTCGTGCTTTGACTGGACAGAAGATGTTGAACTTGATCTCTGATCCTGGCCTGCTTGTCCATGGGTAATGTTACAGTCTGTGTGATCGTATCGAATTCCAGGCCGAGGAATATCATCCTGTGACTGGGATCTGGGCTGGACTTCGACCAGTTGATGGTCCATCCGAAACTCTGGAGTAGCCGAACTGCTTGGTCTAGATGCTCCTTGGCCCTCGTTTCTGAACTGGCCTTTAACAGGAGGTCGTCCAGATAGGGGGTCACGGAAATCCCCTGCAGTCTCAACGTTGCAGCTGTCACCGCCATCAACTTGGTGAAAACCCTGGGAGCGGACGACAATCCGAATGGGAGTGCCATAAATTGATAGTGTTTGTTCTGGAAGGCAAATCGTAGGTAGCGGTGATGGGGGGGCCAAATTGGAACATGCAGGTATGCGTCCCTTATGTCCAGGGACATCATCAGTTGCCCCTGTTCCATCCCTCGAGTGACAGATCTCAACGTTTCCATCTTGAACCGTACTGATCGGATGAATTTGTTGAGACCCTTGAGGTCGAGCACAGGTCTGAGAGAACCGTCCCTCTTTGGTACTGTAAAAAGGTTTGAGTAAAAACCGGAGAATGTCTCTTTGGTTGGTACTGGACTGATTACCCCGGATCGCTCCAACTTTTCTATACATTGTAGAAAGGCTTGAGCCTTCTGAGCACAGTGGGGGACTCTGGACATGAGGAATCTTCCGGGTGGCGTGCTTGAGAAATCTAAATGATAACCCTCTGTCACTATTTCTGTGACTCATGCATCCGAAGAATGCTTCATCCATTCCTCCCGGAATCTAAGTAATTTGCCCCCTATCCAATCCAACGATTCCGGAGGTGATGCCCCGTCATGCTGAGGCGGGCTTCTCCCCTGAGGATTTGTTGTGAGGCCTGTTGTTTTTCCAAGCGGGCCGGCCTTTCTCACCGACTTTGGCCCGAAAGTGGGACCTTTGTGGAGAATTGTTACGCCTTGAAAATCTGCCACTTTGGCCACGAAAAAATTTCCCCCTTCTATTTGAGGTGGATGCTCGGCCTCTGGTCTGTGGGAGAAAGGTACTCTTCCCCCCCCGTCGCCTGGGAGATAATCTTCTCCAGTTCTTCTCCAAACAGACGATGTCCCTTGAACGGCAGAGAAGTGAGTGACTTTTTGGAACTAAGGTCCGCAGACCAATTTTTGAGCCATAATGTTCTGCGTGCTGCTACGGCCAATGCTGAAGTCCGGGCAGTAATTTGTGAAGTATCAAGGGTGGTGTCACAAAGGTAACTAGATGCCTCAGCAATAGTCTGTACCGACGATAACAACTCCTGTCGGGGAACCCCGTCTAGAATGTCCTTGGCAAGCGACTCAGACCATGCCTGTATGGCTCTGGAGACCCACGCTGAAGCCAGGCAAGGGCGTAGAGCCGACCCTGCAGAGGTGTAAATTGCACGAAGGAACCCCTCTAGCCTTCTGTCAGAAGGGTCCTTAAATGCTGCTGCGTCAGTAACTGGTAATGTGGTGGACTTTGACAGTCTAGACACTGGGGCATCAACTGATGGTGGATTAGACCAAGTATCAACTAGCTCTTTTGGAAAGGGATATGATTTAGAGAATTTTTTAGTCGCCTGAAACTTGTGTTCAGGGGAATTCCACTCATTCTGAACTAAACCTTGAAGTTGTTCATTTTCTGGGAAACATACAGCTGACTTATGTTGCCTCTTGAATAGGCTAGATGCCTCTCCTGTCTGTTTGGGCTTCTGGGATATATTAAGAACCTCAAGGACACCCTTAATAATCCAGTCTACATCATGAAAACTGTCACGATCCTTTCCCTCATCCTGATGTTCTTCCTCATCTGCGGATGAATAGTCAGAAGATCCAACCTCACCTTCAGAGTGAGAAGAGTGGAGCTCAGGGGAAGATTCGTCAGACACAGCAGAGTTGACAGTGTCCCCTCTTGCGTCGTTCACATGTCTACGCTTGGCGCCAGTTCTATGGCTAAGCTGAACAAGAACCTTTCCAAGGTTATCTGCAATGGCAGGCAACCCTTGTAATGATGCCAGAGATTGAGATAATTGGACTGCCCATAGAGGGGGAGGAGGCTCTGCTGCAGCTCCAGAGTCTAAATCCTGAGAAACCGTCTGCGGAGCAGTCATAGCTGACGCAGCTGAGAGGCCCCCATGAGCAGTAGTATCCCCCTGCTCCAAGGAGCAGGACCCACAAAGCGGCTCAGCCTGGCCCCCTGGAAACTTTTTCTGGCATTTTGAGCAAGCAAGGTATCTCACCTGTGCTGTTAAGGGCTTCTTCCCCCTGCCCTTGTGAACAGTCCCACTGACCTACCTTCTGCCATAGAATAGGAAGGTAGAGAGAGAGGGGCACTGCCTAAATCACCTCCAGACTTTTTTAGACAGAAAGAGTAGCTGCCTGCTGCTCTCCCTTCGGATCTCCGTTCCAAAATGGCCGCTGGAACGCAAGTTGCGTTCCAACCCGTGCGCGCATGCGCACAGGCGCTCACTTTCGCGCCAAAGAAAATGGCCGCCGGCGAACAGAGGAAGTGGAACGCATTGCGTTCCACTTCATTGCGCTGATAGACGGACCACAGAGAGGCGCAACGGACCCGTCCACCTCCCTCCAGAGTCAAGCCCAGAGTGCGCAATAGACGCGTCAACACCGGCCAGACCCAGAAGGATAAGGACAGGACACCCAGAAGGAGCCGAGGAGCAGGCAGAGCAGGTGCTGGAGCGGGAGAGAGAGCAGGGGGGGGGAAGGGGGGGGGGTCGCCCCCACCAGGGGTGGGGGGGGTAGCCCAGTAGGGGGGGGCCCCAAACCATAAGGCAACGTTACTGCAGAAATACAGGCGATGTGCCACTTACCCCCACACCGGCCAAGCCTTCTGCCCTGAATCAGTCAGTGCAGGCAACGTCTGGGTGGTCGATATAGCAATAGCTAGAGAGTGACCCCGGTGTGTTTCACCTCGTAGGGGGCTTCCTATTTAAAGACAGGTAACCCTGCTTTCAGGCCTCACCCCGTGTATCAGCCATGGGCTGAACGTGGAATCACACGTCGGTCCAACCTCCCGGGAGCAGGACACTTAAAAAACTGAATAGGAAGGTACAGTGTAGGGGGTAAAGCCTGAAGGGCACGCCCCTTAATTAATTAATTTCAAGTGTCCTGCCTCCTGGAGGATGGAGCTTAACCCCATGGTTCCCTGTGTCCCCCTAAGACGACAGAGAAAGAGTATTTTGGTTGTTGTAAAACCTTTTTTTAATGAAAATACTAAAATAAAGATATATTAAAAGGTGAATTATTTAGGGAGACAAAGCATTTAAGATATATACACATGCAGGTACACAAAGATGGATTCCAAGCAATTCTGTACTTCCTCCATGCACAACAGCCATAACAGACTGGGTCACTAAATGGGAACTATCACAAAAATAAAAATATAATATTAGCTTCATCATACTGAAATAAGAAACATAGTAAATACAACAATTAAAAATTCTGAAATAATCAAGTTTATCTTCACTATTGCTCTCTCAGCATCAGGAGTTGGGTGTCAGTATTAGAGCTCACGCAAACCGATTCCAGTACAAACAAAATCTAAAAAAATATCTGCCTTTTGCACAAATCCTGCATGTAGAGAGACATGATGTCTGGTGATTTTAAAAGAGTGAGCTCTAATACATCTTCTAGGCAAAAGGAGCCCCCTATAAGATATATTGGAACTGTCAATGAATATCTGACACCCAACTGCTGCATGAAGACAGAATGAAGAGAAACAGATGCCGAGAGAGGAATAGTGAAGATAAACTTGATTATTTCAGAAACAAAGCAGAATTTGTAATTGACTGTATTTATAAAGTTTCTTACTTTAGTATGAGGAAGCTTATATTAAATTCTTATTTTCGTGATGGTTCCTGTCGTATTTATGCTCCTATAGTCCTCCAGGGATATAAGATTCTCAGCCACGATGAGTAAGTCTCTCTTGGATTTAAGGATTACCATTCATCCTCCCTGTCTACTGAAACTGTATGGACAGAGAACTCACGCACCAACCTGATAAAGCGGGAGTCATCTGGGTCATAGAGACTCATGAGCAGCTCAGCATCTTCCCCCATATTACATACAAAGTTCTTAAGATTCACATAGAGACTGTAGGTGTGGGCCATATGCAGAATGGCAGAACTCCTAGAATCCAGAGGCTGCAGTTGGGACTGAGAGGGGAAAGAGAAAGGAGGAGTCACAAAGCCTATACAGATCTCTGTATACAAACACAATATATGCGGCTATTTTGCACATAGGTGCCGGGCATAATGAAAGGCATTTATAGCATCTGGCAAACATACTCTTTGCTTTGCAAGTTTTCAAAAGAGTCTCAGAAGCTCCGAGTTTGTGCAAGTGACAAAAGCTGAGAGTGGGATGCTGGGAGGGGTGCCTGCAGGTTTAGGGGTGCCTGCTTTACCTTTTCCTCCTGAATTCGTTCTTCAATCCGCCGAGATGCAGATTCATGGGAGCGATACAAAGTGATGATGCTGGTTTCATCGGGATCCAGGATGTTTCCATTTTCATCTCTCACCACCAGGTCCAACCCAAGGATGCTGTAAAGGTCAGGCAAACAGTAAATATACTGGGGGAAATAGCCATCAACTTTAAAAGGGAACTAAAGCTGGCAACAGATTTTGGCAATGGTTTCTACGAGGCAGGCTCTACATCAGCTCCATGAACACAATTTCTCTCGATTAAAGGGGTTGTTCACCTTTAAAAGAACAGTTCAGTGTAAAAATAAAAACTGGGTAAATAGATAGGCTGTGCAAAATAAAAAATGTTTCTAATATAGTCAGTTAGCCAAAAATGTAATGTATAAAGGCTGGAGTGACTGGACATCTAACATAACAGAAGACTACTTCCTGCTTTTCAGCTCTCTAACTCTGAGTTAGTCAGCGACTTGAAGGTGGGCCACATGGGACATAACTGTTCAGTGAGTTTGCAATTGACCGTCAGCATTCAGCTCAGATTCAGGTCAACAGTTATGAGCCATGTGCCGCCCCCCCCTCAATCTCTGATTGGTTACTGCCTGGTAACCAATCAGTGGAAACCAAGAGAGCTGCAAAGCAGGCAGTAGTGTTCGGGCTATTATGTTACACATTCAGCCTTTATAAATAAACTATATTGAAAACATTTTTTATTTTGCACAACCTATTTACCCAGTTTTTATTTTTATACGGAACAATTCCTTAAATTTAACTTTTAGCATGATGTAGAGAGTGATATCCTGAGACAATTTGCAACTGGTTTCCATTTTTGTGTTTTTTGACTAATTTAGCTTTTTATTCAGCAGCTCTGCAGTTTGAAATTTTACACATCTGGTTGCTAGGGTCCAAATGATTTGAATACGAGAGTGGATTATGAATAGGAGAGGGCCTGAATAAAAAGAGGAGTATTAAGTCTACAAATACATTTGTAGCCTTACAAAGAATATGTTTTTTTTGATGAGGTCAATGACCCCCCCATTTGAAAGAAGGCAATTCATTTAAAAAAAAACTATAAAAAAAAAAAAGATAAAATGAAGGTTAATTAAAAAGCTGCTAAGAATTAGCACCAAATGCCTCCTAATATAATGATTAAGCAACCAACTTGCTCTTGTTTCATTTCTGTTTCCCCAGTTCATCGCTCCTCACCGGTTGCCATAGTCTATCTTTGCTGTCACTTTCTTCTTCAGTTCAGCCAGATCGTCCTTGGGCAGGGTTCCAGACAAGATCTGGGAGCGCCATTCCATCAGTAGGGACAGCATTTCTTGTATCTGGCTGAACTGCAGCCGACTGTTGTGCTAAAAAAAATATATTATATATTAAGCCATGCAGCTGCCATGTTCTACATTTCCCAGCTTCCCCGGCAACCAAAGGCTGATAGCCTATTCTTCCCAGCATGCTCCAACAGATGGAGTTAAAATATGTTACTAGGCTTTTCTTTACAGCTCACAGATTTTCTTGATAGGAAACTTACCACATAGAGAGAGTGCCAGAGATTTCCCCATTCTCGCAGGGTGGCAGTAAGCTCCTGTACCAAGGGCAGCTCACTGGGCACTGCCTGATCATGGAGCCTGCAAAATAGAAACCAGTGTTATATGGCATCAGAAATTTAGATTTACCTATACTAGATATGGCATCAGAAACTGCATCCAATACATGTAGGGATTAGAGAGGCAGGGGTGACTAAAGGTTGACTTGTCATTGTCAAGTCAGTGAATCTCAGTAACCATCATTTATCATCTGTGGGCAAGGTGCAAAAAAAAAATGGGTGCTAGGGACACCTATTTTATGTGGATACTGCATCCTAGATGCAACTAAAGTGAACAAAAGAACCAATATCCACCTGTATACACACTTACTGGAAGGGCACTTAATCCAAGGCATTACACACTCAGGCCAGCTCCAGCATGTAAAGTGCTACAGTCACACACACGTGCACACACACACACTTTCCAATGCAATCAGTAGCAACAACTCTGCTTACCCTTTATCCTCAGTCACCTCTTTCACGTGAATATAGGTAGATGGAAAGATACCCTGGGAGGAAAGAAAGCAAAGTCAACAAATCAGTGGCACTCTGCTGAAAGACACATGAAGGAATGCAAACTGTGTACACACTCTGATGGCATTACTCAGCATATAAGGGATTACTGTACTGTGTGTGTGTCTGCCCAACTCTGTAACAGTATATACAGGGTTAATCACTGCTCTGCCCCAGCTAACATTTGGATATTGCACTTGTTTCTCTGCACCAGCATGCACATGTTTATTGTACTTATTTCTCTGCACCAGCATGCACATGGTTATTGCACTTATTTCTCTGCAACAGCATGCATATGGTTATTGCACTTATTTCTCTGCACCAGCATGTGCTGGTTATTGCACTTTTTCTCTACACCAGCAAGCATATGTTTATTGCACTTATTTCTCTGCATCAGTACGCGCATGGTTATTGCACTTATTTCTCTGCATCAGCATGCACATGAATATTGCACTTATTTCTCTGCATCAGCATGCACATGCTTATTGCACTTATTTCTCTGTACCAGCATGCACATGAATATTGCACTTATTTCTCTGCACCAGCATGCACTTAGTTATTGCACTTATTTCTCTGTACCAGCATGCAGATGAATATTGCACTTATTTCTCTGCACCAGCATGCACTTAGATATTGCACTTATTTCTCTGCACCAGCATGCACATGAATATTGCACTTATTTCTCTGCACCAGCATGCACATGGTTATCACACTTATTTCTCTGCAGTACCACACCTTACTGCATTCACTGCTGTGCAACCACACAGTGGGGCGGATTTACCAACATAGGTGCTAAACAGCAGACCTGCAGTTTCCAATAACAAGGAACCAGCAATTAGTTTAATAAAGTCTACAGCAAGCTTGAAAGTGATATCAAAGCACCAATTGTTTACTACAGGCAATTGTGCAGTTTTGCACCTATGACCCACAAATCTGCCCCAGAGTGGGTACAAAGAGGTTACCCCACTCATTACTACTATATAGTTGTATGAAACCAGTTGCTGAACTGACAGGCCTGTGGATTTGTACAAACCATCAACAGCAGGAAGAATCCGGTCAGTGCAGCCATACATGTGCCACACTGGGACAAATGTTAGTCTATTATTCAGTGGTGGCACAGAAATGACCATAGTTGGTACATGTATGCTGCTATTAGTCTGCCCAAGGACTGAGCATTTAATAAAGTCACTGGAATCTCAGTACGGATGCACCAAATCCAGGATTCACCCAAGTCCAAATGCCTGGCCTCATAGAATCTGAATCTTCAAAATCACCTGACATTTCACAACACGAGCAAGAAAACGTTTTGTCCCCTTTTTAACCCTTCCTTGCATGTGCAAATTAGGTTTTGTATTCGGTTCGCAATTCAGTCAAATCCTTGATGAAAGGATTCAGGCCGAATCCCAGAATAGTGGATTCGGTGCATCCTTAATTCTCAGTAACACTTTTAACGGCGTACTCAGTTCAGTAACACCAAAACATTAAAGTCTAAAGTAATATATAAGAATATATAAGAAAATATGTGTACTGTTGTGCTGCACTGGTAAAACTGGTGTGATGCTTCAGAAACTCTGCTAAACAAACTGTGTAGCCATGGGGGCAGCCATTCAAAGCTGAAAAAGAAGAAAAGGCACAGGTTACACTGTAGATAACAGATCAGCTCTGTAGTATACAATGGGATTCTTCAGATCTGTTATCTACTGTGTATCCAGTGCTTGAAAGGCTGCTCCCATGGCTACATAGCATTTTGTTTATATGAACTATAGTAGTCTTTCTGAAGCAAACACTCATTTTTTGCTGTTACTGTTCCTTTAATATAAACTATTGCTGCTGGAGTTCATAGTCTGTACATTCCATGGGGATCAGGAGTGGGGCCTGCGTGCCTCAGGAAACGGAGCAACAAGCCTGTAGCTGTGAGCATGCAAGGAATGATGGGAACATACACAGGCTTTGGGATCTGTGAGGCAGGAGCACAGAAAGCCACAGCAGACAGGATTCACCTGACTAACTGGTCGGCTTATTTCATCCCGGATACATGGATATAATCACTGGATTAGCATGCGCAGTGTGAGGAGAGCTACAGGGACATAGCAAATAATAGTACTTTGGTTCACCATCACCTATGAGATTGCCGTGCCTCCGAGCAACACGGCAGGTCCCGTTCACACATTTAAAAAGGGATTGTTTACCTTTAAATTAACTTTTAACATGATGTAGAGAGGGATATTCTGAGACAATTTGCAATTGGTTTAAATATTTTTATTATTTGTGGTTTTTGATTTATTTTGCTTTTTATTCAGCGGCTCTCCTGTTTGTAATTTCAGCCATCTGGTTGCTAGGGTTCAAATTACCCTAGCAACCATGATTTGAATAAGAGACTGGAATAGTCTGATATGTATTGCATTGGTGTATTGTGAATTATTACCGGTTAGAGAGAACAGGGAAATAGTCACATTAGGTTTCTATCGCCTGTGAATGATAGATGGTGGCAGCGAATGAGTTTTGTGGGTGTTGGTTGGTGTTTGGGGTGCTTTTGTGTTAGTCTAACCTGTGTGCAAGGTGGGTGAGATATTTATTTATTTATGCAAGGTGGGTGAGATACTGAGTTAGTGACCCCTGATAGCCACACCTAAAGTCACGTGGGGTTGGAAGTACCGTATCCGTGACACCTACCCTCACTCTGTTTAACTACCAAATGCAACACCACATCCAGTACCACATTTCTCACCCACTTAATTTGATCTTGCCCACTCCCACACCTTGTGTATTACTCCCTTGCCTTTAGAGTGTAAGCTCTTTCTGCATAGGGCCTTCCTCACCTTTTGTACCGGTATTGATTGTGATGTATGTAACTCCATATATTCTATGTATAGAATTCATGTGATTTAGTTGTATAATCACATTTACTTTACAGTGCTATGCAATATGTTGGCGCTATATAAATACATGTTAATAATAATAATAATAATAATAATAATAATAATAATAATAATAATAATAAGATAGGCCTGAGTAGAACGATGAGCAATAACAATACATTTCTAGCCTTACAGAGCATTTGTTTTTTAGATGGGGTCAGTGAAGTGTCAGAAGAAGAAGGCAAATAGTTCAAAAACGATAAATAGGAAAATGAAGGACAATTGAAAAGTTGCTTATAATTAGCCATTCTATAACATACTAAAAGTTAACTTAAAGGTGAACCAACCCTTTACAAAAACCCAACAGATATGCAACGTTCCATACACATGAGAACTATACAGGTATGGGACCTGTTATGCAGAATGCTCGGGACCTGGGGGTTTCCGGATAACGGATCTTTCCATAATTTGGATCTTCACACCTTAAAGGAGAAGGAAAGCTATGGAGGCATTTTATTGCCAATAGATTAGCTGCAAAAGTGCAAGCTATAACACTATATTTATTTTGCAGAATGTTTTACCATACCCGAGTAAGAAGCTCTAGAAGCTGTTTGTTTAGGATAGCAGCTGCCATATTAGCTTAGTGTGACATCACTTCCTGCCTGAGTCTCTCCCTGCTCACTTATAGCTCTAGGCTCAGATTACAGCAGAGAAGGGGGGGAGGAGCAAACTGAGCATGCTCACGCCCGGGGCAAGGAGGTTTATGCTGAAGCCAGGAAGTCTGATACAGAAGCCCATGTATACACAGTAGAAGGAAAGAAATGCTGTGTTTCTTTTGACAGGGAACTCAGAGCAGCATTACTTTGAGGGTTTACTGGTATATTTAGGTGGGCCTTTCTGATAAGGCTTACTTAGTTTTAACCCTTACTTCTCCTTTAAGTCTACTAGAAAGTCACGTAAACATTAAATAAACCTAATAGGCTTCCAATAAGGATTAATTATATCTTAGTTTGGATCAAGTACAAGCTACTGTTTTATTATTACAGAGAAAAAGGAGATCACTTTTAAAAATGTGATTATTTGGATAAAATGGAGTCTATGGGAGACATCCTATCCATAATTCGGAGCTTTCTAGATAACTGGTTCCCGGATAACAGATCCCATACCTGTATTATCACACGGTCACTTTACAGCGCTACGGAATAAGTTTGGCGCTATATATAAATACATGTTAACAAAGGGAAAATAAATCCAACTCCAAATTAAATTCATCCAGGCAGTACGCCCAATGGACTGCCACAGTCTGTAGATCCTGCAGGTAAAGTGGAGAAACGCAGTGCAGGAGAAGGGGCCCCTATGTAGACCAGATTCAGAGTCCAATGTCCTACAGACAGTCCCTCCCACAACTGGAATAAATCATAATTTTCCCAGATCAGTCTGGAAAATAAAAATCAAATCCTGATTTAACGTTAACACGAGCGCTTGTAAATGAGCCCACTCGAGACCCGTGACCCCGTTGTTTCATTTTTACCCAGCAGTGTTGTTTTTGAAATGTTATTACTATTTTGCAAATTGAATATTGTATAGAATAATACAATGTTTTATTTTCGGCAGACTCTGCTCGGTTCCACATAATATTATGCTATAAGATTACATTTCCCCTTCTGTTCTGTTTTTCGTCTGGCTGTTTGCATGCAAGCTGAATATTCCTATCAGTTCCAAGGTACTTCCCTTTAAGCAGCCGTGAGTCAATTCTGCTTTCATTTCAGGGGTTCTGCATTTCCCCCTCTCGTATATCAAAGCACTCACCGCCTGTGTGTGTTTTATTTGCACTCTCCGACAATACTATTACTGTCCACAGAAATGGCTGGGAACGAAGGACACCAAGAATGGAAATGATGTGGGACTTACACAGCAACCAATGTAATTACAGGACAAAATGGTAAAATGTAAATGAAATACAGAAAAGGATTCCTGGCATAAAAATACCCATATACTGCCCAAGCCTAAATAGACCAAATGTCCAATTTCTGAAACTCAGACAGGCATTTTTATCTGCTTGGACCGACTACCCAACTGCCTTATCCAAAATCCAACCCACTACCCACCATGAAACTGCAAGTGACATCTTTAGGAGTTTTGGGGGGGGGGGGGGCTCTTCAATATACATAGAATTCCATAACATTCAACTGTACAACCAAGCTCAACTTTCTGCCAGCAATTAGATCACTTGCAAGAGAAGAATTAGCTTCACAAGACAGTGCTACCAAATCCACTGCACTACTCATTGTATCGAAGCAAGACCATGGCATAATGAAGTAGCTGGAAAAAGAATTACTAACTAAACAAGCAAGGCCACCTTGTGTAAGCCAACTACAACTAATGGGAACTATCATGTATACAAATGGTATAGGAAGCACAGAAAACGTTCAATTTATACAATACAATTCTTTTTGAAAACGTTATCAAAGCAGTAAGGTTCAAATGCACGAGACTTCCCCTATAAACCAGGAATAAAGGGAGGAGGAGATTAATAAAGGCGAAATAATATGTTCTCACGCCCTTGCAATCTGCGGTTATAAAGTCATCACTAGTCATCAGTGAAATATATTGTAAGTACGAGTTAGTGAGTTGGAACCAGGGTAAAAAGGATAAGCCATTGGTAGATTGGTAGAGTGTGAGAGAGGGATTGGTAGAGAGGGATTGGTAGAGAGAAAGAGGGATTGGTAGAGAGAGGGGTTGATAGAGAGAGAAAGAAGGAGAGATTGGTATAGAGAGACGGAGAGCGGGACTGCAGGCAGATATCTCACGTGAGCAGATTTACAACATTAGAATGATAATAAAGTTTTATTTTTATTTAAACGGAATTTCTTATCTACCAGTGCATGATACCACTTCCCTTAGAAGGACCTGCCTCTATACCGGTACCAAAATAAACCTGCCTGTGGCTCTCTCCTATCAACAATGACGCATTTGTACCTCCTAATCACAGTCACGCCAAATATCCAAGCAACTGCGCAACCCGCCTGCCGCCTTTTCGGCAACTGCATTTCTACCAACTTTCAGCAGTGTTTGTAGTTAGAGCTTAATATAGAGGTAATCGGGCGAGGAAAGACCCTCAGTACTGCATCCCAACAGGCAGCAGCTCAGCCAAAGGGCAGATACTTTGTTTACCATTCACTGCCCACTTTCCAGATACAGGTACGAGGCCTGTTATCCAGAATGGGACCTGGGGTTTTCTGGATAAGGGGCCTTTCTGTAATTTGGATTTCCATACCAGAAGTCTACTAAAAAAAAAATTCATGTAAACATTAAATAAACCCAATAAGATTGTTTTGCGTCCAACAAGGATTAATTACAGCTTAGTTGGGATAAAGTACCAGGCACTGTTTTATTATTATAGAGAAAAGGAAATCATTTTAAAAAATGTGAATTATTTGATTAAATGGAGTCTATGGGAGACAGCCTTCCCGTAATTTGGGAAAATACAAACAAGCTACAAAAAAAAGTAGAAGGCGCACACTTTTTAATAATAAATGCGAGGTGTTAATCCAACAGGAGGTTGCCCATTAAAGGGGTTGTTCAACTTTAAATTAACTGTTAGTATGATGTAGGGAGTGATATTCTGACAATTTGTAATTGGTTTTCATTTTTTATTATTTGTGGTTTTTGAGTTATTTAGCTTTTTGTTCAGCAGCTCTCTAGTTTGCAATTTCAGCAATCTGGTTGCTTGGGTAATGTGAACCCTAGCAACCAGATTGCTGAAATTGCAAAATGCACTGATTTGATCATCAGACTGGAATATTAATAGAAGAGGCCCTAAAAAGAAGGAGGAGTAAAAGAAGTAGCAATAACAACAAATGTGTAGCTTTACAGAGCATTTGGTTTTTAGATGGGGTCAGCGACCCCTTTGTGAAAGTTGGAAAGAGTCAGAAGAAGGAGGCAAATAACTCAAAAACTATAAAATAGAAAAAATGAAGACCAATTGAAAAGTTACTTAGAATTAGCCATTCTATAACATACTTAAAGTTAACTTAAAGGAGAACCACCCCTGTAAAGTCTACACTATATATATGCTCAAAAATGAAAAATCGGATAGTTTTATTAGCCAAAAACAGAATTGCATAATCAAATCATTTGCGCTGCTCGTTTCGACAATAAACCGCTCTTCATCAGGGGCACAAAGTGAAAAAATAAATAAACAAAAAAAGGGCCTGCTATCCAGTTTTTCATTTTTGAATTAACCCGTAATTCAAAGCTTTCTGGATAACAGCTTTCCGGATAACGGATCCCATACCTGTACAAAAGTTAAAGCGTTGATTTATTAGTAGGGATGCACCGAATTCAGGATTTGGCCAGGATTCGTCCTTTTTCATCAAGATTCCGATTCGGCTAATTTGCACGGCTTATTTGCACATGTAAATTATTCACGAAGGATTCGGTCGAATCCCAAATAGTGGATTCAATGCATCCCTATTTATTAGACTCCAAACATTCAGCCAATGACAGCGGCTTGAGGTCTGCAGTTTATTTGTTCCATGGATATGCAACGAGGTATGTGCTCGGGAGGAACGCACGGCTCTTGCTGTATATTTCTCTTTAATTTACTCTTCAGAGCATATCACTTCTTCCTGCACAGAACCTGATTTCCTGTCAGTGGTTTGAGAAGAAACCACCAGCCGCTGGTCAGTGTTCCGGCACCTACAGCTCAACAAGAATTGCAACCAGGGTGCTACTACTGAGGCACTGCTGACCAGCACCCATTCAAAGGCACAACCTGGGTGCCCAACTCATTCAGGCACTTGCAGGGGTTGCATTGTTTCCACTGCTGGAAAGGGTGTATTATATAATGATATATCTTTAAAGCAGAAGGAAAGCTACCAAAGCATTTTATTGAAAATATAGATTAGTCACAATAGTGCAAGCTATAACACTATATTTATTCTGCAGAATGCTTTACCATATCTGAGTAAACATCTCTACACACTGTCTCTATTTATTTAGGATATTAGCTGCCATATAAGCTTGGTGCGACATCACTTCCTGCCTGAGTCTTTCCCTGCTCAATCATAGCTATGGGATCAGATTACAGCAGGGAGGGGGGGAAAGGGAGGGAGGGAAAGAGGAGCAAACTGAGCATGCTCAAGCCCTAGCCCTGCAGGTTTAAGCTGAAAACAGGAAGTCTGATACAGAAGCCCATGTGTACACAATAGAAGGAAAGAAATGTAGTGTTTCTTTTTATAGGACTCTGTATTACTTTGAGGCTTTACTGGTGTATTTATTCACCTTTAAGTTAACTTTTAGCATGTTATAGAATGGCTAATTCTAAGCAACTTGTCACTTGGTCTTCTTTATTTTTTTTTATATATAGTTTTTGAATTATTTGCCTTCTTCTTCTTCTGACTCTTTCCAGCTTTAAAATGGGGGTCACTGACCCCCATATAAAAACACATGCTCTGTAAGGCTACAAATATATTGTTATTGTTACTTTTTATTAGTCATCCTTCTATTCATATCCAAGTCAGTGCATGGTTGGTAGGGTAATTTGGACCATAGAAACCAGATACCGGAAATTGCAAACTGGAGAGCTGCTGAATAAAAAGCTAAATAACTCAAAAACCACAAATAATAAAAAATTAAAACCAATTGAAGATTGTCTCAGAATATCACTCTCTAGGTCATACTAAAACTTAATTTAAAGGTGAACAACCACTTTAAGCATTTATATAAAGTTGGGTTTGGGTACCAGGAGGGCACTAGAGCCATCACAGTGAGGAAGAAAGAATTAAAGGCAGTTTAATAACTTCCAGAGGCTCTTGGCAGGATGTGATTCTCCCTGGAAATATCTGAATGGGGAGCCAAGAGCAGCGGCGCGGCTGTGCCAGAGCATTGTCTCCTCAGAGTTACTGCCATATACCCAGCATTCTCACACACATGCAGCTCAACCGCTCCCATTCATGCCCTGGGCCTTCTGCCTAATGCACTTCACTTAAACCTTTCCCACTGCAGAGTAAACTTACTAGCCATCTGCAAATAAACGGGATATAATTAAAAAAACAAAATGATCTAATGTAAGAGACTCTAGTTCTAAGCAATTTTGCAATATACAGGTATAGGATCCCTTATCCGGAAACCCAATATCCAGAAAGCTCCGAATTACGGAATGGCTGTCTCCCATAGACTCCATTTTATCCAAATAATCCAAATTTTTAAAAATGATATACTTTTTCTCTGTAATAATATAACAGTACCTTGTACTTGATCCCAACTAAGATATAATTAATCCTTACTGGAAGCATAACCAGCCTATTGGGTTTATTTAATGTTTAAATAAATTTCTAGTAGACTTAAAGCATGAAGATCCAAGTTATCCGGAAAACCCCAGGTCCCAAGCATTCTGAATAACAGGTCCCATACCTGTACATTTATTAAAATATTTTAACATTCAAAACGGTCTTTTAAAAATCATTGTAGGTATAGTTATCGAAAGCAGCATATGTCTGACCCTTTCTAATTCTGAATCTTGACAATGTAGTAGAAGCCTGTTCTCTTCCAGCCAAGGGGCTGATTTACTAAAGGGTGAAGTGGCCGTCGCTAGTGAAAATTCACCAGAAATCCTATCCGCAGGGACAATTAACTAACAGGCGTAGAGGACAAATCGCTAGCGAAAGAGACACTCACAAGCGCAGTTTCGCACCCTATCACCAAGCGACTTTTCACTCGGGTGAACGATTGTTACTCCGCAAATTCACTAAAGTGCGAATTTTACAGAATGTTCTTTTTCGCCAGAGTTCCCTTCACCAGCTTAGAACCTGGCCAACTGATAAGATGAAGCTACATCCTCCTCAATCTTATGGCAGTGACATCATATCCTGTATTCCGGAAAGTCATAAAAGTTCTAAAATAAAACGCTGACTTTTTTCATATTTTAAAGCGGAATTGTCTTTAAAAGTTGTAACTATTACAAATTTTTGTTTTGACCTTTTTTTTAACCATTTAAGGGGCATGCCACATTTGTTTTAGGGTGGGCTCATGTCTAGGGCATTAGAGGATCTCTTTAGTCTATATTTTGCCACTTTTTTAGTCTTTATAGTGGCCACTTCAAGTATTTGCACCAACATCTGTAATAAAGACGACTATACGACCTATATGTACTCGCCCTATTCTAATTGACCTAAGAGTAAAGTTTCCTTTGGCAGAAACAAACGTTAGCTAAAGTTCCCTATGAAATGCTCCCGATGACGAATTAACGCTAGCGAAACTTCGCCAGCGTTCAGCTGCCGAGACACAACTTCACATTTTAGTGAATTAGCATAAGTGGTGAAGTGGCGCAAAGGGTGACAAAGCCTTTGCAGGCGAAAATTCGCCCTTTAGTGAATTTGCCCCCGAAGTCTCAATTTTTCACCAAACTTTGCATGTTTCCTTCTAGGTCTCTTAGCAACGGGCTTTTGCCACTTTGTTTCAGTCGTCACATGGGATGCACTGGTCTACTGAATCAAGCAAGTGGAAAAACAGCCTAGTTCCTTAGGCAGTCTGGAGTGGTTTATGGTCATGTTCTTTCCCAGCACAAAATGCTGCTTCAAAACACCACAAATCACCTCTCACTGACAGCAATTTGACACAATGCCACCAATGTACTAACAAACATACCGATTTTACTCCTGCTTTTCCCAATGCTACTTTAGGCACCATCTCTCCCTACTATACCTGCTATCCCACAGTCACACTCCCTTCCCAGAGACTATTATTCCACTGTTACTATAGGCACCATCTCTCCCTACTATACCTGCTATCCCAGTCACACTCCCTTCCCAGAGACTATTATCCCACTGTTACTATAGGCACCATCTCTCCCTACTATACCTGCTATCCCACAGTCACACTCCCTTCCCAGAGACTATTATCCCACTGTTACTATAGACACCATCTCTCCCTACTATACCTGCTATCCCACAGTCACACTCCCTTCCCAGAGACTATTATCCCACTGTTACTATAGACACCATCTCTTTCTACTATACCTGCTATCCCACAGTCACTCTCCCTTCCCAGACACTATTATCCACTGTTACTATAGGCACCATCTCTCCCTACTATACCTGCTATCCCACAGTCACACTCCCTTCCTAGAGACTATTATCCCACTGTTACTATAGGCACCATCTCTCCCTACTATACCTGCTATCCCACAGTCACACTCGCTTCCCAGACACTATTATCCACTGTTACTATAGGCACCATCTCTCCCTACTATACCTGCTATCCCACAGTCACACTCCCTTCCCAGAGACTATTATCCCACTGTTACTATAGGCACCATCTCTCCCTACTATACTGCCTATCCCACAGTCACACTCCCTTCCCAGAGACTATTATCCCACTGTTACTATAGGCACCATCTCTCCCTACTATACCTGCTATCCCACAGCCACAGTCACTTCCCAGAGACTATTATCCACTGTTACTATAGGCACCATCTCTCCCTACTATACCTGCTATCCCACAGTCACACTCCCTCCCAGAGACTATTATCCCACTCCCTCCCAGAGACTATTATCCCACTGTTACTATAGGCACCATCTCTCCCTACTATACCTGCTATCCCACAGTCACACTCCCTTCCCAGAGACTATTATCCCACTGTTACTATAGACACCATCTCTCCCTACTATACCTGCTATCCCACAGTCCCACTCCCTTCCCAGAGACTATTATACCACTGCTACGTACAGGCATTATAGAAGCTCCTAACTATTGTAGATAAAGATGTGCAGAGACAAATTTCCTGGGCACAAAACAATCTATACTTTGCAAATCCACAGTCCACTAATGGGTGAGTGAATATCATAAAACATTTTATTTGCAGCTTTCTGACATAACCACAGAAGTTACAGTAGTATAATTGGCACATATCTATCACCAATATTAAAAGCAAGCAAGTAAAATACACATACTGTATTACATGGAACACAAACAGACACTGTGCATAATAGTTACATTTGGCTTTTCCCTGCCTATAATCAAAACATATAATTAAGGAATATCCCTGCCCACAACACTCAGACACGCAGGCATCAGAGACATGATTAAAGGGCACATATACTCTATTTAGAGGCACAGGTTACGGTATGGGGGGTGCAGTTTATGCATTTATGTGTATGACCTGTATCTGAAATAGGCCTATGCAACAATGTTTAGCGAATGCATGGGTTTGTACAGAATTTATTCTTACGGTATATTATATTGCCCTGTGATCCTTTTAGTATGCTATAGAATGCTCAATTCTAAAAAAAAAATGCTCTGTAGGGCTACAAATGTATTGTTATTGCTACTTTTTATTAATCATCTTTCTATTCATATTCCAGTTCAAATCAATGCAAGGTTGTTGGGGTACTTTGGACCCTAGCAAAAAGATGTCTGAAATTGCAAACTGGAGAGCGGCTGAATAAAAAGCTAAATAACTCAAAAGCCACAAATATTGAAAAATGAAAACCAATTGCAAATTGTCTTAGAATCTCACTCTCAAACTAAAACTTAACTCAACAACTCCTTTAACTGTTGACAGTCCGTTAGTCCCAATGTTTCCTCCCTCCGGCCACTCCAATTTATATGGCTCTGTTTAGTATGATCTGGCACAGAAGTATTTAGTATAAAATCTTGGCAGAAAATGTGTTTTTTCCGACGACTATCAGGAAATGATAATAATAAAACTTTTGCCCGGTAGCTGTCAGGCTGAAAACAGATTGGGGCCATCCCCAACAAATTCCCTTTCTGAAAGGCTTCCTCTAACCTTCCTCAAGGTGCTGCACAAATCACACGATATATAAATATATACATACCGGTATATGTATTAGTTATCAGTACAGTTATGTCCACTCTTATTCAATGTTCAATTTATCAATCCATCCACCTGCTGGTTGCTAGGGTCAACATATCCTAGCAACCAGATCGGTATAATATGGAAATAGAGAGCTACAGAACAAAAAGCAAAGGCCAGCTGTCACCTGCATCACAAGGCCAATGTATACATTGAATTAAAATTCAAGGTCAGCTTCCTATGTTATCAGCGTAGATAAGAGCCACCAAATGCAATGCACCAATCTAGAAATTAAAGTCTGATCTTAAGTCCACAGAACAGAACCAGCTACTCACCTTCTTGCCTTTATGCCTTAGTGTGGACCCGCGGTACCATCCTATGCACGGGGCGAGAGAAAGACAGTAAGTTCTATTGATCAGAACATGTAATTATAATGCATTTGCTTACACAGAATGCACCAAGAGATTGCAGAGAGGAAAGAACAAACTTAATGAGGCCCATGGGTCTCCTTATGGGGTCTAGGCAGCTGCAATGCATTTTGGGTAATCCATGACACCATACACAGGATCATGCACAATGCTCCCGACTCATTATTGAGGGATTTCAGTGATGTGCCTGTTTTCTAATCAATGAGATCCAGTACGTGTACAGATAAGAATAGGTATGGGATCTGTTATCTGGAAACCAGTTAACCAGAAAGCTCTGAATTATGGGAAGGCCGTCTCCCATAGACTCAATGGGGGTCATTTATCAACACTGGGCAAATTTGCCCATGGGCAGTAACCCATGGCAACCAAATTGCTGCATTCATTCTTCTACTTGCAGCTGGCTTTAAAAAGCTAATCACCGATTGGTTGCTATAGGTAACTGCCCATGGGCAAATTTGCCCCATGTTGATGAATGAGCCCCAATGTTATCTAAATATAATCCAAATTTGTACATTACAGAAAGATCCTTTATCCAGAAAACCCCTTACCTCAAGCATTCTAGATAACAGCTCCCATACCTGTATTTTTAATAAGCCTGGATATTTTTTCCCATCCTACTTATCTGGCAGGTGGGCAGTAGATAAAAATCTGGTGCCCCCTAGGAAAACTTAGAGCCTTGCTAATTAATTAGTATGGGGTCTGCATCTTCTTTCTGTTGGCGGCCTTGCTGGTAATGCTAAAAGCATACAATACAATAAATAATACAATATAATTCAATAAATTAAATACAATAAATTCACTGCTTCCCCCGCCCCCCAAATTAGTTGAACCTCTTAAAACAGGTGGTTCACCTACACTTGTTGACATTATTATGCACACACAGTATAGCACTGGCATCATAGGTCCCATCAGCACCCACCACTATATGTTTTACTGGTGAGGGGTGGCCCAACAATGTAGGACCTGGGCCTTGATAAGTGTGATCAGAGATTGAGTTCTGTTCACTATTGTACTGTTGCACATGAGCAATTATAAAGCAGATCTGTGTGTTAGCCACATCATACTAATGACACAGACTTTTATTGTTTTGGAAACTGCTGCCAGACCAGTTGTACGGATCACTTCAATGATGGCACTGGCACTCACTGACTTTAATAGCAATCGGGTTTAAGTTTGAACGGTGCAATTTTGTCCAATCCCTGATAGTCCATGAGACCGCAGCTGCAAAATGATTTGGGGTTTTTTGTTGTACACAATGGAGTGCAGCAAAACAATTAACACTCACATGGTTTTTCCCCTCATACGAGACCTCTGATTAAATGTGGTGGGGTCCCACTGCTAGTATACCAGTCTGCGATGCACACCAGGTAACAAGCAACATATATATACAGCTGGTGGAGGATTCTGGCACGTTCAGCATGGAATGCACATTTATTCAAGGGGTTGTTTACCTTCCGACACTTTCAGTTCAGTTGGTTTCAGATAGTTCACCAGAAATAATGACTTTTTCCAATTACTTCCAATAATTTTTCGCTTTTTTAAGGGTCAGGGCAAACAGCAGATTCAGGAAGATTAGTCGCTGGCGACAAATCTCCTCTTCTTCGGGGCGACTAATCTCCCCAAACTGCCTCCCCTGCCTTCCCGTCGGCTAAAATGTAAATCGCCAGCGGGATGGCATTGGAACGATTTGTTTTCTGAAGTCGCTCGAAGTTTCCTCGTTAGGCAACTTCGGAAAACGAATCGACCCGAGTGCCATCCCGCCGGCAATTTTCATTTTAGCCGACGGGAAAGAGGGAGGCAGTTCAGGAAGATTAGTGGTCCTGACGAAGAGATTTGTCGCTGGGTGACTAATCTCCCCGAATCTGCTTGTGTGCCCTGACCCTAAAGCAGCTCTGGGAGGGAGGGGTCGTCGACTCTCTATACTGTTCTAAATTGATACATTTAGTCGATACATTTCCTATCTTTGTCCCTGCTGAGCAAAATCCCTGAGTTTCATTACAGGCAGCTGTTAGAATTGATACAATAGTTGCTAATATTCCAGAGATGCTGCTGAGAAATGTATCAACTAAATGTTGCCAAATTGTAACAGTTCAGAGTCTGCACCTGAATTACTGAGCTGCCAGATTGAAACACCATAGACAGGGTCATTAAACTTGTATTTTGGAAAAACAGTTAAAAATAAAAAACAGAAAGTAATTGAACTAAGGAAGTGTTTGGAAGGTAAATAACCCCTTGAACTTATCCTTGGCCATGTAAGGACGCTGGGAGTTGTAGTAAAACAACAGCAGCAGCTGCAGAGTGTCAGGTTGGACGATACAGATACACATTTGAAGCACCCATATGTGGCATATAAAGAACAGTAAATAACAATATTGCAACCACACTTCATATTTGCTCTGTGCCAGGCTAATTCCACACAATAGTGATTGAGCTCTTTCAGGGGAAGAATCCCAGTGGACAATGGCTACATTCTGCCGGGCCGAGTGAGTGGGAGGAGAGGGAGAGGCTGAAGGTCAGCAGGCAAGAGTGGAAACTCCTTCTTAGCCAAGTGCTGTATCCTACTCCTCCTCACTGGAGAATGCCTGCCCCGGGCTGCACAGCAAACACCATATGTAATGATTATTGATTGCATGGGAGTCATGTTTGTTCCACCTGCCTGACCTTCCTCACCATCTAATCTTCCCAAGTGACAATCCTCTCCCTCCTCTGGGTGGCTGTGTAAGGTGGCCGTGTAAGGGTATCCCAGGGTATAAGGAAAAAACAAGCAAAATCTTATTTGCTAGCTTAACTTGTCCTTTAAAGGGGCTGTTCACCTTTAAATTAACTTTTAGTATCATCATTTATTTATATAGCGCTGTCAAGATACGCAGTGCTTTATATTAGTATGATGTAGAGAGTGATATTATGTGATCATTTGTCACAGGTTTTCATTTTGTATTATTATTTTTTTAAGGTATTTATTTTATTGAGTAGCTCTCCAGTTTGCAATTTAAACAATGTAGTTGCTAGAGTCCAAATTACCCTAGCAACCATGCACTGATTTGAATGAGAAACTGGAAGACGAATTGGAGAGGCCTGCATAGAAATATGGGTAATAAAAAGTAGCAATAACAATACATTTGTAGCCTTACGGAATAATGAAGACCAGTTTCTTAGAATTGGCGATTCTAGAAAATGAAACTGAAAGTTAACTTAAGGGGTTAGTTCACCTTTAAGGAAACTTTTAGTATGTTATAGAATGGCCAATTCTAATACATTTTTCCATTGTTTTTTATTATAATTTTTTTTTTTTTTTTTTTTTTTGAGTTTTAGAGGTATTTGCCTTTTTCTAACACTTTGCTGCTTTCAAATGGGCGTCGCTGACCCCTTCTAAAAAACAAATGCTCTGTAAGGCTACATATGTACTGTTATTGCTACTTTTTATTACTTATCTTTCTATTCAGGCCCCCTCCTATTAATATTCCAGTCTCTAATTCAAATCACTGCATGGTTGCTAGGGTAATTTGGACCATAGCTACCTGCTAAGTGCAAACTGAAGAGCTGCTGAATAAAAAGCTAAATAACTCAAAAACCACAAATAATAAAAAATGAAAACCAATTGCAAATTGTCTCTACATCATCCTAAAAGTTATCTCAAAGGTGAACAACCCCTTTAAAGGTGAACCACCCCCTGTGTTTTTGGGTTACATGTTATTCAGTGCTGGAGTGCGTGTTGCCTTCTGCTTGTACAAAAAAAAAAAGAAAAAAGGTGGCCGCGTAAAGTGGATGTAATGCAGACAATTCATGCACATTGGTCTCTGATAAGCAAACCACACACAATCAGGCACAGTAGTATCAAAGTGCACCGGCGGAATCTCCTTATTGTAGTTACTTCCCCCATGCTCTGCAATGATTGCGTACTGGCACAAGAGAAGGACTGAAGAAGAACAGAAGAAGGACTGAACTGAAGAAGAAGGACTGAAGAAAAAGCGAATCCCTGGGGGAAGGCAACTGCTAACCTCCTACACCAGGCCAGCCCTCCTCTTTTTTAAAGGAGAAGGAAAGTCATTTCACACTTGGGGGTGCAAAATGTTAGGGACCCCAAAGTGAATGAATTTACTTACCATTTACTTACCTGAAACCCTGGGCCGGTGCTCCTATCAGCAGCAGCACCGGCCAAGGGTTATTCCAGCGAGCAACAACGGAGAGGATCGCTCAGTGGTGCTCAATTGTATAGCCCTGGGCCAGTGCAGTTTTCTGCACCGGTCCGGGGTTTCAGGTAAGTCAATACAATCACTTGGGGTGCCTAATATTTTGCACCCCAAGTGGTAAAAGACTTTCCTTCTCCTTTAAAGGGGTTGTTCACCTTCAGGTTAACTTTTAGTATTTTATTAATTGGCACATTCCAAGCAACTTGTCAATTGGTCTTTATTTTTTCTTTTTAATAGTAATTCACCATCTTCTTCTGGATCTTTCCGGCTTTCAAATGGGGGTCACTGACCCAATCTAAAAAACGAATGCTCTGTAAGGCTACAAATCTATTGTTATTGCTACTTTTTTTATTATTTATTTATTTATTACTTTTTATCCAGGCCTCCCCTAGTCATATTCCAGTCTCTAATCAATGCATGGTTTGGACCCTAGCAACAAGACTGCTGGAACTGCAAATTGAAGAGCTGCTGACTTCAAAGCTAATCACAAATAATAAAAAAATGAAAACTAATTGCAAATTTTTTCAGAATATTACTCTCTACATCAAACTAAAAAGTAATTTAAAAATGAACAACCCCTTTAAATGCTCCTGCTCGGGGTTGCAGTGTTCCCCCCATATTATTAATTAGGATTAATCATATTGAGTTCTCCCACCCTGGTGTTTTCATGGGCAGATACATTTAGGGTGACTTTGCTTGTTACCAGAGACTGCTATAACATTTGCAACATCCTGCAACTGTCAAGGGTAAAAGCATGCTGGGAGCTGCAATTCAGCTTCAACGACAGACAGAACATTATTTCCTCGATCAGTGATGTCATAAACTGCTAAACCAGGTAGGGAGCGGTGGGCTAACCACAGCTAAAATGTCCCTCGCTGTTAATTCATTATGATTGTATGAGCATAGAATCTCTTAATCGAGAAGGTATTAACTAGTTACTACAGAAAGAATAAAAAAGAAGTCTGTGTAGTGTAACTACAACTCCTATCTCCCTTCGTGCAACGTTTCAGAGATCTTCTCACCTTCATAGGTCTCCAGAATCTGCACCGTGTCTCCCACCTGCAGGCTCAGCTCTTCCTCCTGTGTCGCCTGGAAGTTGTAAATGGCTGCATGGAAGATACAACCACAAAATAATTATTTACAGTGTCAATCACATGTGATTATTCTGCTGCTACTATAGGCACCATCTCTCCCACTATACCAGCTATACCACAGCTGCACTCCCTTCCCAGAGACTATTATCCACTGTTACTATAGGCACCATCTCTCCCTACTATACCTGCTATCCCACAGTCACACTCCCTTCCCAGACACTATTATCCCACTGTTACTATAGGCACCATCTCTCCCTACTATACCTGCTATCCCACAGTCACACTCCCTTCCCAGAGACTATTATCTCTCTGTTACTATAGACACCATCTCTCCCTACTATACCTGCTATCCCACAGTCACACTCCCTTCCCAGAGACTATTATCCACTGTTACTATAGACACCATCTCTCCCTACTATACCTGCTATCCCACAGTCACACTCCCTTCCCAGAGACTATTATCCCACTGTTACTATAGGCACCATCTCTCCCTACTATACCTGCAATCCCACAGTCACAATCCCTTCCCAGAGACTATTATCCCACTGTTACTATAGACACCATCTCTCCCTACTATACCTGCTATACCACAGTAACACTCCCTTCCCAGAGACTATTATCCACTGTTACTATAGGCACCATCTCTCCCTACTATACCTACTATCCCACAGTCACACTCCCTTCCCAGAGACTATTATCCACTGTTACTATAGGCACCATCTCTCCCTACTATACCTGCTATCCCACAGTCACACTCCCTTCCCAGAGACTATTATCCACTGTTACTATAGGCACCATCTCTCCCTACTATACCTGCTATCCCACAGTCACAGTCCCTTCCCAGAGACTATTATCCACTGTTACTATAGACACCATCTCTCCCTACTATACCTGCTATCCCACAGTCACAGTCCCTTCCCAGAGACTATTATCCCACTGCTACTATAGACACCATCTCTCCCTACTATACCTGCTATCCCACAATCACAGTCCCTTCCCAGAGATTATTATCCCACTGCTACTATAGACACCATCTCTCCCTACTATTCCTGCTAGAGTCCCTTCCCAGGGGCTATAATCCTACTGCTACTATAGACACCATCTCTCCCTACTATACCTACTATCCCACAGTCACACTCCCTTCCCAGAGACTATTATCCACTGTTACTATAGACACCATCTCTCCCTACTATACCTGCTATCCCACAGTCACACTCCCTTCCCAGAGACTATTATCCCACTCTTACTATAGGCACCATCTCTCCCTACTATACCTGCAATCCCACAGTCACAATCCCTTCCCAGAGACTATTATCCCACTGTTACTATAGACACCATCTCTCCCTACTATACCTGCTATACCACAGTAACACTCCCTTCCCAGAGACTATTATCCACTGTTACTATAGGCACCATCTCTCCCTACTATACCTACTATCCCACAGTCACACTCCCTTCCCAGAGACTATTATCCACTGTTACTATAGGCACCATCTCTCCCTACTATACCTGCTATCCCACAGTCACACTCCCTTCCCAGAGACTATTATCCACTGTTACTATAGGCACCATCTCTCCCTACTATACCTGCTATCCCACAGTCACAGTCCCTTCCCAGAGACTATTATCCACTGTTACTATAGACACCATCTCTCCCTACTATACCTGCTATCCCACAGTCACAGTCCCTTCCCAGAGACTATTATCCGACTGCTACTATAGACACCATCTCTCCCTACTATACCTGCTATCCCACAATCACAGTCCCTTCCCAGAGATTATTATCCCACTGCTACTATAGACACCATCTCTCCCTACTATTCCTGCTAGAGTCCCTTCCCAGGGGCTATAATCCTACTGCTACTATAGACACCATCTCTCCCTACTATACCTACTATCCCACAGTCACACTCCCTTCCCAGAGACTATTATCCACTGTTACTATAGGCACCATCTCTCCCTACTATACCTGCTATCCCACAGTCACACTCCCTTCCCAGAGACTATTATCCCACTGTTACTATAGGCACCATCTCTCCCTACTATACCTGCTAGAGTCCCTTCCCAGAGGCTATAATCCCCATTGTTACTATACGCACCAATGCTACCTAATTACTATATGCCATGTACTATTGTCCTTTTGGCAGAATGTGTCAAAAATATCTCAAGTATGTAAGCGCCTGTAATAAGTATCAGGCAACTAACTGTCAATATATAATAAGATAACTACTAGCTCTGAACTTTACACTGACGCAGCTAGATAGTAGGGAGGGCCCCAGGCAGCACAGAACTGTTATTAACTAATGTAGGGCCCCTGCTAATAGAAGTCTGTTATACAGAAATTGGATTGTTTTTCTACTGACAACTGGGACAGGCTCAAAGAGAGACTTTCTGACTGTATAATTCAGCTACTTCTCACAAGCGGCTGTGAGGGTGCATGTTCTGTAAGGCAGTGGCACCTGATGGCAAAATATCAAAACAGGCTCTCACTGCGCTTTGTTGTTAATAGAGGCCAACTATTCATTGCACCTTATCAGGACAGGCTCTTCTGCAACTCTAATGTCAGATTATCAGGACAGGCTTATTGCAGAGCTGAATGTCCTTGTACTACAGGACAATGTCCCCACAGCAAATTAGCAGGACAGGCTCAGGGTGCTATGTCCAAACTGAGTTTGAACCCCATCTGCCCAAATCTCTAGAGTGCCACAGGTTGGATATTGATTTGGAAGATTTTCTGATTTTAGCCTCAGGGGGCTGTCTCCTCTATAGAGACAACTAAATAATAGGTTACACTTTCCTGCTGGGTTTCAGGATCACAAGGACTGCACAGCACATGTCAGGTACATTAAGCCTGGGGACTGCTGCAGCCACACACCTGACAAACTCCCTGTATGATTGCTATGACCTCTGTAAAAGGTGCGGCCTTGTGGGTCAGGCGTGGGACTGGTTTAACTCTTCCAAGTAACCACTGTGCAAACACCCCCAGCAGCAGAACAGCACTGAGCAGAAGCTTCATTTACTACACGTGATCTACCTTAATATGTACAGTGCTGAACTGTGTTGGAATCCCTGCACCCCTCTCTACTAACTCAATGTTTGTTAACCAGAAATAATAGGGAGCTGTTTCTTTGATACGCTTGATGTAGAAGGGTCTGGCTGAGACTGCGAGTGCCCCTGGGGCTACCAGAACAAAGGCTCAAAGGCGTGACAAAGCCTCCTGTACCTGTCACATCATGAGCAGCCAGACTCCCGGGGGTCACTGGGAGTGTTGTTAAGAGGGGAGCAGGTGCCAGGGACACAGGGAATACAATAGGGGACAGGAATACTGTGGGACAGGAATACTGTGGGACAAGAATACTGTGGGACAAGAATACTGTAGGAAAGGTAGACTATAGGAAAGGTAGACTATAGGAAAGGTAGACTATAGGAAAGGTAGACTATAGGAAAGGTAGACTATAGGAAAGGTAGACTATAGGAAAGGTAGACTATAGGAAAGGTAGACTATAGGAAAGGTAGACTATAGGAAAGGTAGACTATAGGAAAGGTAGACTATAGGAAAGGTAGACTATAGAAAAGGAATACTGTAGGAAAGGAATAATGTAGGGCAGGAATACTGTAGGAAAGGAATACTGTAGGGCAGGAATACTATAGGAAAGGAATACTGTAGGAAAGGAATACTGTAAAAAAGAAATACTGTAGGGCAGGAATACTATAGGAAAGGAATACTGTAGGGCAGAAATACTATAGGAAAGGAATACTATAGGACAGGAGTACTATTTTCAATGTAATACTAAAAGGAATACTCAGCGTGCAAAGCTGGGCACAAATCACTCCCCAGTTCCACATAAAGGAGATTCACTTCCCCCGGCTCTCAGGCCATTCAACTCAACATTCTCTTTAGAGAGATAGTAATTGGCCCTATGCTCTGGGGGCCCCACAATGGAAGGTTATACAAATGTATACGGGGTACTAGACAGAGGTTCTTTCTGCCGCCTGCAACTGTCAGTGTCTCCTGGAAGTTGTGTGTGGTCAGAGTTATCTCCCCAGTATAAATATGTGGGGCACCAATAACAGATATGCAGTTGGTCATAAATAATGGAACAACACTAAGGACAGTCCTGTCTCATACTATAGACATATTACTGGGATCACTGTGTCCAGGGCCGCTCTGAAACCAGCCTGTGGCCGCACTACTATTCCCAGCATGCTCTCTGAGAGTGCAGGGACTGCTGGGAGTTGTAGTTTGCTGAGGAGGAGCAGCAGCTGCAGTGGATTTAGGAGCAATAGAGGCAGTGGGTGCCAGACTGGGTGCCAGGGAGAGCAGGTAACACAAGTAACGCCTCGCACACACTCAATGACTTCATTTACACTCTGACAGAACCAAACGCTGCGACCGCCACTTACCCACTCCAAACTTCTCCCTCTTCGTGGGAATCCAGCGGGCCATTTTGGCAGAGGGAGGGCTCCCTACAGAGCTATCGTGCAGCCGCCGGACTCCTTCCCTCCCCCCTGCCCGCCGCGCTCCACCATCATTCAGTGACTCACTTTCGCACGGATTGAAGAGGGGGCGTGGTTAGGAAGTCCAGGGTAGGAGGAGCTGGCTTACCCTTCTCAGTAAGGACGGGCGGAGCTCGACTGTCCATCATTCGGGAAGTGGGCGTAGATAAATGGGTAGCGGTTTAGTGGGCGTGGTTTAGGCTGCCTATGACAGGGAGGGGCGTGGCTAAGAAGTTCCGAGCTGAAGAGGATAGGCCGGACACATGACTAAATTGCACAGGGGGTTCTATACTGTGCACTGCTTTGTACGTTAGTGGGGGGACCAAGGCGTAGGCTGAGGTACAGCTATATACGAAGGTCTTGCGCTAAAATGTATGGGACATAAGCAAAAGGGGCGTGGTTAATTTAAATGTAGGCGTGGCTTGCTTGATCCAATGGCATAGACCAGAGAATGAAGGGGTTGTGGGAGAGACTATAAGGAGGGGCTTTGGCTGTGTGGGTGTGGTTATTTGAAGCAGGCCCCGTGGACTGGGCGGGGAGATCTTGACCGCTGTGTGCGTATGGGCGTGGTTATATACGTGGGAAACAATATATGGGCGTGGCTGGGCAGAGTCGCTAATAAAGTGGCGGAGGGGGACGGGAAGAAGCGAGGCGCGAAGTGATTATAGGATGACGGCGCGGCGGAGCGCTCAGTGTATAGTTATGCGGAGTACGTGTGCGGGTAACCGAGAGAGCCTGTCACAGGAGAGAGAGAGTGGCCGCTTATAACTTCCAATGCGGCTTCTTCCCTCGCCCCTCCCTCGCACTGGGATCTGATGGAATGTGAAGGGAGGGGACGCTCGTGTAATTACAGGGCTTGCCACTAGGGGGAGACGTGCCGCCCATTGCCTTGTGCTTTCCGTGCTGCTGTGGGATAATTCTCTGTGGTATCAATAACCAGCTCAATATTTACATTGGGCCCTGACCCTGTTTATGGGGAAGCAAAGGAGCTGCTGTCAGCCCTAATCATGTGACTCTAATGGCACTTTCTGACCCTCTCTCTTCCCTGCTTCTGACTCTTGTTGTCAAAAAACACTTCTCCAGGTCTGTCAATCAGCTGGATTTTACTACATTGTTTCAGGAGTCACAACCAGCACCCATAGCTGCTAACATTTTGGAAATCAAAAGAGGGACAAACATTTTTGTCCACGCCCATTTTGTGGACACCCCCCCCTAATTACCATGTTCATTTTACAAATTGTAAATAAGCCGTATCACTTTAAATGAGCAGGGAGAGCTGTATGGCAGTCCCTACTAAGGGGGGATGTAGAAGTCGTAGTGCAACTGGCTTCCCTCCACAGGTTATTGAACTACAACTCCCAGCACCAACACCCAAAGAGCTACAGCTTTAGCCCAGGGCTAGTGGGGAGAGAGGAGGGCAAAGAATCTGTGCCTGGAACTTTGATGTCAGTGTAGACCAATGGTAAAATAGAGTGAGTTTATTGCCTCACTCTACTGCCACCTGGAGCAAGAATTATGCAAAAAGCTGAATATTTTGGGTTGGATCACTCCATTCATTTGTTTGGAAGTCGCCTCTGCCTCCAGGCGCACGCGCTGATCGCTTGCACTCTCTGCTGTACGTAGGACTGTGTAAAACAACGGAACGTCCGCTTCTCGCACGTTCATTCATCCCCTCAGCAGCAGCAGCAGGTTCAATACATTACTCATGCATTCACTGTTTGACATTCATCACCACAGAGCGCCCTCACCTGCCCGTACACCTGTGACGTAGCGGAAATGGAGGCGTATGTCACTAGTGGTCACTCCCAGTTCCTAGTTGTATTGCCTGCTCAGGAGTCAGACCCGTTCGTGGAATCTGCCTGGACTTTGTTGATGTTGCCCGCAACTCTAGGAACCCGGCGAGCTAAGCGGAGCTCAGTGTAGTCTCGTTGTCCTCTCTCGGTAATAGTCTCTTCTCCGAGACTTCAGTAAAAAAGCACCAGGAAGAGCGACAGAGCCCCACAGTGTAGCGGGATATTCCGGGACAGGTGGATAAAAGCAGGACTGTCCCACGAAAAACGGGACAGTTGGGGGTATGAGCTGCACAGCCAGTCCGAGTTGCCACATCCCCATATTTACAGTTTATTTAGGCAGGTTCGGACGGGAACCTAGGGGCCCACCGTGGGCTGCAAAGCAAGGGCCCTCCTACCCTTAAAACTGTGTGGGCGCCGGCATGCTCATGCGCAAACTTGCGGTGCGAATGCACAGAAGGTGCAACGAGCGAACGATGCTGCAGAAAAGTTCTTTGTGTGGCAGCGAATGGTGCAAGTCTGGGCTGGCGGTAGGGTTGCCACCTAGCTGGTATTTTACCGGCCTCGCTGGTAAAAAATGATGGCTGATCCCAAAGTTATTAATAGGGAAAAAAGATAAATATATAGGAACGCTGGTATTTTTTTCTAGGAAAGGTGGCAACCCTATCTGGCGGGGGCCCATGAGGGCGTTTTTTTCCCTGTGTCCTGCCGGCCCAGTCCAACCCTGTGTACAGTGGACTCTTATTGGTTCTCACAGACAGACATTAAACTGGGGCAGTTAGCATTTGCCTGCGCTACACTCAGGGTCGGACTGGGGGGCCCGGGCCCTCCAGGGCTGCTGTCCAGGGCCCGTCCAGACCCCTGGCTCCCACTGCTGCGCCCCCCCTTGCGCGCGACCGCTCCGCCCTTCATGTGCGCTTTTGCACAGGCGTGAAGGTGTACTACGTTTTATGGCGATAGCAGCAGGAAGTGTGTGAAAATCACGCAGGAAGAAAGGATCGTGAAAAAGACCCTGCCTCCAGGCCCTAGGGTTGCCACCCTTTTTGGAAAAAAATACCGGCCTTCCTATATTTTTATCTTTTTTCACTATTAATAACATTGGGATGAACCATTATCTTTACCGGCAAGGCCGGTAAAATACCGGCCATGTGGCAACCCTACCAGGCCCCCGCATGCATGCAAGAAGCCAGCGTGTGGAGCAAACTGTTTTTTTTTTGGGTGGGGGGCGGCTAATCGGGGGAGGGGGTCTGGGTTGGCAGGGCCCATGAGGGCCAGGGCTCACCAGGTTTTTTTCCCGGTGTCCCAGTCCGACACTGTATTTAGGGGAAGCTTCTGCTTATAAATAGGATGCTTTTTCCCATGATGCCTAAAATAGTGACAGCACGTTTCTATGGAGGCCTCCGCTCATATGTGCATGAGAAGCATCTGCTTTATATTAGTGATTCTCACCCCGGGGTCAGGCAGCCAGCAGGATCCCACTGCTAGTCCCACTGCTCGTCTGACCCCCACTAGCCTGAGAAGCACTAGCCAATCTATGCTTATGATGGGATAAGGAACAAAAAAAACTCCCTGCTTTCGTTAAACTAATGAAGGACTAATGGGTGATGATTTTTCTGAATCAGATGGACAGCTGAAGGGTGCCTGTCACTTTAAAGGGGTGGTTCAGCTTTAAGTTATCTTTTAGTATGTTATAAAATGGCTAATTCTGTACAATTGGCTGTCACCTTTTCTTTTTTTTTTATAGTTTTTTAACCATTCGCTTTCTTCTTCTGTTCTGACTCACACCATCTTTCCAATGGGGGTCACTGACCCCATCTAAAAATGCTCTGTAAGGTTCCTCTTTAAGTTAACTTTTAGTATATTATAGAATGACCTATTCAAAGTAACTTTTCATTTGGTCTTCATTACTTTTTTATTTCATTTTTAAATGATTTGCCTTCACTGACCCCATCTAAAATTCTCTGTAAGGCTACACATGTATTGTTATTGCTGCTTTTTATTACTCATCTTTCAATTCAGGCCTCTCCTATTCATATTCCAGTCTCTTATTCAAATCAGTGCATAGTTGCTAAAGTAATCTGGACCCTAGCAACCAGATTGCTGAAATTGCAAACTGGAGAGCTGCTGAATCAAAAGACAAATAACTCAGAAACCTCAAATAATAAAAAATGAAGACCAATTGCACATTGTCTCAGAATATCCCTCTCTACATCATATTAAAAGTAAGCTAAAAGGTGAGCAACCCTTTAAAGACAGCTGCTGAGAAATGTATTAACTAATGTAGCAAAGTTGAAACATCAGAGCCAGTAACGTTAAACTTAGATTTTGGAAAAATGGTAAAAATTAAAAATAGAAAGCAATGGCAAAAAGTCTTTATTTCTGGGGAACAATCTGAAAACATCTCAACTGAAAAAGTGTTTGGAAGGAGAACAACCTGTTGATTGGAAATTCACTGATTCCAGAGGCTCACACAACCTTTTCCCCCCTAAGAAAATGGAACTAACTTAGAAATTAACTGCTCTGTCTTTTGCTGTTGAGTTAGAAATCCTGTTACTAGCATCACTGGAGCTCCAGCACTCACACTCACACTGCACATATTCATGGCTGTCCCACAGGAAAATTATGTTTAAGGGAGAACTGAACCCTAAAAATTAATATGATTAAAAATGGCATTTTTTATATACTGAACTTTTTGTACCAGCCTAAAGTTTCAGCTTGTCAATAGCAGCAATGATCCAGGACTACAAACTTGTCACAGGGGGTCACCATCTTGGAAATTGTCTGTGACACTCACATGCTCAGTGGGCTCTGAGCAGCTGTTGAGAAGCTAAGCTTAGGGGTCATCACTAATTATCCAGCAGAAAATGAGGTTGGTCTGTAATATAAGCTGATGCTACAGGGCTGATTATTAAATTCTGATGCTAATTGCACTTGTTTCTGTGATGCCATGTAGTAATTATCTGTATTAATTACTAATCAGCCTTATATTGTGACATTTCTATTCTATGTGCACTGTATATTATGAGTCAATCCCTAAGTTCAGTAAGTGACAGCAGCTCAGAGCATGTTCAATGAATCAGCAGAAAAGAAGATGGGGAGCTACTGGGGCATCTTTGGAGGCACAGATCTTTACTGCTTAAGGGACGAAAGCCCAAAACAAACAGAAGCCCAAAACATAATGCGCAACATTTCTAGCTAATTCTTTACTTAAGCTTTAGTTCTCCTTTAAATGTTTATCTTATTCAAACACAAGAGTACCAAGATTTTCCTGGCTCCTCTTGGATGTGAAGGACTGTGACTAGGAGGTTATATCTGTATGATCAACAAGATACTATTATCCCAATGCTACTATGGGCACCATCTCTCCCTATTATACCTGCTATCCCACAGTAGGGATGTCGCGGACTGTTCGCCCGCGAACTAATTCGCGCGAACATCGACTGTTCGCGTCCGCCGAATGTTTGCGAACGTCGCGCGACATTCGCCAATTTGGGTTCGCCTTAGCTGGCGCTTATTTTTGACCTCACCCCAGACCAGCAGATACATGGCAGCCAATCAGGAAGCTCTCCCTCCTGGACCACCCCCACACCCCCTGGACCACTCCCCTTCCATATATAAACTGAAGCCCTGCAGCGTTTTTTCATTCTGCCTGTGTGTGCTTGGAAGAGCTAGTGTAGGGAGAGAGCTGTTGCGTGATTTGAGGGACAGTTGATAGTAACTTTGCTGGCTAGTAATCTACTTGATACTCCTCTGTATTGTAGGGACAGAAGTCTGCAGGGATTTGAGGGACATTTTAGGTTAGGTAGCTTTGCTGGCTAGTAATCTACCTTCTACTGCAGTGCTCTGTATGTAGCTGCTGTGGGCAGCTGTCCTGCTGCTGATCTCTCATCTGCTGACTGCTGCCTGTAACCCAATAGTCCTTGTAAGGACTGCTTTTATTTTCTTTTTTGTTTTTTTACTTTGCTACTATAAGAGCCCAGTGCTATTAGTCTAGCTGTGTTGGGGAGTGGGACTGGTGTGCTGCTCCTCCTAGTAGTTCACCACTACCAGCACCAACCAGAGTCAAAATTGTTACAAAGTATCTTATTTGCACCTGTTAGCTGTTCTGAGCTCTCTGCCAAAAGCTAATTAAGTTAGAAACTGTTTTTTTTTTTCTGGCTGTTCAGTTCAGAGAAAAGAGGGACTGGTGTGCTGCTCCTCCTAGTAGTTCACCACTACCAGCACCAACCAGAGTCAAAATTGTTACAAAGTATCTTATTTGCACCTGTTAGCTGTTCTGAGCTCTCTGCCAAAAGCTAATTAAGTTAGAAACTGTTTTTTTTCTGGCTGTTCAGTTCAGAGAAAAGAGGGACTGGTGTGCTGCTCCTCCTAGTAGTTCACCACCACCAGCACCAACCAGAGTCAAAATTGTTACAAAGTATCTTATTTGCACCTGTTAGCTGTTCTGAGCTCTCTGCCAAAAGCTAATTAAGTTAGAAACTGTTTTTTTTTCTGGCTGTTCAGTGCAGAGAAAAGAGGGACTGGTGTGCTGCTCCTCCTAGTAGTTCACCACTACCAGCACCAACCAGAGTCAAAATTGTTACAAAGTATCTTATTTGCACCTGTTAGCTGTTCTGAGCTCTCTGCCAAAAGCTAATTAAGTTAGAAACTGTTTTTTTTCTGGCTGTTCAGTGCAGAGAAAAGAGGGACTTTCCAGTACAAAAGAGGGACAGGGGGTTGAGTGGTCAAAAGAGGGACAGTTGGGAGGTATGCAAGTGCCACCTAGCTGTGTGAGCTTTTTCACATTCTGTCTAAATAACAATAATAATTCCGTGTCCGTAAACATCACCTGAGTGATGTTTTACAGCAGCAATAATATATTCCGTATCCACTACTGTATACGTTGCCCTTGCAGGCATTGTTTGCCCAGTCTTTAACCAAGTGCCACCTAGCTGTGTGAGCTTTTTCACATTCCGTGTCCAGAAACATCACCTGAGTGACGTAGTGTGATTTCTGCCCTTTACAGCACAGCAGCAATGTATTTTTCAGATACATTTTTGCCCTTGATCCCCCTCTGGCATGCCACTGTCCAGGTCGTTGCACCCTTTAAACAACTTTAAAATCATTTTTCTGGCCAGAAATGTCTTTCCTAGCTTTTAAAATTCGCCTTCCCATTGAAGTCTATGGGGTTCGCGACGTTCGCGAACCGTTCGAATTTTTGACGCAAGTTCGCGAATATGTTCGCGAACATTTTTTCCGCCGTTCACTACATCCCTATCCCACAGTCACACTCCCTTCCCAGAGACTATTATCCCACTGTTACTATAGGCACCATCTCTCCCTACTATACCTGCTATCCCACAGTCACACTTCCTTCCCAGAGACTATTATCCACTGTTACTATAGACACCATCTCTCCCTACTATACCTGCTATCCCACAGTCACACTCCCTTCCCAGAGACTATTATCCACTGTTACTATAGGCACCATCTCTCCCTACTATACCTGCTATCCCACAGTCACACTCCCTTCCCAGAGACTATTATCCCACTGTTACTATAGACACCATCTCTCCCTACTATACCTGCTATCCCACAGTCACACTCCCTTCCCAGAGACTATTATCCCACTGCTACTATAGGCACCATCTCTCCCTACTATACCTGCTATCCCACAGTCACACTCCCTTCCCAGTGACTATTATCCCACTGCTACTATAGCCACCATCTCTCCCTACTATACCTGATATCCCACAGTCACACTTCCTTCTGAGAGACTATTATCCCACTGTTACTATAGGCACCATCTCTCCCTACTATACCTGCTATCCCACAGTCACACTCCCTTCCCAGAGACTATTATCCCACTGTTACTATAGACACCATCTCTCCCTACTATACCTGCTATCCCACAGTCACACTCCCTTCCCAGAGACTATTATCCCACTGTTACTATAGGCACCATCTCTCCCTACTATACCTGCTATCCCACAGTCACACTCCCGTCCCAGAGACTATCATCCCACTGCTACTATAGGCACCATCTCTCCCTACTATACCTGATATCCCACAGTCACACTTCCTTCTGAGAGACTATTATCCCACTGTTACTATAGGCACCATCTCTCCCTACTATACCTGCTATCCCACAGTCACACTCCCTTCCCAGAGACTATTATCCCACTGTTACTATAGACACCATCTCTCCCTACTATACCTGCTATCCCACAGTCACACTCCCTTCCCAGAGACTATTATCCCACTGCTACTATAGGCACCATCTCTCCCTACTATACCTGCTATCCCACAGTCACACTCCCTTCCCAGTGACTATTATACCACTGCTACTATAGCCACCATCTCTCCCTACTATACCTGATATCCCACAGTCATACTTCCTTCTGAGAGACTATTATCCCACTGTTACTATAGGCACCATCTCTCCCTACTATACCTGCTATCCCACAGTCACACTCCCTTCCCAGAGACTATTATCCCACTGTTACTATAGACACCATCTCTCCCTACTATACCTGCTATCCCACAGTCACACTTCCTTCCCAGAGACTATTATCCCACTGTTACTATAGGCACCATCTCTCCCTACTATACCTGCTATCCCACAGTCACACTCCCGTCCCAGAGACTATCATCCCACTGCTACTATAGGCACCATCTTTCCCTACTATACCTGATATCCCACAGTCACACTCCCTTCCCAGAGACTATTATCCCACTGTTACTATAGGCACCATCTCTCCCCTCTATACCTGCTATCCCACAGTCACACTCCCTTCCCAGAGACTATTATCCCACTGTTATTATAGGCACCATCTCTCCCCACTATACCAGCTATCCCACAGTCACACTCCCTTCCCAGAGACTATTATCCCACTGTTACTATAGGCACCATCTCTCCCTACTATACCTGCTATCCCACAGTCACACTCCCTTCCCAGAGACTATTATCCCACTGTTACTATAGGCACCATCTCTCCCCGCTATACCTGCTATCCCACAGTCACACTCCCTTCCCAGAGACTATTATCCCACTGTTACTATAGGCACCATCTCTCCCTACTATACCTGCTATCCCACAGTCACACTCCCTTCCCAGAGACTATTATACCACTGTTACTATAGGCACCATCTCTCCCTACTATACCTGATATCCCACAGCCACACTTCCTTCCCAGAGACTATTATCCCACTGTTACTATAGGCACCATCTCTCCCTACTATACCTGCTATCCCACAGTCACAGTCCCTTCCCAGAGACTATTATCCACTGTTACTATAGGCACCATCTCTCCCTTCTATACCTGCTATCCCACAGTCACATTCCCTTCCCAGAGACTATTATCCCACTGTTACTATAGACACCATCTCTCCCTACCATACCTGCTATCCCACAGTCACAGTCCTTTCCCAGACAAAATTAAAACTATTACAAAACCTGCTGTGCTACCTTCATAATAATGTGAATATGTTGTGATATTGAGCATTCCTGGACAGTCAAAGACAACTACTGTATGTCTATGGGAAGAGAGAAGGGCAACAGTATGAACAGGACTAGAGAGGAAGGCAGCAGATGAGCAACCTACCCGTAAATTATCATTTCCTTCAATATTATAGCATTTTGCTTTCCACTAGTACATGAAAGTATTACTGGAATAAGGATATCGGATGTATCTTAATGACCTTGCAGTTATGGAATGTGAAATTGCATGTTCAGAAGACTTAAAATGAAATAAGATGTAATATACTCCGGGTGGGGGGGGGGGCTGAACGATGTCTGTGTAGGTCAGGGGAGACAATAAAGGGGGTATCGGGTTTCTGTTGAGTCACAACTCCTTTCTTCTGCTCTCCTTGTAGTTTGTCAGTAGATGGTGAGCCTTAAGGCTTTCTCTCCCTGGTGTGCATTTACCTGCACATATGAATAATGCCTGGATGTGTGTGAGGCGCCAATAGTATTTGAAGCAGCCACTCCCACATCAGACTGGATTTTTATTCAGATAATATATGATAATTAATCAAAGCACCCCCAGACCTAAATACTGCCAATTGAGGAGGAACAAGCTGCATTATTGCAAATTATTTGGTCCCTGTATCAACTCTAGGGGCCACAGACTCTTTCCACTTGTATTTCTTAATCTCTGAGCAGTGGAGGAAGATAATTATAGACTTTGGCATTTCATGACATCCAAGTATTTATATGGTGATGCCCTATGGTGGTATTAGAACACTAGGGCATCCCTGGCCAGACCTACAATATATCCACTCTCATATGATTCTGTCATCTGACAAAAGCCAGGCGTTTTTGCAGCTACAAGAAGTTGGCCACTGCCCAGTATAGCAAATGGGAAAGTTGGACTCACCCTAAAAATCTACCCTATACAAATGCAATGGAATACTGGAATTTTAAATTAAATGGATTTAGGACTGAATGGCTTTGACACAGTTGATCACAGTGTTACCATGAGGAATGGTCAAGCTCTTATCCCCAATTCTGAGCCACCCAAACCAAGCATGAGTAGCCCTATGACAGGACATGCCTCACAATGTGATCAGGACAGGTGTGAATTGTGAATCCTACCCACTACATGAAAGTGGGCGGCATTTCCAGTGGACCGGGGTGCATATTTCCGTAATTGGGCATATTAATGGGATCATCTCACACAAGAACTGCGTTGATTCCAAATTTCGCCTATGTTTCCATAGACTAGTATCTGTGTTGTATGCTCCTCTCACGTTCACCCCCAGTTCATTCATGTAAGGGTCAGTATATTCATTGTTTTCTGCATGGGGGTCCTTTAGAGATCACAAGTGCAGCTTTAGTGAGAATACTATATATATTGGCATCTGGGCCTTGATGCACCATTTAGCGGCAGATTTATCAAGGTTCAAAGTGAAAATTAGAATTTTTGGATTCGAATTTCGACTTTTAAGTCTATATATAACCTGCCTAACTGCCAGTTGATCCAGAAGAAGGCAAACAAAAACCCCATCTAAAACCTCTCCAATTTGCCTCAGAGGGGGAAAAAATTCCTTCCGGAATCCAAAATGGCAATCGGACCAGTCCCGGAATCAACTTGTACTATGAGCTATCTCCCATAACCCTGTATTCGCTCACTTGCTAAAAGGCCATCCAACCCCTTCTTAAAGTTATCTAATGTATCAGCCTGTACCACTGATTCAGGGAGACAATTCCACATCTTCACAGCTCTCACTGTAAAAAAAAAACTTTCCAAATATTTAGGCGTAACTTATTTTTATTATAATCAGAATGGGTGATCTTGTGTCAGCTGGAAAGACCTACTGGTAAATAAAGCATTAGAGAGATTATTATATGATCCCCTGATAAATTTATACATAGTTATTTAAGCGCCTCTTCTCCAGTGTAAACATCCCCAACTTATCCAGTCTTTCCTCATAGCTAAGATTTTCCATACCTTTTACCAGCTTAGTTGCCCTTCTCTGTACCCCTCTCTAATACAATAATGTCCTGTTTGAGTGATGAAGACCAAAACTGTACGGCATATTCTAGATGGGGCCTTACCAGTGCTCTATACAGTGGAAGAATGACCCCTTCCTGCCGTAAATCAATGCCCCTTTTAATACAGCTCAAGACCTTATTTGCCCTAGATGCTGCTGACTGGCATTGCTTACTACAGCCAGGTTTATTATCTATAATGACTCCAAGGCTATTTTCAATTATGGATTTGCCTAGTGCAGTCCCATTAATGGTCTTGCATGTTTTTACATCCCAGGTGCATTACATTACACGGCTTTTCCCAATTACACAAGCCTATACATATATATATATATACCCTATTGAAATATCCCTCAGCTCCTGCCCACTCCCATCATCCCGACACTACCCCCTTTATGCCAAGCATAATTCACTTTGGGGTGTTATAATCACCTTTTTCCATATTTCCCCCTGTAAAGCTTCATTTATCAAGCTGTGCTTAAACAGTTTTAAATCATAGGTAACTTTGTTGCATACAGTATTGCATATAGCACCAACAAAACTGACACTTAATAATGAAAAAATGGCATTTTATTTAGCATAATGTTGTTCCTTCTTGAGAATGTCTTTTCAGGCAATGTCGACACTGAACACTAGGTGTCGCTCCATCCCTGCAAAAAAGACAAAAGCTGGGTATGATTAAGTGATAACTCCCATTTTTATTTACTGTATATTTAGGGAACAGGGACGTTGTTGTAGGATTTGAGAAGCTTCTATAACGTGCCTACTCCAGGGCTGCACTGGAGGGGCCCTATTCAAAAGTATAGCCTTTTATCACACGTTCTGCATCAAAAAGAACACTGAGCTATATCAGGGCATGTCTGATTTATCAATGGTGACACTACATTGGTGCTGATGTGGCCATTATACACTACAGCCAGTGTAATAATCAGAGGTTAGCATAAGTGTCATCTGAATTAACAGCAGGTGGTGCAGTAGTTTCAGATTCATTATATCAGCAGTGCAAAAACCGCTAATATCTTAATAATTACCAAAAAAGTTATGTAAATTGCAAAACTGCTCAGAACAGCAAACGTGGGAACGTGTCAGTATCGCTTTAAAATGACATTTTCTTGCAATATGGAAAATAAACAGTGTTGGGTGGAGTTCCCCTTTAAATAGAACAAACAAAAAGAAAAAAAGAAATTCTGAGTATGAAGAGTTCACTAAAGAAAAATAAGCTGTAGAAATCATTGTGAGTAGCACCGACTAATTACTGAGCCATTAACTAGGTGTCCAGTTTCCCTCAAATCAATAGGAAAAAGTGTTTGTGAATGGAAAATATGAGTTTATGGCCTTCTCATTATCCAGCCGCCGATATTCATTCCCTATTAAGAAATTAGACCCGTGCCTGATGCCTGATGCGCCTTTCACTTGTAACTTGAGCTTTGTCGCTGGCCTTTCTATAGGGACAGAGGACACAGATATAGGGGCCGATTCACTAAAGGTCGATAAAGTGAGTGTTATTTATAGCTTGCATTCAAAATTTTATCACTTCTTATGTTTTTGGAATTAATGATCAATTCACTAAAAGTTCACTTGTTTCACTTAAGAAGTGATATTTTAACGTTCATTTTAGCTGAAACATGTGCGGTATTTTATAGCATGCGTTATTTTGTGCGATATTTTAAGGTATATGATATTGTCACACGTTATTAGTGCAATCGATAGCACCTAAGACATTCCGTATGCCACTGGCAGAGTAGAAGTCTCTTTTTACAGTATTCTAGTCATTCCTTTCCCTGGGAAACTTAATATAATTCCATGACACAGACTGTAGTGCATTCTGGATCTGCCCACGGTATCATGAAAATGTGTTAGTGGCTGTAGGTAAGGCTCCAGTTCCTCTACCCTACAGCTCCTCACTACATCTTCCTCTATTAATCCATCTGATTAAGGAATATCAACCTTTTGTGAATCAGCCCCATAATGACTTAAAGGAGAAGGAAACCCTTAAAACAAATATGGCTAGAAATGCCATATTTTATATGTATCAGCCTAAAGATTCAGCATCTCTATAACAGTAATGATCCAGGCATTCAGTGGCACTTCACATGCTCAGTGTGCTCTGGGCTTAGTTTAGGGGTCATCACCAATTATCATAAAAGCTGAGCTGCCATTTAATCTGAATGTGCATTCATTGCTGGTCAGCCTGGTATAGTGACATATATATATACATAATACACAAAAGCCATGAATATCCTGTAAATTATATCCTTATAAACGGTGAGTTCTGATGTCATCAGGGGCGATCCTGGTCCCTCCGCTGCCTGAGGCAGCAACTGTTGCTGCTGCCCCCCCCTCCCCCTGAAATTCGCTCTTAAAGTACCAGGAGCAGCATTTTTGCTGCCCCTGCCTGAGGCGACAGCCTCAACTCGCCTCATTGGCGAAGCACCCCTGGATGTCATCAGTTATAAACGGTGAGTTCTGATGTCATTTCTGTCACATGACTCACTGAAACTTGTGTATTATAATAAATAAAGTACCCCCAGTTGCAAAATATGAGTATATTAGAAGTTACCTCGGAGTATATATCGGAGTATATATATACAGTATATATATATATATACTGTATATAATGTATATGCAGTATATTGGGAGTCAGTCCCTAAGGTAAGTGACAGCAGCCCTTAATATATAAGCTTAATTCTGTACACTCTTCCTGGCTTTCAGTGTGCAGTGAGCAGGGTTGGAAGGTGAAGCTGCGGGTTATTTTAATAGCCAGCCAGCCTTCGGCCTCGTATTTTTATATGGTCATGAAACTCCTCGGTAACTTATAATATCCTTATATTTTACAATAGGGGTACTTTATTCACTATATATATATAATATATATATATAATTACATATATAATGTATATGCAGTATATTGGAAGTCAGTCCCTAATGTAAGTGACAGCAGCCCTTAATATATAAGCTTAATTCTGTACACTCTTCCTGGCTTTCAGTGTGCAGTGAGCAGGGTTGGAAGGTGAAGTCGCGGGTCATTTTAATAGCCAGTTGAAAAAAAGGAGCCTCATTTATCACAAGAGAAAGGCAGGGGAAGAACGAGGAGGGGGGAGTGTGTAATTTGCTCTACAGAAATGCCAAGTCTTTGAAACCATATTATATTTTGGCCTCTGGGTGTAAGAAACAATATATACTAAGTAGTATGGCAGGTATGGATGGCTGAGTACTTAGTTACAGGACCAGTTTTCATTAAAAATGGGGGGTTAAGGGCCCCTCTCCCCAATGGACTAAGGAGCTTTGCTGCAAATATTGTAACTGAGCCCCATACAGTCTCCCCACATTGGTTTTCCCCAACCTGGTGGCAACAGCAGATTTGTAGTCCCAGGTAGGGCTGCCATTGGTTGGGGTGTGGAGTTGCTCCATTAAGAGACCCCATGGCAGAAAGGGGGCCCCAGAGACACAGAGGTGCAATTTGCATGCTTGAAAGGGGACAGGATTTGGAAGGATCATGGGTAGGTTTTTAGTTTGGTGCATTTTTGCTTCATTGGGTCCCCATTCTACTTGTCAGCAGGGCTCATCAACTGGGGGGGGGGCTAGGGGACTGGTGGGGTAATATTTGCATACTTCCCAACTGTCCAGTTTTTAGAGGGACAGTCCCTCATTTGTACTGGAAAGTCCAGTTTTTCTTTGCGCTGAACAGCCAGAAAAAGAAACGACGTTTCTAACTTAATTGGCTTTTGGCAGAGAGCCCAGAACAGCCACCAGGTGCACCTAGAAACTTTTGTAACAATTTCAGAAAAGCAAATAAGCAATTGTAACAAAATAAGATAACAGGTCTCTTGGGGAAACTGTGACTGTGGCTTAAAGGGCAATTCACCTTCATTAGCAAAACTGTAATAACTGAAAGAAAACCACAGAAATATGTTAAAACTTTCATAACCTGTCAAATTTTGTAAAATTAACATGATAATTAGGGGGTGTGGTCACAAAAATGGGCGTGGTCAAAACATTTTGACCACGGCAACTTTTTTTTGTCCCTCTTTTTATTTCCAAAATGTTGGGAGGTATGTAATTGCTGGCTACTGTCTACTCATACAGTCCCACTTAAACTCTGAATTAATTATTTGTTCCTATAGGCCCCCATAGCTCATAGGGCCCAGGTACAGTCATAACTTCTGTAGTTTTGCTGCCCAGGGCTTGATGTATTTATCTCTAGCTCAGGAATATGCAGCTATGGCTCAACCTGAGATATACAATAGAAAAAAAGGAAGGCTCAAGGCAATGAAGGGGTTACTATCATGTGAAATAATAAAAAACCCTCTTTAGCATGGAGCATGGATGATTAGGCTTTCGGGATTAGCAGCAGAAGTGCTTTACTAAGAGCTCTGAGGCTGCTCGCCCGGCAGCAGAGGGGTTAACGATGAGTGCTAATTAAAATAGCAGGCATAAAAATGGCAGCACCCTTATTGCGGGTTTCATTGATTCCCTTTCATGCCAGAATGCAGGAATCCAGCTGACAGAGTATCGGGGCCGACGATCATCTTCTGCAGCCTCAGCATTGGAAATCTATTTCTCAGCTCACAATAGATTAACCCTTTTTATTACAAGGTCACCTAGGAATGAAATGGGAAGGCCTATCCTGCCTCTATCTGGGTGCCAATCAGCTGTAAATCAAATGCCAACTTCAGAGAAAAGAGCCTTCCTGTTTACCTGTTACACTGAAATTGTTTGCATATTTGTATTTACATACATGTGTATACACTCCTCCATATTGATACCTCTGATAAACTGACGTCTTCCCGCGAATGCATACGTTTACAGTATACAGTATGGCAACTCCTGCTCCCATGTAGAACTACAGATATGCAGAGACGATATGCAAAGCTCACAATCTATTGTACTGTGTCTATAAGCCAAAATTAATCCTAAACATTACTGACAAACAGGGTTTATGTCCTTTTTGAGATGAGCAGTCTAATTCTTTAAAGGGCAAGTACAACTACAGTTTAATGAAAGCTTTAAATAATATTCTGGTGTAGGTACACTTACAGGCCTTTTAATTTAGAGACCTTGGAGTTCCTAATTACATTTGGGGGTTCCTCCTATGTGGCTCTCTTTTTTCTTCTAAGCCTGGTAGAAGCAGATGTGCAGGGTACTTCTCCAGTCAATCAAGTACCCTGCATGGATGGGGGGAACACTGTTTATAAACTATGTTCTGGTCATAATAATTAGGAGTTGGGGTCAGTGCAATAACTACATGGCACCCCTCTCAAGACAATTCTGAGAGGAAGGATGCAACTGAGAATAGCGAATGGGGATAACTGTTGCTTTCAGGGTGCAGTTTGGGCTTCAGATATTCCCTGTATTGGATAAAATCTTAATATTATATTGAGTATCCCCAGGGATCATACATTTGCAGATGAGCGGCACCTGGCTGCCAATACAGCACATTAAGGTTATTACTGACTATGGCAGATAGTGGGATTGCTGCTATTTATACCCAGTGATATTGCTGTATGTGTAGTATGACAGCGCAGAATGACACAATGACAGGTTATCCTTTGCTTTCAGTAACCATAAGTGATGCAAATGAATGCACACAGGCCTTTAATGCAGAATGGGAGAAATGAGTACCCAATATGTCGGCTCATGTATCATCAGCTGTCTAATGCTGGCATTCCCATTCCAATGCAGCACTTGTTAATTCTGTACAGTAACTTAATGTCTGTGCTATATGCCCCAGGATTGTATACCTTAAGGGGAGGTATTGCCAAATCATGTTATATAAAAATAAATATGCCTTCATTATGCCTATATTTTGTCTGTACCATTTCTAAATGAATCCTGACTGCAGCCGTGGGATGGTGAGAGTTACAGTTCAGCCACAGGTGCAGAGCCAGGGTTTTGGAAGGCCAGTGCTTTGGAGCATATATCAGTCATGAGAGTCACTCCCTATTACTCAGCAGAGAAATTAAGGGGAACATTGTTTTCAATAGCCACTACAGGTCAATATTCAATGTGTCTTAATGTTTCTGTTCAGTAGCCAGGGCCCACTGTGTTATTGCTTCACTGCTTTATTGCTTATATGTCATGTACAGACCCTCCATTCTTCTGCCTGTTGACTGCTATGTCCAGGACATGTCCCTAGACTCCTTTCCTGGGAATAATGATCAGCTCTAGGTAATATGATTATCTCATCCTAGTTACTTGGCCTTTAAATGCAGGATTGTTGATTTAAAGGGATAAGCATAATTTTTTTAGGCGATCACAACACACAAACTACAGAGTTCCCTGTACTACTCAGCCTGCAGTCTTGTGCATTTATATGGTCAAATGGACTGACTATGCTGGAGCTTGGGCGGTGGGGTTGTGAGTGAGTACCTGGAGGGAGGTGTCAGGCAGAGCACCAGGCCAAGTAGTATTTGGTTTAGGCTCCAATATTATTATTATTATTATTGTTATTATTATTGGGGGGCATTCAAGAAGATGAAGACCCTCCCATGTGCAATTTACCCCCTTGGTAGAGCCCCAAGGAGACATAATATGCATTAAACTCACACACTATATAAATATAAGATATTTAAATGCCTAATGAGTCAGGCAATAGCAAAACTGTGTAAAAGCTTAGGGACCACAAATGCAATAGTAGAACAATGCGATAACCGCATCCCTACAGAGCAGCATTAACAGTTTGACTGCTCCTATTCTTTTAAATAAAAATATTAAGGCAAATACCACTCGCTGAGCAATATGGCCTGCACCAATATGTTGAAATGAGCCTTTATAGCAATATAAAGCTAAAACATACAGTACATATATAGGGTTAATTTTCCCTTTAAATCTTAATGTGTTACGGATACAATATATGCCCAGTGGTAACTGTAGCGCAGATAGAGGAATAATGTTATTTCTGGGGCTTTCCATATATTCCTTAGCATGGAGATCTCCCGAGTGCTGAGTCCTATTTACAGATAGGGGATCTCCATTCATTATATATAGACATGACACTGTGTGATCCCACAGTCAGCCTAAAGCAAGTTTATATTTATATTCCCATCAATGCCAGGGCTAGATCTGATATACAGAGGCAAGATCCTGCAGTATAAACCCAGTACAGGGAAACAAACCCGACTCCCTACAGTAAGGAGATCGCCCTAGATGGGCCAAGCACCCAGAATTGCCCTGATCTCCTAATAAAATCCCTATACCCAACACTGTGTCAGCAAGTTGCTATGCTCCCTGCCTAGCAGGAGTCTGCACTGTGATGGATATCCAACCCTGTCCGTGCATGCTAAGATCTGCTGCAGTCAGCTCTGCGGTGGTTAATATTTGTGCAGGTTGTTTCCAGGAATGAGCCCAGACTTGGTAGTTTCTGTCCAATCAGCAGCCCGGAAGGATTAATATTGTATGAGCAGCAGGAGGTGCTGGCTCTGCACTGCAGTAAATTCTCCTCTGACTCAAGAGCTGGCACTTTTTTATTTTACAGCAGTGAAGATGTGCAGTCAGAAAGTGATGCAATGCATCCCCTGCTCATATTAAACAGAATGTTGCCATGCATTACAAGCCTTAGATCAATCTGTTCAAGAGATCCCTCTATTTTTGTCCTATACCCCCTGCACAGTCATCTATTGACTCACAGAATGCCATACAACAATGCAATAGTGTCTTCTTGTGCTCCGTGCTATTGGCATATGTCAGTTTGCAGCATGCACCTACTTTGGTGCACAAGATGCAAGGAGTAGTTCACTATGGTATAAGAAATCCCTTTACATATTGCACCTATAGGTGCTCGATTATTTGCCAGCTGAATCGCGTGCAACTGTGTAAGTGCAAGCCCATGTCCTTTCTTTTCCATCCCAGTTTACAAAATGTTGCCGCAATCAGACTGGAATTATCCTGAATTCTCAGTAGAATGTTGCATTGTTGGTTATAAGCACAGTAAATTGTGCCAATATTTGCAATTTGCCCTTTTGATGCCAGTTCCAATGTGATGGTTCAGCCTGCTCTGAGGAATTGCATGGAACTGAGAGCAAGGTGCAAAGTACAGAGGTCATGGATGGAAGGAAGACATGGAATTGGGGAGGTTTTATCATGCCAGAAGCATTTTGAAGCTGTCAGAAGGTGTGCCAAAAGTGTGCCACAGCTCTGAAAAGATTTGCTCGGTGCAAAGTATTGGGCATCCTTCCACAAATCTCATGTAGAAAAGGTCCCTGTTAGATTATTACTTAAACTGCAATATTCCGTGGGCACGCCCCTTCATCAGAGATAGATCAAGCATGAGAAGAAGGGACGTGCCCCCAAAATGTTGCAGTTTACATAATAAACTAGCAGGGGTCTCCCCCCTGCACCAGCTCTGTTGTGCCAAAAGTTATAACACTAGTGCATCCAGTATACCAACGTGGTAAATTACATGAAAGTTAGCAGTAGTGCTATGCTGAAATTCTATGAATACACACTTGTGTGACTAAAGCAGCCCTTCTATTTGTCAGCATTTAATCACTATTGTGCCTGCTTATTGTTTGCTCCGCTGATGAGCTGCAATGCCGATTATTAGTTTCCATTATTCCTGCTGATTTAATTGTAAATGATTCCACATTCTCTGAGCACTAATTATCTCTGCTTTTGCCAGACGCTCCATAATCAGATTCTCTGTTTTCACTCCATATTGTTTCTTGTACTGCCTCCTACTTATTGGCGCTGGGACCCAGGACAAAGTAGCCTGAGGGAAGCCCCATTCCCCATATATAACATGTAGAGCCGTCCAACCTGCTGCCGTGCTAGGGGCTTATTTATAATAACATATCTGTGCAGAACCCATCTGTTAAAAAGAGATACAATGTGTTCTTTACAGCTTGGCATTTCATTTTAATAATCCCTTATTAATCAAGATAAATCTAAAGTAACTGGCACTGAGTTGAACTAAAGAAGCTGCTTAGATGAGTGGTGAAACATTTCAAGAATACTCGAAGTCCAGTTGCTTTATGGCCCCTGTACACGAGCAGATATAAGCTGCCAACAGATTAAATTGGAAGCTTATCGGGCAGTGTATGGAGCCCTCAGTTGGCCTGATATCGATCAGGTGGGTTTAAAATTCTGTTGGATCAAGGGCTGCATCGGTTCATTGATGCGGTCCTCAATCTGACCGCTCATATTCTTCTCATTGTGATCCGATCATTGGGCCCTTGGGCCCACAATTGGATCAGTCCGATATCACCCACCTCAAGGTGGGCATATCAGTGGGAGAGATCCTCTAGTTTAGCGATGTCACCACATGAGCGGATCTCCCTGTCCATCTCTTAAAGGAGAACTAAAGCTTAACTAAAGAAGTAGGGCATGATTGTTATAAATTATGTTTTTGGTTTCTGTACCAGCCCAATGCAAACACAGCCTTTTAATAGTAAAAAGCTGTGCCGCTTTTCTGCTGATTCACTGCACATGCTCTGTGCTGCTGTCACTTGCTGAGATTGGGGAGCAACTCACAATATACAGTACACATAGAATATAACTGTCACAATATAAGGCTGATTAGTAATAAATACAGATAATTACAACATGGCAGCAAAGAAACCAGTGCAACTATCATCAGAATTTAAAAACCAGCCCTGTAGCACCAGTTTATATTACAGGCCAACATCATTTTCTGTTGGTAATTTGAGATGACCCTTAAGCTTAGCTTCTCAACAGCTGCTCAGAGCCCACTGAGCATGTGAGTGTCACAGACACTTTCCAAGATGGTGACCCCCTGTGACAAGTTTGAAGTCCTGGATTATTGTTGCTATTGACAAGCTGAAACTTTAGGCTGGTGCAATAAATTCATTATATAAAATATGGCATTTTTAGCCACATTCATTTTTAGGGTTTAGTTCTCTTTTAAATAAAACATAAAGCAGGCTAGCTGAGGAGCACTTGAGCCCCTATTTACTGACTTTAAACTTTAGTGCAGTACTCTATATATCCATAAGGGGGCAGTTAAGAGCTGCAGTACACTCACTTTTTTTCCTTATGAACAACTAGGGGCCCTTTAAAACAAACCTTTTACTTTCTTTCATGCGGTTTTTGTTGCTATGATGTAGTTATTTCCTAGCAACAGTACAGCCAGGGCCAGCTATCGATAAAGCTGCCTCTGCTTCGGTACAACAGTGTATAGAAACCTTAAGGCTTTAATTTATTTGAATTCCTTAGTTGGCATCTTGCTCATATTACTTGGTTATCAAATGCTACAAATTAAGAGCGCTGTCTCTGAGTTTCCTCCTAATACCAGGCAACTGCTATTCATTTGTAAAGGTTATTTTTCTTAAGGCTGAGTTTTAGTCAACGAATCTCTAGGGGGATAAATAACAATAGAATATACATTTTCAAGGCGGTGTTGGAATAGAGGGGTCATTTACTGTGACCCTGGACTCAAATTCTACAGCACTAACATTGTGTGCCCATTAGTGCTCATTACAAGGCATTTGTGTCCGGCAGTGTCGGACTGGCCCACCAGGATACCAGGATACTAAATATTTGGCCTATTTCATGGCCATTCCCTATTTCTATGAGAACAAAGAGGCTAAATAGATGGAATAATAGATTATAGTATGTAAAGAAAACAGAATAGGCAAATAGAGGTTGATTGAGGAGAGGAAGAATAATAGCGCTGAGAGTGGACCCCTGGTCTAAGGTTTTTGGGTGGGCCCCTGGTGTCCCAGTCCGACACTGGTGTCCGGTTCTTGCTGAACTCTGCACCTAAATCTCCCCACTATGCAATCTGGTGCCCAGAGAAATCACGGGGCCCGGACAGCAACATTTTTGGGGCCCACTGGACCCTGGGCCCCACCTGGGCCTGGGCCCCACCCACCCATCCCCAGATCCTGCAAACTCCACATCACAGTTAAAAGACCACACAGACATCAGCACTAAAAAAGGTAACCCCCCCCCCACCAGGGCTGGGCCAGCCTGGGCAGGCGCCCCAGGCAACCCGAGCTGCCGCGTCGCCCCCTACACTGAGCGCGCGCACGCTGACAAAAGCGTCACAGCGCACGCCACTCTCACTTAGGTGCGCGCATGCGCACGCGCGCACACATCGCATGCCACGCTCCTGTCTCAAAGGAGTGTGTGCATGCGCACAAAGAACAGTAATGAAGACCGGACGGGGGTAGGCAGCAGTTAAAGGTACGTGCTGGGCGCCCCCTAAGCTTTGCGCCCTAGGCACATGCCTACTCTGCCTACCCCTAGTTCCGGCCCTGCCCCCAACACACAAGTTATAAAAAGCTATTGGGGACTAGGGCCCCCTATAAGTTAAAAACAATATTTGCGCTAGGGCCCCCCATAAAAGTTTTTTTTAAAAAGCATTGGTACTAGGACCCCTCTTACAAGTTAAAAAAAAAGTTGGGGCCCCAAAGAATATTTTTTAAAAAAACATTGGGTCTTATAGAGTATAATAGAATAATACATTGGTGGCCAGGGGATTTTTGCCACTTCGGGACTTCAGCTCTTTGGCTTTTATCGGCAGTTCCGCATTTCAGCTGTTTGGGACTTCCGAAGGAGGCGACATGGCTTCGGCGCTGTCAAGGGGGGCCAGGCTCTTTTGAAAAGTTCAGCACTGCCGGGCCCCCCTTCAAGCCCGGGCTCAGTACACTTGTACCCCCTGTGCCCCCCTGATGGCGGCCCTGCTTGTGCCAGCAGGGTACCCCATGAATACATCTTCCCGTATTGCTCTAGCACTTGCATCCGAGGTTATAGTGAATGACCCCAAATGTCTGATTAGACTGCATTTAAAGCCAGGCCCATATTTGTGGAGAGGCCCCCAAGGCCCAGGCCTAGGGGCGACATGCTTCCCAACCACAACCACATTGGTTCAGAAACACTATAGATATGCAGGAGATACCATAGTTTTTATAATTTCCCATGCGCCAATCCCCATTGCTCTGGTCCCAATGATGAGAATTTGAGTGAATAAAAGGAAGGAGACCAGGGTGACGAACGACAGTGGGCCTAGGGGTGCCCGCTATGTAAATCCGACCCTGTCGAAAGCCCTGCATTTAAAGTTCAGCATCAACTCCATCATTCCAGCCTTACACACAAGAGCTGCATCCATGCCTATAATGTCAGAGTGGCTCCCCTAATAATGCAGTTTCTATTCCTTAATAACAAAACTACTCTGCTCACCAGCAGGGTTCCTCAGTAGATACGAGATATTGCTGAAATCAATCAGCGGACGGAAAGCTCCTGGGCCAGATGGAATATTCCCACAAGTCCCTAAATTATTTCAGTTGTAGCCATACTTTTTAATTTTTCATGGTCTTCAACTCCCTGGTGCTTCTGAAGCAAAGAAGTTTTGATGCCAATATTAAAAGGGAACAGCCTGGAAGAATGAAGATAATCGACCTTTATTTAAAGGATAAGTAAAACTTTAAAATATATAAATGTTACATTAATGAGAGTGCTATTCCAGAGAGGTTTCTAGTGTTTTTCCTAAACAACATCAGAACATCAGCCCTCTTTCTCCTGACCACGTCACTGACGACTTCTGCATGATCAGAAACGAACCAGCAGGTGGCGCTGTTGTAGCAAAATTCATTCATATTAACAGTACATATATCCCTTAATATCTTGGAAGTAAAAAACATAAATAATGATTGTAGATTGCAGAACTGATTGTAAATTTCACATTCACTTATTTTAAAGGTTTCCTTGTCCTTGAATTAAAACAAGATGTAAAATGTATGCTCAGTGTAGGCTCTATTCATTGTTCTAATGTTGAATAAAGGGGTAAGAGGCTATACAGTGTGCAGAACAACATCCACCTGAGGCTGATGGGAACTGTAGTCCAGTAGCAGCACAGGTGTATATATGCAAAGGGCAGTATCTGCTCCATAGTCAGACAATGAAATTCATCTTTTTCAGTTTGTGAGAGGATCCCAAATGCTGCGTCATCAGCACAGCAAATGCTAAAGGCCAATAAGAGACCAGAAATGACTGAGCAGCTCTCCCTGCCTTGGCAGTAGGCTGCACCCACATTTTGTTTCCAAGCAGCGCAACACTGATTAAATCATGGCACCCGAGGCACAGGGGGGAATAACTAATGATAGATTCCCTCTACTATTTACTTAAAAGGCATATAAACCCCAACGAACTATCTGTCCCTGCTGATGGTAGCAGTATAAACATGCAAATATCTCATGAATGAATGTATATTGCAGCTATGCTTCAGCAAGTTTACACTTTTTTGAGCTTTACATCCCTGTTGAGGCTTGTCCAGCCTGTGCCTTTCTCCCAGAATCCCCTGTAGCTGACAGAGAATCAGAAAGAGAGTGGGCCAACAACAGTTTGAGGGCTACAAGGTGGACATCAGGGAATATATAGTCTCCTAGTTACAAAGTTGTTGAGGTTGAGAAAAGACACATGCCCATCAATTAGCTGTCTACGTGTCTGTCCTTTTTCCTATCCTCTTATTTTCTCTTCCCACCTGTCACTGAATATCTGTATGTGTATTTATTTCTGTTGATCCGACTCCCTCCTTTTCATTGTGCATCTGGCCCTCTCTTCATCTCCCATCTCTTTCAGTCACTCCCATCCTCTCTCTCTCTCTCTCTCTCTCTCTCTCTCTCTCTCTCTCTCTCTCTCTCTCTCTTTCTCTCTCTCTCTTTCTCTCTCTCTCAACTTGCTGCAGTGTTGAATACTTGCCAAAGAGACTGCACCATTCTGCAGTTTGTCTGGGACCCTCCCTATAGTGAGAGCTGATCCTGGGAGGAGACTGCTCAGCTCCGACGCACACTTCAACCATCCCATCATACCATGGGAGAATGCTACGGATTAACCCTTTATGGCACCTTCCTTCCCCTGTGTTAACACCTGTAAGATCGGCGCCTAGCTCAGCCATAGCTGAGACTTTCAGCATCTGTCTTTTACTACAACTTGCAGCATCTCTATCATAGCTGGATTCAGTGACATCTGGAGGGATAAAAGTTACTGATAACTGATTTATGTGATACATTATACACACTGAACAATAGCGACATGTACTGTCTGCCCAGTTATTTAAAAATTTTGTTGAAAGCAGAATCCATAGAGTGTCCTTCTCGAATGGTCCCCATACATCCCTGTAATCCGCTCCACTCTTGCACTATATTCCTGTCTTCTAACGTTACAGATCACTTTCCTCTGCAGTCACATGGTCACACATAAAATTGCAAATTCCTTTAAAGGAATTAAATTATAATGATTATAACATATTTCAGCCATGTATTTACTGTCTTCTTAGCCAGAGATTCAGCTGTAGCCCAAACAAAGCAGGTTTTAAAGCAAAAATCTGAAAAATTTATTTTAACTGTCATTTTATACATTAGTGCAATGTGTAAAGTGGCAAGGCTAGACCTCCAGGAGAATTAAATCCTAAAAATGTATATGGTTATATTTTATATACTGAACCAATTGCACCAGCCTAAAGTTTCAGCTTCTCAAAAGCAGCAATGATCCAGGACTTGTCACAGGGGGTCACCATCATGGAAAGTGTCTGTGACACTCACATGCTCAGTGGGCTCTGAGCAGCTGTTGAAAAGCTAAGCTTAGGGGTCTTCGCAAATGTAGTAATTATCTGTATTAATAACTAATCAGCATTATATAGTGACATTTCTATTCTATGTGTACTGTATATTGTGGGTCCCTAAGCTCAGTAAGTGACAGCAGCACAGAGCATGTGCAGTGAATTAGCAGAAAAGAAGATTAGGAGCTACTGGGGCATCTTTGGAGACATGGATCTTTATTGCTAAAGGGCAGTGGTTGCATTAGGCTGGTACAGAAGCCCAAAACATACAGCATTTCTTGCTACTTCTTTAACTAAGCTTTGTTTCCTTTAACCCATAGAACTCAGCCCTGAACATCAGCCAGTACAGTTTAGACCAGGTCTGGACCAAGAATCAAAATAGGCCCTTGAATTCAAGTACACAGTGACCTCCCCTCAGGCCCAATAAATAGTGAGTGACTATAACATCTTACAGCAGCCCCTTTGGCATGTACCAGATTTAACAGTCTAGGTCTGGTGTAGAACGTACCAAAGCTCTCACCAGAAAGAAAACACCGGCTGTCAGAAAGTCATTATTTATGGGTAATATTTACATGTCACACCATATGTGGTGCTCTGCAAGCTTCCCACTCCCGCTGATTGTCATTTGATCTACATATATTAATCCTGGCCTCAACCATTGATCTCTATCAGCCTGGAAGACAACAGTAGGCATCTAATTAACTGCATGCAATCTGCCGGCTCACACATTCTCCTGCCACCCTCGCCCCTCTATTGAAACCAGGAATCACACGCAGGAGAGGCAGCCAGGCTTTTTATTTTTCTTAACACGTAAACCCAGCAAAGCTGCGATGTTTAACTTAGCACTGTATAATCAGTGTTTATGTCATTTTAGAGAAGCAAGAGATGGAAAAGTCCTGAATTGGTGTCTCAGGAGCTCTTAGAAACCAACAATATTATAAAGTACTATGCTGCATTATATGTTACATTTATACTTGTAGACAGGGTGAATCCTCCTCTTTTCCTTGCCTTCTCTGAACCCCTAGGGGCCTAGAGTCTTTCTTAAATACCTCTATACTGTACCAACTATGTGCCTGCCTCAAGACCCAACACCTAGAGAACCTGTGATGAACTATAGAACCTTATCCAGGCTTAGGTTGTACCTCCTGAGGCTCTTCTCCTCCACATCAATCATACAAATTCTTGTAAGATATGGAATCATGTGCTGCACCCACTAAGCATTGCTGAAGGATTGGGTGCAATGCAGATCTTTGCCATTGAAGGGTTTAATGTTATAATCTGCATTTTTTTCCCAGTTGTAATGGGCAACCTGTAGCCTTTCCCACGATATCACTGAGGAATGGTCTGTAAGCAATTACTGACTATATTGTTAATTATTGGTTATTCCTTTAAGTGTGAGTGCATAGAATAGTTAGTAGAGAGAGATAGGTAGATGGGGATGCTATTTAAATACAATATTATAGACATATAGACATACAGATTGGCAGACAGACGCATGTATTTAAGACATATAACTATTTTTCAGCTTTTATTTTTGTTTCATTCCCCCCTCCATACATTATACAGCAAAGTGGAATATGCTGACACTGTATAAATAAACAATAGGAAGAAGAATAAACTGGGAGACAGATAGTCAGACAGATTAAGGCAGGGACCAGACTTTAGAGGGGAAAGACATAGTACAGGCCCCAGTGCAACTGTAACTTCTATTTACGAGTGGCGATGGGAGAAATAGAGCACCGTGGTTGATGAGCTGTGACTGACAACTCCATTGCTGGAATGCAGAATTGAGATCTGGGCATCCTATTCCAAAACTCATTTGCCAATTAACCAAAATGTTTTCCCCTTTAACACTCCTTATCCCTGCATGTGGAAGGGTGCTTTGGGTAGGACCGTTTATTGTTTTTTCCCCTGTGGTCAACAGCATCATCAGGGCCAGTCTTAGACAAGTTGAATGTATTCCACCAAAGGAGAGGCCCAGCACTGTGGTTGCCACCTCAAGTTTTGTTGATATGTAACAGAGAAGAGGTTTGGGTGGGGGACAGACAGATTTGACATAAGAGCTTGGTTGAGGTGGGGAGCAGAAGTTTTTTTTTACTTAGGGCACCAGTTCTCTGAACTTCCCATATAAAGGACTGCAAAGGTTATCAGGCCCCACCAGAATCACTGGGGGGGGGGACCTAGGGGAGTAACTACATTGGAAACAGACCCACCTGGGGGGGAGGTATAGGCAGTGTCAGACTGGCCCACCGGGATACCAGAAAAACTCCCGGGGGGCCCAGGTGTCAGTGGGCCCTTTTGCTGCTAAACATTTGTCTTATTTCATGGCCATTCCCTATTTCTATGAGAACAAAGAGGCTAAATAGATGGAATAACAGATTATAGTATGTAAAGAAAAGAGACTAGGAGAATAGAGGTTGATTGAGGAGAGGAAATATAATAGTACTGAGAGTGGCCCCTGGTCTTAGGTTTTTTGGGTGGGCCCCTGCTGTCCCAGTCCAATACTGGGTATAGGACCGTGGGTAATGACTAATGATAAGCATTTCAGTGTATGTTAAAGAATAACGGGTGAATGTAATAAAAATCGGTGACGGAAAAACTATTCGCAATGCGAAAAGTTATGCCTTTGCTTTTGCCGAAACCGGAAACTGTTTAGCGACCACTTCCGACAGTGGGAGAGCGTTTGTGAATTTTATTGATTGCGCCAGCGCGTAGTCAATGTAATAAAACTTCTTACTGAAAAAGTCGTAAAGTTTGCTCCAAAAGATTACGACACCTTCAAACACTTCTTAAAGGGGTGGTTCGCCTTTAAGGTAACTTTTATTATGTTATAGAACGGCCAATTCTAAGCAACTTTTCAATTGGTTTTCATTATCTTTTTTTTTATAGTTTTAGAGTTATTTACCTTTTTCTTCTGACTCTTTGCAGCGTTCCAATGAGCATCGCCCACCCCTTCTATAAAGCAAATGCTCTGTAAGGCTACAAATGTATTGTTAGTGTTAATGTTTACTATTCTTCTTTCTACTCAGACTCTCTCCTATTCATATTCAAGTCAATGCAGGGTTGCTAGGGTAATTTGGGCCCTAGTTACCAGATTGCTTAAAATGCACATTTAAGAACTGCTGAATAAAAAGCTTAATAAGTCAAAAACGTTATAGGGATCCTGTCATCGGAAAACATGTTTTTTTCAAAACGCAACAGTTAATAGTGCTACTCCAGCAGAATTCTGCACTGAAATCCATTTCTCAAAAGAGCAAACAGATTTTTTTTATATTCAATTTTGAAATCTGACATGGGGCTAGACATTTTCTCAATTTCCCAGCTGCCCCATGTCATGTGACTTGTGCCTGCACTTTAGGAGAGAAATGCTTTCTGGCAGGCTGCTGTTTTTCCTTCTCAATGTAACTGAATGTGTCTCAGTGGGACATGGGTTTTTACTATTGAGTGCTCTTCTTAGATCTACCAGGCAGCTGTTATCTTGTGTTAGGGAGCTGTTATCTGGTTACCTTCCCATTGTTCTTTTGTTTGGCTGCTGGGGGGAAAAGGGAATGGGTGATATCACTCTAACTTGCAGTACAGCAGTAAAGAGTGATTGAAGTTTATCAGAGCACAAGTCACATGACCATGGGCAGCTGGGAAATTGACAATTTGTCTACCTCATGTCAGATATCAAAATTAAATATACAAAAATCTGTTTGCTCTTTTGAGAAATGGATTTCAGTGCAGAATTCTGCTGGAGCAGCACTATTAACTGATGCATTTTGGAAAAAAAATGTTTCCCCCATGACAGTATCCCTTTAAAGAAAAAATGAAAACCAATTACAAATGGTCTCAGAATATCACTCTGTACATGATATTAAAAGTTATCTCAAATGTGAACAAACCATTTAAGAGTGCACAATTACTATTGAATGCAGTAACAGTTTAAGGAACAATATTACATTGCAGAGATGTGGATTTTTATTCTTATTGGCGCAAACTGTTTTGCTCTTTGCGACTTTAAGTACATTCCCCCCCTAAGAGTCTTATTTAAAGACTCTTAGGGGCCCAGTGACTCCTACTTATGGAGCTGAAGTGTCTGTGCCTGTGGGGCGGCTGTGCATTTAGATGGAACCGGCATCTCTGCAGGAAAAGCTCAACTGCTCTGTCCTTGGTGCTGAATGATAAAGAACAGTTGGCACCGCGCATGCGCACCAAACTCGCCGCAGCATATAAGAAGGCTCCGCGCGCCCCTCAGTCTCCAGCAGCAGCAGCAGCAGCGGCGGCACCATGAGCTCGTATAGTTACGACCCGTATTACACTCCGTACAAGCGCAGGGTGGTGGAGAGCAGCCCCCGGGTTCACATCAGGAGCAGCTATGTCTCTCCCAGCAGAACCACTTACTCTCCGCTGGTTTCCACCACTATGCGCCGAAGTTACGCCACCTCTTCCTCCTCCTCCTCCTCCTTTTTGCCCAGCGTGGACACCATGGACCTGTCGCAGGTAGCGGCCATCAGCAGCGACCTGAAAATCGTGCGCACCCAGGAGAAGGTGCAGCTGCAGGACCTCAACGACCGTTTCGCCAACTTTATCGAGCGAGTGCACGAACTGGAGCAGCGCAACAAGGTCCTGGAGGCAGAGCTGCTCCTCTTGCGCCAGAAACACAACGAGCCCTCTAGGCTGCGGGACATGTACGAAAAGGAAGTGCGGGAGCTGCGCCTGGCGCAAGAGGAGGCTTCTGGAGACCGGCAGACTCTGCGCAACGAGCGCGAACGTTTGGAAGACGCACTGCGCGTCCTGCAGGGGAGGTATGAGGAGGAAGCGATGAGCCGGGAGGACTCCGAGGCCAGACTCTTAGATGTCAGGAAAGAGGCCGACATGGCAGCCCTGGCCCGGGTAGAGCTGGAGAAGCGCATGGACAGCCTCCTGGACGAAATCGCCTTCCTGAAGAAAGTACACGAGGAAGAACTGTCGCAGCTACAGTCGCAAGTGCAATACGCGCAGGTCTCCCTCGAAGTCGAAGTGGCCAAGCCGGACCTCAGCTCTGCCCTGCGGGATATAAGGGGTCAGTACGAGAAACTGGCCGCCAAGAACATGCAGTCCGCCGAGGAATGGTTCAAGTCGCGATTCACCGTCCTGACGCAAAGCGCAGCCCGCAACACTGACGCAGTCAGAGCCGCCAAGGACGAGATGTCCGAGAGTCGCAGGATGCTCAGCGCCAAGGGACTGGAGATAGAGGCTTGTAGGGGGGTCAATGAAGCTCTACAGAGGCAGATCCAGGAACTGGAGGACAAGCAGAGCGGGGAAATCGCAGGAATGCAGGTACTGGGGTTGTCTGCACATAATAATATGGAATTCTTACTCTAACACTAGTTCAGCACAATGGATGGGCATAGAATCTATTGCAGAGTGTAGGGGTAGAGCTGTCAGTATAGACAGGGCTGCATTTAGTGCTACTGTGCCCAGGGCAGATAGGGGGCCATGAAAATCAATATTTAGCACTATTGACTATTACTGTGCAGGGGCCAAGCATTCTGCAGCTGTATAGGGCCCCCAAATCGGAAAATGGGGTTTGGGTAGCCTTGTCTGCAGTGACCCAATTTAACAGCCAACATACCTCTCATTGCTCTATAACTCCCAGGAACCTTTTCACAGATGATAGAAGCTTCAAGTCAAAGTTAGAAAACTGCAGCGTACAAACCTTTTTGCCTTTTTCAACACACTATCACAACCTTACGGCCATTCCAGAAAAGAGACAAATCCATGGGCCGCACAAGGTTCTTTCATGTTTTCTCTGCACAGAACTGCCCCAAAAGCACTAGAACCTGGAGTGGCTGCAATGAATGGACCCCCCCCCCTACAAGATAGATAGTGCTGCCAATCTGCAGCCATCTGGCTATAACTGATATTTAAATCACAAGGCTGTAGGCTGGTGCAGAGCTTTGTAGTACAGGTATAGGATCCGTTATCCAGAAACCTCCGAATTACGGAAAAGCCATCTCAAACAGACTCCATTATCATGAAATAATTCAGATTTTAAAAAAAATGATTTCCTTTTTCCTTGTAATAATAAAACAGTACCTTGTACTTCTACCCAACTAAGATATAATGAATCCTTACTGGATGCAAAACAATCCTGTTGGGTTTAATTAATGTTTAATTGATGTTTTAGTAGACTTAAGGTATGGAGATCTAAATTACAGGAAGATTCCTTATCCAGAAAACCCCAGGTCCAGAACATTCTTTTTACATAACAAATCTTTCTATTCTGTAGAGATTTCCCATAAGCAAAACTGTGGGGAAAAAACACTGTGTAGCAAAGTCCCAGGTTCTGTCCCTGCTGTGCATTTTATTAGCCAGAAAGAACTATTTTGCTTCTAGACAGGGTCGCCCCACCCCTATATGCAGACACATATTGAATTCATATTTGTTTCTATGCAGCACTGCACTTCATGCATTCATATTCATTGATTATTAGCCATTCAACATGAGAATTTTAACATTTTTGATTTTAAAGAGATATGGGGGTCTCCTTACCTGCAGATGTCTAGAATTCCCTGCCATTCCTTTAAGGCCCTATAAATCATATCTCATTCCTATAAATCTCCGATTTGCAACACATCGCTAAATTAAAGGTGACATTTCTGGAGCTAGTGCTATGAGCAGTGTAGGCTCCCATCTGCAGATTGTTACCTCTCCAGGGTGTAATGGATCAGATTGTTTGAAATACGTCTTGTTGGTATATTGAGTCTTAAATATGCTAAAGAATGGCAATGTCTTTTCTGTAGGATGCTATAAACAAATTAGAGGAAGAATTGAGGAACACCAAGAGTGAAATGGCCAGGTATCTGAAGGAATATCAAGACCTGCTCAATGTCAAGATGGCTTTGGATATAGAAATTGCAGCCTACAGGTACCAGAATTCAGCTCAATGCACACGCACAGTTTTGTTGATCCTGCAAAATTTGATGTACAATATACCACCTGCCTCAGAACGTCAGCCCCCCCCCCACAATGGAGTCTAAGTTTATGTAGTAGTTCTACCAATGAAGTTTAAACTGGAGACCCTGGTTTGAATCCCTTTGTCTTCTTGTGACCTTATCTTTTGATATACCAGCCGTATTGTCCCTTAGTGTAGAAAATGTGTTTTAAGGCACAAGGAAACATTTTGGGCAAGGGGGATGCTGGGAACTGTAATTCTTTATATCAGGGGTTGAATACAAGTGACACCTAGACTTCATTCATCCTCTTGCGCTTACTGTACTTCATATCTAGTTCTTTCTAGTTTTATCATAGCCAGGATAAGGGTTTTCTTCCCCTAAATCCAAATCATTCTCCATTCTTTATGTTGGCCTCTAAAAAAAACTCAGTAAAGATGACATGTGCCTCTTACATGAATGTAAATGGAATATCGGTCTGAGCCCTCTTTGGCATTATTACACTTCTTGCAATTTGCAGGGTCTTCCCCTCTTGGCATGACCCATCTTTCACCAGTTTAACTATCATTGTTAGTTCTGTGATGTATTTGCAATGAGCTAATATGTTCTTCGGTGCAATACTTGCCTCATCTACTTGTCTCATTGTCCCGATCCTGTTCTCTTTTTTTGGTTGAAGGAAGTTGCTTGAGGGGGAGGAGACCCGACTGAGTTTCTCTGGGGTCGGAGCCATCACTAGTGGATACACGCAGAGTGCCCCTGTTTTTGGCCGTTCAGCTTACAGTCTGCAGAGCAGCTCTTATATGACTTCCCGAGCATTCCCTACATACTATTCCAGCCATGTCCAAGAGGAGCAGCTTGACATAGAGGAGACCATAGAGTCTTCTAGAGCAGAAGAAGCCAAGGCAGAAGCTCCAGAGGAGGAAGAAGAAGAGGCTGCAGAGGAAGAGGGAGAAGGCGGAGAGGAGGCTGAAGAAGAAGGTATGGCTTGGTTAAGATATATGAACAACTCTCATTTATCAGGTAGTATTGCTATATTATATGAATCCATGTGCTGTTGACATTAGGTAAGTCTATACCAATAAGCAAGCAAACCTTTCAGTACCTTTAAACATCTGTATTTCATGGTGAAATGTGCACGCAATACCAATGAAGAAAAATAGTTTTTATGAAACCCTGTACCGTGGGCACATCAGGTCTACTGTGCTGGCAAGACCCTCAGAGTGTCCATTTTTAACTATTTTTAACACATGCCACATTCTTTGTTTGTCTTCCCCACAAGTATCTGGGTCATTCACTGTAGGCCTTTGTTTGTAGAGGAATACAGATAATTGAAGTTTAGTTGGAGGGTCATTGGACAACCCTGATCTAAGTAAAATCAATAGTTCAGTCCAGAAATATATTACTGTTTCTGAAAATGAATGGCCAGGCCAACCCCCGCCCCCCACGAGCAGTAGTGTTGTTTTACAGAGTGACTCCCTCATGCCAAAATGGCCCAGGTCACCTCTGGTGGCAGCTCAAAATTAGAATTTGGGTTTTCTATACCATCTTGCACAACCCCTATGATAAAAAGGAGCATTGCAGTGACTGAATATCTATAGAACAGAATTATGCTTATATATAAGGTATATTTTGCCTTTAACACAATATAACAGCAGTAGGAGTATCAAAAATATCTGGTTCACATAAGATTTGCTTTGCCTCTATTCTTAGCAGCGCCGTTATAAATGATACATACCCGGCATTATCAAGTTATTTTTATACTGTGTTTGTCTGTGCAGGTGAAGAGGGGGAAGAAGCCAAGGAAGAGGAGGCTGAAGAAGAGGGAGGAGAAGAAAAAGAAGAGGAAGGAGAAGAGGGTGAGGGTGAAGCAGAAGCAGAGGGAGAAGGTGAGGAGGAAGGAGAAAGCAAAGGAGATGAAGCTGCAGAAGAGGAAAGTGAAAAAAAAGAAAAGAAAAAATAGAATGTCAAAAGAATAATGGTTTCCCAGCTACTAGACCCGCCTTTCCAACCAATCACCATACTCCATCCCTTCATTACTTGAGTGATACAGAGCACTCCACCCCTTAACACCTGCCCCCCCCCCACTGTCACCTATGGTATGGTTAGATTATCCCTCCATGTTCAGCATTTGGACACCAGCTTCAAGCAAACCAGCCCTGGCCCTTTCACCCCTCCCAGGTTTTGCATGGTGAAATAAGAGGAAGTCTTAGTTCTTGATCCTCAGCGAAGGGTACATGTGAGGCTGATCCCTTTGTGGGTTGGTGACACATTGTGTCTGAATGCCAATAGGCTGGCAGGGTTATTTGAATGTTCTCCTCTGTTCCCTTCTCCTAATGACACCTTTAAATCCTTTATAATGCTGAAGACTGGCACTGCAGGGCAATAGAGAGCAGCTGATGAATGTATTGGTGGCTTTTGTGGTCCCCTGCCCTATACCAGCCAATAAAGGGGTAAAATCGCATTCCACTTTGCTGTCTTTGATCATTTCTCCGTTGTTCTGTACTTACTTTACTCACAATCACAGGTTTGTATTAACACAGTACCAACTGAGTGTGACCCGCACTGCAGCCATCGCGTTGAGCCTGTCCTAATTATCTCTCATCCAGACTTTTCTTTATCAGTAACTAACCTGAACATCTGTTAGCTAAGTCTCCACATATTAGTTACAAACGGGACTTTGTCAACACCGGATCATCCTACACTACTTATTAACCAGTTCTGCACCGCTTGAACCTGCCCTAGTTATCTCTCATACATATTGCCCTTTATTGACCAGTTAATTGCCAGAATGCCCATATTACAGATACAAATCCAACATTATCTGAGCCTGCCCTGATAATCCTGAGCCGGAGTAACCTACCAGTGCATTGAGTCTATAAATAAATAACATTCATGGCCATAACAGAATAGGAAATACAAAAGAAGAAATACAATGCACATGATGCACATAAGTATGAACAGCCACCCTCTCCATGTGATCCCTGGGTTTCAGAATACTGCTGCTCACACAGGTTTGGCCAATATCCCTAAAAATAAATCAGTTTGTTAAGTCATCTGACTCCATCCTCTTCTCCAGACAATTTAAGACCGCTTCCAAACAAGGTAAGTGAGTCCCAAATGGCCATTTTGAGTGGTGATACCCCCCATATAGAGCAAGGCTGTGGGAGGATGCTGGGTATTGTAATACAACAACAACCATTATTTAAAAATATCACTAGGAACCTGGTGTCTCCTCCCTTCAACTAAGCACTAAAAGGGTGTTGCATAAAAAGTCTTCCCCAGCTAGCCATGCTATATCTAATGGATGCAAACAGAAGAAAGTGTATTCCCTACCACATGCAATGCAGATAGATGTTTTCCAAAACAGGTATGGGACCTGCTACACAGAATGATCGGGACCTGGGGTTTTCCGGATAAGGGATCGTTCCATAACTGGGATCTCCATTACTCAAGTCTACTAAAAAAAATATTTAAATATTAAATAAACCCAGTAGCATTATTTTGCCTTTAATAAGGATTAACTATATATTAGTTTGGATCAAGTACAAGGCACTGTTTTATTATTACCATAATTCAGTACTTACAGAAGAGATGAGTTCGGGCAATTCATGGGGGCAGGGGGGTTGAACATGCTATTCTATAATATAGTGAATAAAGTACCCCCTCTTGTAAAATATAAGGATATTATAAGTTACAGAGGAGTTTCATGACCATATAAAAACACGAGGCCGAAGGCCGAGTGTTTTTATACAGGTCATGAAACTCCGAGGTAACTTCTAATATCCTCATATTTTGCAACTGGGGGTACTTTATTTATTATAATACGCAAATTTCAGTGAGTCATGTGACAGAAATGACATCAGAACTCACCGTTTATAACTGATGACATCAGAACTCACCGTTTATAAGGATATAATTTACAAGATATTCATGGCTTTTGTGTATTATATAGAATATAATTTGAACCCCTTAAAATGCCCATGCTCCATGTTTCTTCCAATGAGCTAAAGCTTAGGGGGGCTGCTAGCAGTAAAGGAAACCCTGGTATTACAGGTAATGCATAAGAAGCATAGACAACCTCTTAGATCTTGGCACAGGTATAAAAATGGCAAATTATTCCAGGACCTGTATTATGTTAATTATCTGCTAAATTTAAATATATCCCCCTGGACATGACTTACTGTAAGCACTGTAATTTACACACTGTACAGAGAGTGATGAATTATCCTCTCCCATTTTACTCAGTGGCCTGCATATTAAAAGCCTGCAGACCAGACGGGCCACATTAATCCATCATCCCATAGCTCCATTTTGTTTCTATTTTTAAGCTAAGTGGATGTCATGGAGTAGAATGTATGTCAGAGAGTCCCTGGGAGAAGAGTCAGTAGCTACAGCTGCCCACCCACATTCTAAATCTCCCTATTGTTACACAAACCAATTTTCGTATTATTCACCGTGTTTTTACCCACAATGCAACACCACCTGAAACAACTTGCAGGCAGGACATGGGCACAAGAGCAGGACATTGACAATTACAGGTCATTCCATTGTGTATGATTTAATTAGGGTAACATTGTCAATGTCAGTGTTAGATACCCTCCAAAAGGTCACTAAACATCCCACCTCTGAAGTGGGCAATCTGGTGCTTTGTGTATGGCATGGTTCTGCTTTCATTCTTGCACCTAATGACCATAAGCAAACCCAAAAGTCTTTTATGGCTAGCTTAATCCCAGGTACTGATTGGTCAAGGTGGGGGGTCTTAGGGAGGAACAATAAATAATGGGTTGCCTTATAATATAGGGTGGGATTCTAGTTTCAATATTACAGGGGGGTGGTAGGATTTGAATCTGCCCTGGTTAACGGAAGAACTATTTTTCACATGGAACATGTTGCCATTTTATATACTGAACTTATTGCACCAGCCTAAAGTTTCAGCTTGTCAATAGCAGCAATGATCCAGGACTTCAAACTTGTCACAGGGGGTCACCATCTTGGAAAGTGTCTGTGACACTCACATGCTCAGTGGGCTCTGAGCAGCTGTTGAGAAGCTAAGCTTAGGGCTCGTCACTAATTATCCAGCAGAAAATGAGGTTGGCCTGTAATATAAGCTGATGCTACAGGGCTGATTATTAAATTCTGATGCTAATTGCACTGGTTTCTGTGCTGCCATGTAGTAATTATCTGTATTAATTACTAACCAGCCTTATATTGTGACATTTCTATTCTATGTGTACTGTATATTGTGAGTGGATCCCTAAGCTCAGTAAGTGACAGCAGCACAGAGCATGTGCAGTGAATCAGCAGAAAAGAAGATGGGGAGCTACTGGGGTATCTTTGGAGACACAGATCTTTACTGCTAAAGGGCTGTGGTTGCCTTTGGCTGGTACAGAAGCCCAAAACATAATGTACAACATTTATGGCCTACTTTGTTAGTTAAGCTTTAGTTCTCCTTTTATGAAAGAGCACCTTTTGGGTGCTAAATCCTCTTCACGTTCCAGAAGCTTTAAAGGTTGATCCAGAGCAAAATACTGAGTGGTAGTGGGACTAAGGAAAACTATCCAGAAGCTTACGTAAATCCGTTGTTACAGGGTTGTTGCCATGTTAGATAGACTCTGTGAAGAGCATGGAGTCCATTAGGACTTTACCACAATAGCAGTAGCACATTGTAGATCATCCCTGTGTCTTCTGCTATGAAGAATCAATGTATTTGATATTGTATTTTTGTATTGTTCACAGTTTAAAAATATCAATAAAATTTAAAGCAGGGCTTTTGTGTATTCTGTCCTAGACTTTTTCACCTGTAATTAAATCTTCCATTAACATGTTTACCACCTGTTATCCAGAATGCTCAGGACCTGAGATTTTCTGGATAAGGAGGTACATTTCCATTTACCTTAAGGCAGAGACACACGTAAAGATTTAGGGAAATTTAGTCAACCGTCAACTAATTGCCTCTACTTTGAGCGACTTATCTCCTCTAAAAGCCTTCCCGCCAGCTAGAATCTGAATCACGGGATGGCACTCGGTGTGCATCGTTTTCTGAAGTCGCCTGAAGTTTCCTCAGAAGGCAAATTAGTCGCCCGAAGCAGAGGCGATTAGTCGTTGCGTGTGCCTGTGCCCTAAGTCTATTAAATAATAATTTAAACATTAATTAAGCCCAATAGGAATGTTTTGCCTCTCATAATCTTTAATTATAATTTAGCTGGGGTCAGGTACAAGGTAATGTTTTATTATTGCAGAGAAAAAGGAAATCATTTTTAACATTTTGAATAGTTCGGTTAAAAGTGAGTCTATGGGAGATGGCCTTCCTGTAATTCGGATCTCAAACTTGAAATCGATCCTTGGTTGTTTCTATTGTTTCCACAGATTTTCTTTTTGATTATTTTCCCAGTAACCAAAACAGGTCTGCTCCATATTAAGCCCGTAGCAGGCTCATAGGAATGATTGCTGTTATATATTCTAGGGAGTTTATGATGCTGGGTAGTGAAAGACCTGACATGAATCATATATTTGTTTTAATTATGAAGATGTAATATCGACATTACCACAAGAAAGCAGAACAAGAAAGACGAGCACCATTACAATACTATGCAGTACTAAAAGGAGAACTCAAGTTAAATAACAATTAGTCTAGACATGTTAATATGTTACTCAGAAGAGTAGCTGCCTACATCTTTAGACACCAGAGCTCCCTCGGGACACAGGTCAGGATTCACTGCTGATCCACATGAAGAGGAGAATGGGAGGGTGACATTGTTTGCACAGACTAGGCATCCTTGGCCCTTGACTGTCACTTTAATGTCTCTGGGTGAGGGCTGTCTATTTGGAACAACACTGTTTGTGAATTTCTAATGACTGACAAGTAGAAGATGGGTAGACTGATGACACCTCTGCTTGAGAGAAAATTACAGCAGGAGGGTCATTCACTGAAAAGAATATCAAACAAAGCCATTGTGATCCTCTTTAATCACCTCTAGTGGTTGCAATTAGTTTGCTGTGCCGTTTCTAAGTAAAATTGGCATTGCATGTTAACTTGGCACATTCTGTTGTTCTCTGTGATTCTCAGTCCTCCACTTAGTACTTAGTACTCCCAGTACTCTACAGTAACATCATTTTAACTAACGTCTGGCCTAATCTACACTTTGTACTCATTGGCTTTTTCATGAAATTCAAAAAGTATTATAGTTTATTATAGAGTTATAGTTTCTTCCATTACATGATCATATTCAGGGTAAGGGCCAAATGCCAGAAGGGACTCCCCCCCCCCCCCAGGAGAGGTCATGACCATTGGTCACTTGAACCTGCTAGGAGCCCTCTTGGATGTATGCCCTGTCAAGAACAGAATGGGGCCCCAATGGGAAAACATGACTTCCTCGTGACCAATCTTCTGATCTGCCCTGGTCATGCCCCATTATTCCAAAACCCAACCACAATCTATTCAAATTTTAAAGCGGCTTTATTAGTGCACACAAATACATTATACAGCAGTGGGATAAGGTGCCAACTAACGCGTTTCGTGCCCGTGTACTGGCACTTCTTCAGAGTTGTGCAAACTACAAAACGTCAGCGTGTTATAAAGTGCTTTCACAGGTGCATTCAATTAATGACTAATTCGTTTAAAGGCAGAGATAATCACAGTGTTGTGTAAAACATACAGTTCTGATAGCAATATACATTCATATGTAGCATCAAGACATATTCTTGTTAAAACATATTAAAGGAAAACTATACCCCCCAAACAATGTAGGTCTCTATAAAAAGATATTGCATAAAACAGTTAATATGTAAAACCCTGCTTCATGTAAATAAACCATTTTCATAATAATATACTTTTCTAGTAGTATGTGCCATTGGGTAATCATAAATAGAAAATTGCCATTTTAAAAAATAAGGGCCGCCCCCTGGGATCATAGGATTCACTGTGCACACAACAAATCAAACAAACTATACTTCTTAGGTCACATGAGCCAATTAACAGACAGAGATCTGGCTTTTACTTCAACACTTCTTCCTGTTACAGTTAGAGCTGTAGTATTTCTGGTCAGGTGATCTCTGAGGCAGCACAGATAGAGTCACGAAATGGTGGCTCAAGGCAAGAGATGTAAAAGGGCAAGATTTACTTAAATATATAGACCAGTTTGGTAAGATTCTTTAATATGGCACTTAATATGATGTAAACTATCTGTTGCTTAAGTGTTCATTTTGGGGGTATAGTTTTCCTTTAAATATGCTAAAAATGTGTTTTTAAATGTTGAAAATGGTCAGTATAAAACTACTATGTTGGTGAAAATTAGTGTGATATATTAATCTCTAAGTACATACAATCATAAAATGCAATATATATTACTCCTAGATGTTAAATATAAACACGTCAATCTTATCAATCAATTGTATATTATAGACAATTACTGTAGTTAATAAAGTTATTATATGGATTATGGAGCATTATTATATAATATCCACAATGTTATCAGCGCTATTATATCACTTATTTAATTTGGTTATAAACTTCATATACTTATATTTTATCTCATATTTTATTTTATATAATTTTAGACCTGAGGAGAGTCAGCATAACAGGGTGAGCTCCGCTATTATCACGCAAGATTTGTTTTGACCTTACCCTAACAATGAGAATATATCAACTCAGGATCAAGCCTGCCCTTGCATCTCTCGATGTGTAACTTCATGTGCAGGGTCCTAAGTACTTTGTGATTCAGAAATTCATGCAGCAGTTTCATAAGCATAGTGTAAATATTCTATTCCATATTTGTGGGCTGAAAGTTGACTCCACTGCGTAGAACCAATTTGTTAAACCCGACCCGCAACACGCACCTGGACCCGCAACCCGCATACTTACCCGCTTGGACCCGCTACCCGACCCACAAGTACCGTATCCGCAACCAGGGGCGCTCCACCAATGAGGCGAGTTGAGACACTCGCCTCAGGCGGCAGCGCCCCCCTGGTTGCCAGGGGCGGCAAAAATGCCGCTCCTGGTAACTAAGAGCCGAATTTCCGGTTTTCAAACCGGAAATTCGGCTCTTCTAGTGCAGAGAGCGCTATTGCGCTCTCTGCACTAAGCGTCGCGGACCGCCCCTGCCCTCTCCGGCGCTATAAAGGTTAGTGCCGTGGGGAGGGGTGGGGGCGGCGAAAGAAGGCCGCCTCAGGCGGCATTATAGCCAGAATCGCCCCTGTCCGCAACCTGATCCACGACCCACTGAACATCAAGAAACAGGAAGTGCTGTCATTGTAAACTGGAAGTGACATCATTAGAAGTTGGCGTGATCAGAAAAAAGGAGCAAAAGTCGCTATTGAGAAGACCCGCGACCTGACCCACGACTCACCTGCTCCCGAAACTTCTGCCTGCAACCTGCAAGGTACCCCAGGTTTTTGCTGGTAACCCGCGGGTACCCACAGGTACCCAACCCGCTGCAGGACTCTACACTCTACCTGCACTGCTATCCTCCACCCAGAGGTGTCACCTAGTCTCACGTGATTAGGGAGATGATCCATTCCTGGGTTTTGTTAAATCTAATTTCTCTTTATTCTAATCTAGATGGATTTTGGGTGCACAAGTGCACCTATTTGTCAGAGGAACCCTGGAGATACAGCACCTCCAGACCAGGTGGGAGTTCCAGTGCTCAATTGCTTTAATGTTGATGCATCAGGTGCAATGCCCCCTTGCGACCACAACAATGCTGGAATTCTGGGGAAATTGCTGCTATTATTGAAAATAAAAAAAAACATGGTGATTATACTCAAAAATACACTTTTTTCCTCAACAAGCCAATATGACACCTATTATATGTAGAACTGTCTACATAGAGCCTGGGCCCTTGATGTTAGATTCAGTGGTGGCCATTGGAGGCCAAGTCTGACTGTTAATTACATTGGGTCAGTTCACATGTCTGTCCATCTGCTGATATCCAGGTTTCGGTGTCTCACTGGCCTGCTGGGATGTTTACCTAGTGGGCCCTGACTTGAGTTGGCCCTTTGCTCTTTCTAGAGCACAAAGTATTAAAAAATCATCTTTTCTACATTCTACATTTCCCAGGTTCTACTAGTGTTTCATGTATTCACAGCAGTGACAAAGATACAAAGATAGGAAAGTGTTAGTTTAGAAATCAGTGATGGAGCAGTGACTGAGGCCACATTTATTGCCACAGATAAGCAGGGGAATCCAGGGCTGCCGGACAAGTTTCTCAGTAAAGGTCCCCATAGACACGATGATTCTTCTTTGGTGAACGACCGATTTCAGCGCAGTCCAACCAATCCGTCAAATTATCGTGCGGTTAGCGGGATTCGAACGATCGTACCTGCAGGGCCCATCTGGATTTTTCCCGGTGTTCCAGCAGCCCAGTCTGACCCTGGCTGCATTGAACTGAGCCCAGGATGTCAGATATTTGCCCTGCATGGCCTGGTCCATAAGTCCCTCACTATCGGATGCACCAAAGGCAGTAGCTTTGCTACTAATGAACGAATACTGGGTGTGGAGGAGTTAATTTCTGGGCTCTGCACCATGTATTCTGCACAGGCCGTGCATCGACTTTCTCTTCTGCAGGAAAGCCAGTGCTGCAGCCTCTCTAAATCTTCCTGACACCTCTTTATTGCCCAATGACATCAGCATAGCCCCCTCCGTCAGGCAGGATCTGCCAGCTGCTGCTTTCACCATGATATACTGTGCAATCCTGTAGCACTTTAGATTGCATAATTGCCAATTGCCTTTAACTTGTCGTGTGCCAACAGAAACTGCAGGACGCTGCTGAAAAGTGCATCAGTGGCTTATGGGTAACAATATGGAAGTCATATGCACCTGATCATAAATCTGCATGGAAGGGCAAGTGAAGCCTTGAGCAGATAGATGGTTTTTCTTTAGCATTAAAACACAACTGCTTTGCCCCTTCCCATGAACAGCAGGTCTATGTCCCTTTCCCTGTTCAGCCTTCTAGTGAACACAGAGCCAAGTCTGCAGCTCCAGAAATAACTGGACTACAACCTCCAACTACAAGCTGCCAGAGGCTTCTGGGAATTGTAGTTAAAAGAAGAATTAGCAGCTAGAAGGATATCCCTGATTTAACTTCACCTTGCGTTCTGCCCCTCAGCATTACCAGCTGGCATTCTCCTTAGAAACAAAGTGGCTTAGCATTTTCTTGATTAGTGCTGTCTCGGCCAGTAAAAAGGCACTTTGTCTCCAGAAAACTGCTCCTGACAAAACCTAAGTACATTGCAGATTAATTACAGGTCCTGGCACACAGAGGCTCGTTCTCTGCAATAACTGCTATTTTCCTGCTTGTCAAACAAGCTCTGTTGGCATTCAGTTGGCTGTTCCTATGGGAGCATGCTGGGAGTTGTAGTTAAGCAGCACCTGAATGACTTCCATTCTTACAGTGACAGTTTTTTCTTAATACATTTTTGACACCTAAATGTTTTACTCACATCCATTTAATTGGTTTAGTGGCAGGAGCTGGAATAAGTACTACAACTCCCATCATTTCCAACAACAATTTTAGCCAGCCGACAATCATAGAGACCTGTTTTGAACATCACCCAGGATTTACTGGGCTAGAACTTCATAAAAGCCTCCCTTGCTGACTTGGAGTGGGTTTACCACTCAATGGGAATGTTAGCTCTCAGAAACCACTAACACCCAACTGAATCCTTTTTCCCTAATGCAAATTCTACTAAGTTCCCCAGAGTGAAAATAAATGGTTAACCACTAAATGATTTGTAGTTTTCTATCAAGCAATACTGCTCACTAATAAATTGACCACTAGGTGTCTCTTATCTGCATTCTCATACTATAGACTTTCATTGGTCTTGTTATGACCTTAAAGGGATACTGTCATGGGAAAAAAATTTTTTTCAAAACGCATCAGTTAATAGTGCTGCTCCAGCAGAATTCTGCACTGAAATCCATTTCTCAAAAGACCAAACAGATTTTTTTATATTCAGTTTTGAAATCTGACATGGGGCTAGACATTTTGTCAATTTCCCAGCTGCCCCAAGTCATGTGACTTGTGCTCTGATAAACTTCAAGCATTCTTTACTGCTGTACTGCAAGTTGGAGTGATATCACCCCTCCCTTTTCCCCCCAGCAGCCAAACAAAAGAACAATGGGAAGGTAACCAGATAGCAGCTCCCTAACACAAGATAACAGCTGCCTGGTAGATCTAAGAACAACACTCAATAGTAAAAACCCATGTCCCACTGAGACACATTCAGTTATATTGAGAAGGAAAAACAGCAGCCTGCCAGAAAGCATTTCTCTCCTAAAGTGCAGGCACAAGTCACATGACCAGGGGCAGCTGGGAAATTGACAAAATGTCTAGCCCCATGTCAGATTTCAAAATTGATTTAAAAGAAATCTGTTTGCTCTTTTGAGAAATTGGTTTCAGTGCAGAAGTCTGCTGGCGTAGCTCTATTAACTGGTGCATTTTGAAAAAAACATGACAGAATCCCTTTAAGGAATTGTTCAGAAACAACTATCTCTTATGTCAGGGGTACCCAAGCGCCAGGTTGGGTAACGAATTGGATGCCGGCGTGCTGAATTGGACGCCGCCACTCCAGAATCGGAGGCTGCCCCCTCCTGACTACTCCTGACCCCTCCCGACCCCCCTCCCCCGGTTCCCGGGCCAAAAAAGGTTGGGGACAGAATAAATATCTGAATGAAAATAACGAAATGGCAGGGTGATTTATTCAAGCCAATATCTTGAGATCTACTGATCACCAGCTAAAGGTCTACTAGTAGAACCAGATCTACCTTTTGGGCACCCCTTATTTAGATGCATGATGCATGGCATCATAAATCAGTTCAGTCTGCAGCATGCATCTAAATGAATTGCTAGTTAGCCATGCAGGCTGTGGATTCCATATGTGCTCAGTTTTAAAGGGGTGAGATGGCAACCCTAAAGCCAGGTCCGGATTTATGTCAAGGCCACAAAGACCCAGGTCTGGGGCTGCAAAATTCTAGGGGTGGCATGTTGCAGAGCTGAATCCGAAGGAGCACTGGGGACTTTTCTCTCAGTGGCCTCAAATTATTTTTGATGGTTTGAAGGCAAGTTTTGGTTGCACAAAAACCAGATGTTCTGCCAAATAGAGTCTCCTGTAGGTTGCCAGTCCACATAGGGGCCACCAAATAGTCAGTCATAGCCTTTATTTGCACTCCAGGTGCTCCCCAAATCTTTTTAGATTTGAATGTGGCTCACAAGTAAAAAAGTTGGGGAAAGCTGCTCTAGAATGTTAAGTGGGCAGACAGAGGACTGGGAAGCAACTGACACAATGTGTCTTGAAACCCATAATGGCAAGTTCAAGAACAATATTCTTCCCATTAATGGCCTTCAGGTTGGATTTGTGCAAACTGTAGGAACAGTCTGTAAAGCTGAGGAAGAGGAGGGCCAAAACAGCTCAACAAATTAATGGGGATTGAACAGGTGTTGGAACAATGGCAAGGCAGAATAAAAGAAGAATGACAGATGGATGAAGTGGGGTGTTTAGGGTCCGGGCACACTCTCAGATTTGGGGAGATAAGTCGCCCGGTGACAAATATCCGCTTCTTCGGGGCAACTTATCTCCCTGAGATTAGTCGCCCGAAAAAGAGGAGATTTGTCGCCGGGCGACCAATCTCCCCAAATCTGAGCATGTGCCTTGACCCTAAAGAGGAACAGGGCTATTTTCTTAATGAGCCCATAGACTGGGTGATAAAAGCTGCCTTAAAGCCTCCCCCCGAGGGAGATGTGTAGAGCCTATCTGACAGACTGCTTGACCAATATCTGATCAAATATAGGAAAGATTTCATGCAATATTCGGTCCAGTGGGTTTCCCAATAAGGATCTTACACAGCAATTCAAGTCATAAAATGCTTAAAATTCACTGAACTCATAATTGTACCATTTGAATAAATATTGAAACCACCACAAAGATTCTCTTCAAAAATAAAATCCCATTCCTGGATTCTGTGCCTTCCAAAAGGCATTTATTATAATCCTCCAGTTGCCTTTGGATTCTCAGATCTGCCCCCCTCCCCCAGCCCAGCGATACATAGCAGGCACTGAGAGAGTTAAAGCCTAAACGGAATACAGAGCCATTTGCAGTGGAACACTTATGAAAAATACATCTAGCAGTTCCATCAGTAAGAGGCTGTGAGTGATCCGATGCTGGAATAATATCTGAGCAAGAGCAGTAGTGGATGTTTTCACTGACGCAATGCAGCAAAGCCCAGCAGAACTTTCTCAGTTGTTTTGGCTGCACAGTCATATACTGTAAATCCTGTTATCCTGGGAAAATAGATACGTCTATAGATCATCCTTAACTAGGGCCCATGCTGTTCCCCCCCCCCCCCGAGCAGGATGAGTGTCTGAAGTCAGAAGTCAGTTTCAGTAGAACAATCTATATATTAACTCCTTTGGGCTGGCTATTATTATAGTGCATTTTACAGAGGCTTTTATAGTTCTCCATTGTACCTATATAATGTATATTTAAATGACATGTATGCTGCTTGTTATGCTTCTTCTGAGCGTCCTTAAATGTTGCACTTTTATTAGCAGCAGCAGCAGAATTGATTTACAGGTATGAGAAAAGGCCGTCTCCCATAGACTCGATTTTATCCAAATTTTTAAAAATTATTTCCCCTTTCCCTGTAATAATAAAACAGGGCCTTGTAATAGATCCAAACTAAGATATAATTAATCCCTATTGGAAGCAAAACCAGCCTATTGGGGTTATTTAATGTTTACCTGATTTTCTAGTAGACTGTAGAGGGTGTGAAGAACACAATTACAGAAAGATCTGTTATCCAAAAAACCGCAGTTCCCGAGCATTCTGGATAACATGTCCCATAGCTGTACAGTGAAACATCGATGTCACATACTTTCATTTTAAGTTTTACTCCAGTTTTTTTCTGGTCCCACCAATACATATCTCATAATGCATTTCCCTGGTTTTATATTTTCCTGAATGTTACACCATTATTTGTCCTGGTCCCCTGAAAAATTTAAAATGGGGGTTCTACTGTGTATATAGTATCTGTAACTTGCTACTTTTAATATTAACATCCAATATAATAAACTAAATACATTTGCAAGGAAATGAAAGGAAACATTAGAGGGGCCTGTTTGCAAGAGCTGACATTCAAAGCTATTGCTATCATGTGTTAGCTTTCAGTCTACTCTCTCCAAATGTATATTATTCCCTTTAGATGAGATCTTTTTTCTATTTTTAAGTTTCCTTCGTGAGCTATAAATACTTCATCAATGCAGTTTGGTTGTTTATTGTGCAACTGAATAGGAGTCACGGTTTGGAATGCCATGATTACTGCCTAGAAAGTACGGATGCACCGAATCCAGGATTCGGTTCGGGATTCAGCCAGGATTCGGCCTTTTTCAGCAGGATTTGGATTCGGCAGAATCATTCTGCCCGGCTGAACCAAATCCTAATTTGCATATGCAAATTAGGGGTGGGGAGTGAAATCACCTGACTTTTTGTCACAAAACAAGGAAGTAAAATTTTTTCCCCTTCCCACCCCTAATTTGCATATGCAAATTAGGATTCGGATTCAGTTTGGTATCTTTCGCAAAGGATTCGGGGGTGACGAATCCAAAATAGTGGATTTATGCTGCAGTGGTTACTATGTGTAACAATGGCTTACCCTGGTGGTCTAGTAGGATACCAGCTGAGCAGTTCTTCCTCCCTCCAGCGCCGGTGTCTCTATGGCGCACGCTTCCAGGTTTATGCGCCGGCATGATGACGTCACGGCGCTTTGGCGCAAAATTCAAAGTATTTAAAGGGATTTTTGAATTGTACACATGGCCCTTTGCTAGGTTCTGCTTGTTAGTTTCTTGGGTGTTTATTCTTCTATTCTGAATCCTGATCCTAGTCTGTCTGACCATTCCTTGAACTCTGTCTAAGTATTCTCAACTCTACTTATGCTGGCCCGGCCTTGACCACACTGGCCTGGCCTGTCTTCCGAGCTGTGTTGCCTTCTATCCTATCTCCTTGGTAAAACAATCGTGCCCCTTTGCTCATCCAGAACCTTTGCTTGGATCCTCTCTTATGAAGACCTAGCGGCATCCTATTAGCAGAAGGCTCCTTCCGAAGTGAAAGGCTGTTTTAGGCAGAATCAAGAGCCGAGACCAGGGAGCCTAGCACTTGTTCTGGATTAAGGGTGCCGAACGTGACACTATGCTTGCTTTTTTATTTGCTAGCATGCATGGTTATATGTCCTTGAATAATGTAGGAGGAATGTGATTGGTCCACATTGGTACATTAAGGGGGTTATTTATTAAGGATCGAGTTGTGTTTTCCAGGTTATTTTTTTGGTCAAAACGCACATTTTCAAGTTGAAAAAACAACTCAATTTATTAAAAAAAAACTTGAATTCTTTGAGATTTATTATACCCCGACTCTGCAAATAGCTTGAATCCGAACAGACACCATCCAAAACCTGTAGAGGTCATGTAGGAGTCTATGACAAAGGTCCCTTGAACCATCCGAAGATGTTAAAATCCTGCATGATTTTTTTTTTTCGCTAATTTGAGTTTTTTGGGTCACGCAACTCGAACTCGCTGAATTGAGTTTTTTCCATTCTAGTTTTTTTCTTAAATAAGAAACCATTTGAGTTGTGAGTTCATTTGAGTTTGTTCCAGTTCCTTCGCGGGTATAAAAAAAAACTCTTAGATTCGGCCTTTGATTAATAACCCCAATTTATGTGATGCCATAGGAATTGTACCCAATGGGGAAAGTATATTTTTGATGCCGCAAATTTTGCAGAATTGATGGCGAAGCGAAACGGGACAAATTCGTCTGGTTGCCCCCTTTCATCTACCTTGGAGCCAACTGCCAGTAGAGTTACATCATGAGTCTAACAGTCTGCAGCCATTCATCTTAATCATATAAATACCACATTGTGTGACCTTATTCTGATTCGGTGTGGTCATTTTGAATCATTAGATACAAACCCAGCACTGACATGGTGCACATCAACAAGGCAGCACCACACCTCCCTAACTGTCAGCTTGAAACAGCTATACTGATTTAATAAAGCAATAAAAGGCAAATTCATTATCATCAGGGGTGTTGTCAGTTCCATTGGCACAGGGCTTCCCATCCATGCACCCTCCCTCAGACAGAAATGCTTGAGTGTTTTCACTCTAATTAAACTTCTTAGGAGAGAAATAATGCAGAGCTGTTATTCATGCTTTCCGCAGAAAGCGGCCACGTGCCTGCCAATGCAGAGGAAAGGCCTCTCCTATTCAGCTGTGTCCTCTGGGAGAGGGGATGAGTCAGTCTGCAGTGCTCCACTCCGGCTCCTCTCTGCAGCAGTGCATGCTGGGGGCATGATGGCCTCTCCTGCTATGGACTCTAGGGCACCAGGGAGAGCTGAATCACCATTCCCATCACTAACCTCACTTACTCTGGTGAGACCGGGAGCAGCTCAGGATTATAGAATGGAAGCCCATGGGCCCGGCTCCTGTCCCCAATGTATTATTAGAAGCAGATATCAGACTGTGATTTATGATCTGCATCAGAATTAGCTCCCCTGGGGGCAAACATCAGCCATGCAAAGATTCTTTCCACAAGAATGACCAGCAGATATGTTGCTGGAAAACTATTCAACTCTATTACAACCAAAGGTATTTGAAACCCAGAAAAAAAGTAATTTATTCACTATGCATTATGGGTGAGGATCCTCTTTCTTTAAAATATAAGTGGGAATGTTCTGCCATACAGGCTCTGAGACACTGGACAAATATAATTAGGGATGCACCGAATCCAGGATTCGGTTCGGGATTTGGCCTTTTTCAGCACGATTCGGCGAATCCTTCTGCCTGGCCAAACTGAATCAGAATCCTAATTTGCATATGCAAATTAAGGGTGGGGAGGGAAATTAATTTTTGTCACAAAACAAGGAAGTAAAAATGTTTTCCCCTTCCCACCCCTAATTTGCATATGCAAACTAGGGTTCGGATTCGGTTCGGGATTCGGCCGAATCTTTCAAAAAGGATTCGGGGGTTCGGCCAAATCCAAAATAGTAGATTCGGTGCATCCCTAAATATAATTAATTTTTATTTCATTGACACCCCTTTATAGGTGCACCCCACTGTAATAACCCACAGCTGACGGCATAGACTGCTTCCTGACAGCCTTTAGCAACTGACAGTACTGTATAATAATCATCATTGTTAGCAAAAATATTGCAGTTTTTCTCCCAGAAATCTCCAATTTATTCAAAAGTAAACCATAACACAGGTATAGGACCTATTATCCAGAATGCACAGGACCCAGTGTTTTCCGGATAATGGATCTTTCCATAATTTGGATCTTCGTACCTTGAGACTACTAGAAAATCACGTAAACGTTAAACTGAAAAGGGTTACAAAAAGGGCTTTACACTTAGGGATATACTCTGCCCAGCTGAACCGAAAAGACCCAAAAGAATGGACAGGATATTTAAAAGTAAGCCCAACATAGGTACATTCCCTTGACTTAATTGTGTTTGTTGCTCATCCATTATGAAGGGCTCAGTAGAACAACACCCGACCAAAGGCAACAATATTCAACTAAAGGATTACGCAACATGCAATACAGAGGGAGCGATATACATGTTAAAATGCCCCTGCGGACAGGTCTATGTCGGTCAAACAGCTAGACAAATCAAAGCAAGAATAAAAGAACACAGTGGGAATATTAAGAATTTGAAATCAAATACTTATACAGATACCCCAGTCTCGCCATTTTTATCAGCATAGACACAATATGTCACAATTAAAATGGTTGGTCCTAGAGGTGGTTCAGGTACCACAAAGAGCTCGGTGACATTAAGAAATTACTTCTACAAAAAGAAGCATTATGGACATAATTCAAAGCTGTCTAGATAACTGGTTTCTGGATAACGGGTTTCCGGATAACAGATCCCAAACCTGTACATAATTTTATATTTTATAGATATCATGTTATTCAGGCATTTTTCCCATCATGCTTAACACGTTTTTTCCCATAATGCTTAATACATCACGGTTATTAAGTACTGTAAATTGTTTGCTCTTTCCCTGTGATTTGTCATTTCCCACGTGTCTCCCATGAAGTTCTTGAATCAGATATAGATATTCCATATATACATATCTGTTATCTGTTATTAAGCTTTATGGCAGGTAGTAGTATTACCTGTTATATACACCTGCTACATCACATGTCCCCCAATGCCCAATAAAAAGAATGGCAAAAGAGCTGCCTATGACCAGTGCCTATGGCAGTGACCGGACTGGCCCAGAAAAAACCCGGTGGGCCCCGACCATTAATGGGCCCCCGCCGGGCCAGTCCCCTCTCCCGATCAGATTCGGGGAAAAAAAAAGTATTTTCAGGCGCTGCTCAGCGCCGCCTGCGCATGTGCTCAGCACCTATTGATTTAGGAGCGCCACGCCTGCATCCATGCGTGCTCGGTGCTTCATATAGGGGCGAGGGGTCGAAGGGGGCCCTGGACATTAGTCCCGGTGTGCCCTGGGCCCCCCAGTCCAACCCTGCCTATGACAGATGTTGGTAGAACAGGTATAGAACCTGTTATCCAGAATGCTCCGGACCTGGAGTTTTTCATACTTTAGGTCTACTAGGAAATCATGTAAACATTAAATAAACCCAATAGGCTGGTTTTGCTTCCAATAAGGATTAATTATATCTTAGTTGGGATCAATTACAAGCTACTGTTTTATTATTGCAGAGAAAAAGGAAATCATTTTTAAAAATTCAGATTATTTGGATAAAATGGAATATATGGGAGACAGCCTTTCCATAATTCAAAGCTTTCTGGATAACGGGTTTCTTTCCGAAAAGCGGAGCTTTCTGAATAACAGGTTTCCAGATAATGGATCCCACACCTGTAATGGCTTTGGCCTTACTGAGCAGTACCCTACTACAATTTTTTTCCCATTTTATTGAATGGGACAGGCCATGAAGGGCGTTTTGAATGTGGCAATTATACCTGAGAGCACGCTGGTCAAAATGTCAACTGTGCCATAGGCAGGGTCAAGTTAGGATCCAGTACTGCTCCTTGCCTGCACCCTCTTCTACCTAAATGTTACATATGCCAATCACACAGGAGAGGGGTGCTCCCCCACCCACTCAGCTCCATTGCTGGATTTAGACCCAAGTAACACAAGGCACCCAAAGGGCTACCTCCTTAGGTTGCCCCCCAAGGCACACATCTTGGGTATCAAGTTAGAAAACACTTGTCCAAGTCCAAGTCTAATTAGCAATGACTTATCAGTCACACAAGCAATGCAGTTCTGTCCCAGAGACAGGCATCCCTGTATACTGTATATGCACGCTTTGGTTGCCTGTGATGTTGAGAGTTGTAGTTCATAAATATCAGGCAGTTTGCAGATCACAGTGGCAGAATTGATTTAGATGTATATGCAATACAATAATAATATCATTGTCCCTTCCAGGAGCTGAGGATTCAGTCACAAGGGGTGTGCAGAGCCTACGTCACTAAATGCAGGCAATTGGATTTCCATGTAACTGCCCTGCAGGCATTTGCCTTATTCTTGTTAACAAGAAACTAATCCTGTAGGGGAGCCGGGTGCTGAGAGGTGGCACAGAAGGATTCTCCTTATTACAATTTCCAGCTGAGCAATTTATACTTTCTCTCTTCTACAGTAAAGGAACGCTGTAATTTCACCCTCGCCACCGCCAACAGCTGCCTCTCAGGATTCTTTGAACAAGTACCGGCAAACCAGTTGCCATTATGTCTGGCAAAAAAAAGCATTGGCACCGGCGAGTTAAATATTTCCATTGTGTTACAAATCTGCACCCAAATATACATTTTATTCTGGGTTTGAATGTGTATGTTGTATAAATGATTCTGCCAGCCAAATAACCCTTTCCAGCCGTGCAACTGTGGATCAAACACTAGAGAAAACAACAACAAAAGAAGACCAACTGCAATGTGTCTTTCTAAGGGGAACTGAAATAGTGGTTTAGGTTAAGGGTATAGAGGTGCTGTGCCCCTTCCAGCAGCACTATGTCACTTAGGATAGGGCCCCAAAATACTTGCCACTAAAGCCACCATATGAGCACCTTGTTCTGCGTCCAACCAAATTTTTTAGAGGAGGATTCAACATGGCTTATTTACCAATGCACCCAGCAACAAAAATAAGCCCTTCAGGGCGAATGGCGGTACCTGCTGCTCTTGGGGCATTGGATTTTGCTTTCAGTGCTCTGCATTTTGTGCCAGATTAAAAATTTACAGCAAAGTGCTGAGCGGAACATACTGTACTTGCAGGCAGCCCTCTACCCAGGGGTGCCCAAAAGGTGGATCATGATCTAATAGCAGATTTAGCATGATGCTGCGGGGACAGGCACGAATGAAAAGAATGGGGTCCCTATGAAAGGACTCTGATGTTACCAAAGACATTATTTTGTAAAAGGGTCCGCTGTCTTTCCCAGATTACCCCACGTCTACTCTTAATGCAGAACTTTGTGCTGTAATCCCATTATCTGATATATTGTAAACTGGCAAATGATCCTCCCAGGGAAGGGGGGGGGGTGGGGGTGCGGATAACAAGAAGTCTTGAATACTGCAGGGCTGGCTTTTATTCGGCATCTGATGTGTCTCCAGACAGAGCTGCAAGCAAGAAAGCAATGAGATCACCCAGCCCCTCTTTGGAACATGACATTGAGGATATTGCTATATATACTGGAATCACTCAGAGATCTGCAGGGGCCACACCCTTTATGGACTAAAAGAAAATACACACTGTGCTGTTGTGCCCTATCCATGTAGCTCCTGCTTTCCAATTATATCACAATTTCTCATTCTCTCCCATTTTTAAGGCTTTCCAAGCTGTGTTCCTCAAGGTGCTCCAGAACTCCTCTACCATTCTGCCTTATTGCCCTTTAAGATATAACAGCTCTGCGACTGAACTAGTAATCCCACAATTCCCAGCTAATAAATATATTTTTCTGCCAAGATTTGGGCCATTTGGGCCACCATTAAATCCAACCCATCCCACCCCCCAAAAAAATAACAGAAGTACGACAATTCAATCTATTGATAATATGAAGAAAGGCATTAGCATAAGTAATGAAGATGAAACTGCCTGTACAGGAACATTTGAAAAATGACATACAGAATGCAATTAGCAATGCTGCACTGAGCCAATTGATTTCATGTAACTGGAATACAATCAATTTAAATGTGATCTATGCACCCTGGCTAATTGTATTGCAATGTCCCGAGATTTTCAGGTGACTTACTGTACTCACTATATTAGTTGTCATGCCTTATAGAGGGAAGAGAATGACTGTTGTTTGAGTGCAGGGTGAGTACACACTGGTTGTCAAGCATAAAGCTGCCACCCAATCCCTTTAAAACTTTAAATCCCTTTAAGCAATGGCATGCATACTGCATGGATGCAAAGATAACCAGTGCAGGCTGCATTATGTATCTAAATGGACTGATTTTATTGTGTTCAGTTTTAAAGGGTTGAAGTGCCATCTTCTATAGCTGTATAAATATAGGTTGTGCCTGCGCTGGTTTTGTCAAATGCCATCTGGGCATAAGTGCAGAGTTGGCCTTAGTAGCCAATATACATTGAGCTACTGGTGTTTCCCAGTACCAAACATATCCCTGAGGAAATGCTTCCAGCACCATTCTCTAGCACGTCTCAGGTGCAGATACAAAGCAGCACCTTTAGAGAATCCTTGTAGCATTTAAGGCAGTGATCCCCAACCAGTGGCTCTTGAGCAACATGTTACTCACCAACCCCTTGGATATTGCTCCCAGAGGCCTCAAAGCAGGTGCTAATTTTTGAATTCCAGACTTGGAGACAAGTTTTGGTTGTATAAAAACCAGGTATACTGCCAAACAGAGCCTCCTGAAGGCTGCTGGTCCATATAGGGGCCTCCAATAGTCAATCATTGTCCTTATTTGGCACCCCAGGAACATTTTGCATGCTTATTTTGCTCTTTAACTTTTTTTACATTTGAATGTGGCTCACGGGGAACTCATTTAAGGTAACTCATCTGACCCCAGCAATACACTGAGGCCCCAGCAATCCACAAAGCACCCAGCAAACACAAAGATTAATTATCATTTTACCTTGCTGTATGTTGTTATGCATGAAAATCCACCACACTGCAGCTCTTTTCTTGATCCCTGCATCCAAAACACTTTTGCTCCTTGCGGCTACAATTTTATTGTTATTGCTACTTATCATCTTATCCAGTCCCTCTCCTCTTAGATCATTCTGTGCAGAAGAGCTTTGCCCCCCTAGGTAGACTCCCAGAATACCTGCTGGCAAACTCACCAGCTTCTTCTATGGTCATCTATTCCAGTTGCTACTCCTTAGCAGTTGAGAGAAGAGTTAAAGGAGACATTTTGAGTAAAAAATAAGAACGTACCAGTGTGTTTCAGTAGTAGTACCAGTAGTGTTTCAGGCTGATTTATTGAACATTACTGCAAAAACCCTAATAATCCCTCCCTCCCTTCTCTTCCACTTCCTGCTCCCTGAATTCCCAGGCTGTGCAGGGGAGCAGGTGGCACTCAGCTCACGGCACTGTAGGACAGGAACCAATCAGCAGCTAGCAGGACCTGATAGGGAACTGAAGCCTGTCCTTGTTTGTGTGACTGCAGGGCTGTGATTGGCTGTCCCCTCCTACTGTGCTTCTGACAGTGACCATTAGGACACGACCACCCCTCATTTGAAACACAGACAGGGACCAGAGAACATCTATAGGGAGCGCCAATAAAGGGGCTATTTTTAAAGATAATGTTAATTTAGCACCATGTAAAAGCAACACCATCTATAACTCATAATTGCCTACAAAATTAGGGTTTTTTAATTTATCCTATCCTTACGCAGCAGCTCAAGAGTGAGAATCAAGGTAGAACAAAGTATTAATTCTAGGATAGTAATGTCTAAACTTTAACCCTTCTAGGATATCAGCTGCAGCATTCAGCTTTAAGCATTAACTCTTGGAGAGGCACTAGTTGGATATTACTCAGCATGGTTACAAGAGGAGCCATATACATTCTGACATTAAAGAGCACAGTTTTTCCTTTTGATCAACTGCAGTGCAATACTTTTGCCAGAGATCCCAATACATCTCCGATGTAGTCCTACAATGTTTCACTTGGACCGACTTTCAGAGGTGTCTAATCACTACATGCAATATGTTGACATAAATAATGGTCACTGTTGTTGATGATGGAGACAATCCCATTCTCTAAATAATGGTCCCTGTTGTTTATGATGGAGACAATCCCTTTCTCCCAGTAATACGTGCTTGTTTCTAGGGAAACTTGGATTTCTCATTATGTATTCCCACCAATAAGTCAGTGCTTTAGATTGATCAGGCCGGTCATTGGGTGAGGGACTTTAGCCTGTAATTTATTGGATTGGTCTTTTCAGAGGAGTCAGCATAGACATCTCTAGGCTCATGTGTCTGACCGGCAACACACAACCCTGCATATTGTTCTGGCTACTGCTTGCCCTTCATTGGAAGAAACTGTGCCAGATTGGATCATTGTGGGGTTCTAAACACAGGCCAAAAAATATGTATTTTACTGAAAATAGGGTTTAAGTAGGAAAGCAACTAAACACGTAAAAGTATATGGCCTAGAAATGTCATTCATATTTCATAGGTTTGCAAGGTACATGGAACACCCCTTGGTGCCTTGGGGCCCACGCTTCCTATGTTTTCCTGGGGTTTAGACAACATGCACGGCGATGCCATAGACTGCAAGCTCTTGTGCCAATGAGAATATAAGTTAATTAACTTTTAGTCTGATGTAGAGAGTGATATTCTGAGACAATTTGCAATTGCTTTTCCTTTTTCATTAGTTATGGTTTTTGAGTTATTTAGCTTTTTATACAGCAGCTCTCCAGTTTGCAATTTCAGCAATCCGGTTGCTAGGGTTTAAAGTACCCTAGCAACTATGCATCGATTTGATGAGAGATTGGAATATGAATAGGAGAGGGTTTGAATAGAAAGATGAGTAATAAAAAGCAATAACTATAAATGTGTAGCCTTCCAGAGCATTGGTTTTTAGATGGGGTCAGTGACCCCTATTTGAAAGCTGGAGAGAGTCAGAAGAAGTAAGCAAATAATTAAAAAAAACTATAAAAAAAAAATAATGAATGTCAACTGAAAATTGCTTATAATTGGCCAGTCTATAGCATGATAAAAGTAAACTTAAAGGTAAGTAGGGTTTTTTTTACATTTGTTCCCAAATCTTTTAGCAGTGATCCCTAACCAGCGGCCAGGCCCGGATTTGTGGCTAGGCCATATAGGCCCAGGCCTAGGGCGGCACATTTTTGGGGGCGGCATGCCGCCCAGCCGCTCTGTGGGGAGCCTGTGCTCCCCAGTGCTCCGGCGCTCGCACGCTGGCGCTTTTGCGCCAGCGTGTGGTAGTGTGGCGGGCGCTAGGACCGCACGGATCGCACGGCCTAGGGGGAACCTGCCCAGCGAATCCGGCGCTGCAAGCGGCTCATGAGAAACATGTTGTTTACCAACTCCTTGGATGTTGCTCCCAGTGGCCTCAAAGCAGGTGCTTATTTTTAGATTCCTAACTTTGTGGCAAATTTTGGTTGAATAAAAACAAGACATACTGCCAAACAGAGCTACCTATAGGCTGACAATCTGCTCAGAGGCTACCAAATAGCCAATCACAGCACTTATTTGGCATCCCCATGGAACCTTTTATCATGGTTGTGTTGCTGCTCAACTTTTTTTTACATTTGACTATGGCTCACAAGTAAGAAAGATTGGTGACCCTTGTCTTATAGTGTTTCTGTGGGGGAAGGAATTATTATTGATTATTATCCCTGCCAGATCCCTACCCTGTCCCTCTCTATTTTTCTTTCTTAGGTTCAACATGGAGCTTATTATGCATCAAAGCTATTTACCGTTCCATAGACTGGGACCCGATCCTTTCAAAGTGTAGAAGCTCCCTAGTTGCCTAGCAGGACATCGACTTCTGTTCTTCAAAACCCTTTCCTGTTTCACAGATTTAAGTGAGTTTAAACAACAAAGTATTTTCTATTTTAATACATATAATAAAACATAGTTGATCTCCCACTAAATAAAGAGGAAGGACATCTGTTCAAAAAAAAAAAAACCCTTTAAACTGGACTTTTGTTAAACAATGTATAATGTGCCTTTAAATCACTCATGGGAATAAGATGTTCCATTATGCCACATTTATGCCCTAAGTGAAAAAGGAAAAGATGTGCCTATTCAACCCATATTATTTCTAGAAGCGGAATACTTGGGAGCTGTCCGTGGTTCTTACAGCAGCTTCTGCTGCCACAGTGGAGGGCTCTCTATAATGATTCATAGTTCCGAGGAGGAATGAATGTTAATTCTGAAGGTACTTCTAATCTTAATTGACATCAGCATGGGATAATGCAGCAGTCTTGGACTTGGTATCTAACAATATTGCTGCTTTTAGATATACCTAACTGCATGATGGATAATATGAGGTCATCTAGATGTTGGTAAACTACACCTGTCAGCACAAAAGACACATTTTGGCAGCTGGTTTGTTACATAGGGTTCTGCTATACCAAAGAAAAATGACCCTGTTCCTGCTTCTTTGGTTGCTTCTGAACTGCAGCTCCACCCACCAACCAACCAACCTAGTGGCACCAGTTAGGGAGCTTCTGCCTGGATAGTCCTACATTCCAAAGAGCTCTGCAATTAGGGAATGGAAACAAGTTAATGAACCAGTGCTTGAGATGCCCCAGAATTATGCAGACACATGACACATGAGTTTGATATTTTCAATATAACCTTTTTATTGAGCAAGGTTCACTACATAACCCATCAACAGGTTGTGTCACAATTCTCCTAGGTTCTCTCATGACCAGTCTGTATTAATTGCACCAGTGAGGTAAACATAAGGATAGATTTCATTTATTAAGGCGAGGAAACTTCTGTTTCATGGTCTCCCTCCACTACCCCTTTTATTTGGCTCAGTTGGTTCTTTGCATAATTCAGCTCAAGACCCATAGCTATGCATTGCTTGGACCATCAGTCCTTGCCCACACCCACAGCAACTTAGGAAACCCCAAATACTTCCTCATCATTACATATCATGCAGTTGATTGTTTTGAGTTTTTAAATTTTTTTTTTTTTTTTTGTAAATTCCCCAAGTTGAGTGGGAGGGGCACACTGGGAGCTTGCATGCATTTTTCCCCACAAATATTGCACAGAAAGTAGTATTACAGTGTCTGGAGCCCCCAACCCACGAGAGAACCCCCTTCTGCTAGAAGCCCATTAGAAGCTGTCACTTTCATGCAGTTTGTCTTATGGCTTGTTTAGTCCTGCTGCTTGCTGCAATTGCTGTACCTCTTCTCTTATTTATCCTCAGTAACTTCCTTGACTGCATGTGAAGTGACCTTCTCCACTTTCTTGGTGGATACCGTCTTCTCTTGGACAGTCTCCTCATGCTCTTCCACTTTTTGTGTGACTGTTACTGACTTAGTGATGTACTTTGTACCATCCTCACCTTCACTTGTTGTGGTTTCAATTTTTTTTGTGATGACTACAGTCTGCTGGCCCTTGCTGCTCTCCTTATCTTCAGATGGGCTGTCATCAAGGCCATTGGTGACCACAGCTTTGTCTTCACTCTCTTCCTTTACCTCCTCCTCTTCCACATCTCCATTCACTGCAGTATCTTCCTTTCCATTATCCCTCTGGGTGCTTTTTTCTTCTTCCTGTTTGGCACCTTCCTTTTCTGGTCCTACAGATGCAGCTTTGGATACAGAGATTGTCTCTTCAGAACTCTTCTCCTCTGGGGATTTTGCTTGTTCGTCCTCTCCAGCATCTTCTTCAGCACCCTCCTCACTTTCTCCCTTCTCTTCCTCTGCCTTTTCTTCCTCCTGTTGCTCAGTGCCCTCACTTGCATCTTCTTTTTCCTCACCCCCTTCCTCTTTTTCCTCTGCTTCTTCCTTACCTTCACCTGTCTCCTCATCCTCTCCTTCATCCTTTTGCTCCTCTGAATCTTGCTTCTCCTCCTCCTCAGCTGCTTTCTCCTGTACTTCTGCTTTCTCCCTGACAATCTTAGTCTCTGTCATAGTCTCTTCCACTACTTCTTCATCCTGTGCCTCCTCAGTGGCTTCCTCATCTCCCCCCTCTGCTTCCTCTGTCTCTGCTTCTTCTTCCTTTTCTACCTCCCCTTTGTCTTCCTCAGTTTCTCCTTCACCACCTTCCTCTTCTCCTTCACCACCTTCCTCTTCTGCTGCTACTTCTTCCTTTTCTTCCTCCTCCCCTCCCTCTTCCTTTTCTGCCTCTTCTTCTACTGTCTCGCCCTCTTCCTCACCTTCTTCTGTCTTAGCTTCCTCTCCCTCAGCTTCTTCCTCTCCTTCCTCTTTCTCATCTGCTTTTACATCTTCTTCCTCTCCTTGCTCTCCTCCCTCTTCTTCCCCCTCTTCTCCCTTCTCTTCCTCTTCTTCTTCCTTTTCTCCCTCTTCCACTGCCTCTGCTTCATCTTCTCCCTTCTCTTCTTCTTCCTCCTCTCCCTCTTCTCCTGGAGCAGCAGCTTGAACACTACTTTCTACAGCTGCAACAATTTCCTCCTCAGCTTCTCCTCCCTCTTGTGTCTCCTCTTCCTGTTCCTCTTCTTCCCCTCCATCTAAAAGGCCTGAGGCAAATTCATCTGCCATGGCAGCTAGTGCTGCTTCCATATCTGACCTGTCATCCTCAACCTTTGTCTCTTCAATAATCTCTTCTACAAATTTATGTTGCACTTTCATCCTTGGTGGTTCTGACCGTGCATGTTGCACTCGAGTGGAGGATACTATTATTGGGGCTGGCCTGTGGATAGCAGAGGGTCCAGTAGGGACACCAGAGAATGAGCAAAACCGGGTTTCTTCACCCTCCAAAAGTTTCCTAAAAGAGAAAAATTAAGAAAATGCAATTAATTATACACATTTTATGGATGTCAAACTCAATCTCCCACACTAGAATGAAGAACCCACAACCTTGTTGTTGTGTTTTCTAAATTCCTCATTACCCCTATATAACCCCCCTTTATTTTAATTCTGTCTCATGAAATATTTCTCAGTATTGCCAATTCCAATTCCTCAATTTACTTTGCTTATTTTAAGAACCCAGCACCAGCAGTAATATCTTTATTCTTAGTATGCACCACTTGCAATGCCTTGCAATAATTACACATAAAATACTGGACTTTGATCAAATGTTAACCAAATTCTAGATTCCGGGCATCTCTAGACTTTAAGATTCATTCGAGATCTGTTTTATGATAGTGAATCAGTGTGGAAATTGTAGTAAAAAATACAAATGTGCTCATATTACTATCATGCAATGCAAAGTCAACTTAATTTCATGGAAAATGTGGGTTTTAAAGAACCAATGGAATCACTGACCAATGCATAAAATGCATCTTATTTCTCCAAACGTATGACCCTTAGTGATCAGGAGCAGTGAAAATTCCCCAGTCCTGTTAATGAAATGTTCACTTTGCCTGTGCACCTGATGTTGCTACACAGAAACCCACCATGACACTCACTCACACCTTCATTTGTTTACTTAAAGGGGAACTGATGCTATTATAAACAAAGAGTAGTGGCTGAGTAATCATTTTTTTCACAAACCGGTTTCATTATTCTGTCTGGAGATATAAATGGTTTGATGTTGTGCTTTCAACCTAACCCTTTTCCCTACTGCAAATAACCCAACTATGCTGTGTGTCAGTAGTGGAAAGCCAGTGCAAAGCTCCCCACCCACGGACAGCAACTTTTAGGAGATGGGTCACTAAGCAGGGGGCCCTATGCTTACTGTGTTCACTCCTTGCTTTGAACTCACAACATTAGGCCCCCTCTGAAAGTCTCTGATTATCAGTGGGTTCCTAAAATGCAATAATAAGGAATGTGGATTAGGCAGATTTATAGGTTCTACGCGTGGCTGGTTAGAAAGAACGTTCATTCTGTTCTCTTGTGAAAAAGGCCAATAAATCCGCCAATAGAGACAATAAAACATATTTCTAGCAACTCCCAGCATCCTCAGTCTGTTATAAACAGAAGAGCATCAGTACAGTTATCACGGTGATATTCATCATACTGCAATCACTATGATCAAAAGAAAAGCTGTTCTTAAATAGTCAATGTAGTCAATGTAAAGGGGAACAAAACTAGGCACTACAATAGTCTAGCATGCCAAGAGAAATACATCAAATGGGTTGTTGACCTTTAGATTAACTTTTAATATGATGTAGAGAGTCTGAGACAATTTGCAATTGGTTTCCATTTTTTTTTATTTGTGGTTTTTGAGCTATTTAGCTTTTTATTCTGCAGCTCTCCAGTTTGCAATTTCAGCTACCTGGTTGCTATGGTCCAAATTACCCTAGCAACCATGCATTGATATGAATAAGAGAGTGGAATAGGAATAGGGATAGGAGATGACTTGAATAAAAAGTGGCAATAACAAAAAAAATTTAGCCTTACAAAGCATTTGTTTTTTAGGGGGGGGTCAGTGACCCCTATTTGAAAGCTGGAAAGAGTCAGAAGATGTAGGTAAATAATTTAAAAACTATAAACAAAATCATGAAGACCAGTTCAAAAGGTGCTTAAAATTGGCAATTCTATAACATACTTTAAGTTAAGTTAAAGGTGAACCACCCTTTAAGGGAGAAATGAAATAATGATCTAATGTGACCACCTCCCAATATGCACTGGATTGATAAATCCTATTTCAATTTGCTCCGTTGCACAAAGTGTGTCCTTTTGTTCATAGACTGACTTTGCAGTGGTAGGCCTCGACACACCCACATTTATTTATAATCATTACACCATTCTGTCCTGGGCATCGCCCCATTGTGCTGCTACTAGAATTGGACACTGATTTAAGTAGCTGCCTTCCTTGAAGGTAGAGATGATATTGATTAAAAAGTAAACAGGTAGGAGGTGTGAATGACTGCCTATCCCATTACAGGTCTAGAAGTGCTTTCTTCTACTCTCTCTTTATCTCATTGCCTTCAGCAGGGGTGCTTCACCAATGAGGCGAGTTGAGGCTGTCGCCTCAGGCGGCAGCGCCCCACTAGGTACCAGGGGCAGCAAAAATGCTGCTCCTGGTACTTTAAGACCGAATTTCCAGGGGAGGGGGGCAGCAGCAACTGCTGCTGCCTCAGGCGGCGGAGGGGCCAGGATCGCCCCTGGCCTTCAGGGCTCATGAGCATATGAAGAGCTAGAAGCTCATTATGAGACCATGCAGAGTGGGAAATCCAGTTTCACATTGAGAATTGCCCACTTTGTAACCCTAAAACCCTCTACTTAAAGGGGTAGTTCACCTTCAAACAACTAGTTGGTTTCAGATAGATCACCAGAAATAAAGACTTTTTCCAATTACTATTTTCTATGTGTCACCGTTTTTCTAATATTGAAGTGTAAAGTGTCATTTTTTCACCTTCTAAAGCAGCTCTGGGGAGGGGGGTCGCCGACCCTGTAAACTATTCTAAATTGATACATTTAGTTGATACATTTCTTATCTTTGTCCCTGCTGAGCAGAATCTCTGGGTTTCATTACAGACAGCTGTTAGAATTGATACAACAGTTGCTAATACTCCAGAGATGCTGCTGAGAAATGTATCAACTAAATGTTGCAAAACAGTTCAGAGTCTGCGCCTGAATTACTGAGCTGCCAGACACAGGAACTTTCAACTTTAAACTTAAATTTTGGAAAATAATAATGGAAAGTAATTGAAAAAAGTCTTTATTTTTGGGGAACAATCTGAAAACAACTGGACTGAAAAAAAGTATTTGGAAGGTGAACAACCCCTTTAAGAGGGGGTCCAGATTTTTATCTTAAGCCGTTTGCTCAGCTTATGAATAATATTCACCCATCCTGACTTTCTTCCATTTCTGCATTCTGTATATTATTATTCTGTATGCTTCCCCAAGTTATTATGATGACCCTCTAATCTGAATGTGAGTGTCGGCTATATGGGACTATACTTACATCTCTACGCAATATGTTGGCGCTATATAAATACAGTAGTAGGAAGGAGGCATTATGAATCCATGTTAATTAGGGAACTTTCAGAGCTTTTAGACTATTCTGGAACATGTTAAATTGTTTTACTGGATAGTTTTTCTCCAGGGCTTCTTGCACTAACAAGGCTCATTTTGCTAGACTGATCTTTTCTCAAACTCCCTGCTTGCTCTGATTGGGACATGCTGCTCTCTCTGTGTAGTTTGTCTGTCCTGAATCCCCTATGCCTTTTTGGGCTGGGATTGTATCTTTCTAAATATTTACTGTTCTGATTTGGGATAATGCTCTAATGAAAGCTGATCTCCCTGTGCAACCTGATAGGCTAAACTGTACCCTGGCACCCCTCCCACAGCTTGGGATGTGAAAGTTTCCAGCTCTGCAGTCTCTGCAGTGCTATTAATATTCTGCTCGCTCTACCCTAGTACCTGTATGCAGCAATTTCTATATCCAGAGCCATCTTGACATTGAGCAGGTCCTGGTACTCCCTCAGGTGACGGGACATCTCCCACTTTGTTCCTCTCAACTCATTGTCCAGCTGCTGGATGGTTTCCTGGGGGGCAGAGAAAGAGGAGCAGAGGAATTAGAGCAGTAAAATACACAGCTGGGAGCACATTATCCTGCCCTGTGTAGCTGCTTACTGCACCTCATATATAATATGTCATATTGCACCAGCATATTGGGAGCCACACCCCCTGCACTCACACTGCACCACAACTCCTGCAACCCCTCAAAACTTGCACACAGCGCAAATACTGGGGGAAACCCATCCTACTTATAGAAGCTTTGCTATGCTGCACCCAATATAGTCTGTAACCCCGCACTTTGCTCCAAACCCAACAGATGCAACATTGCACAGTCACTGCACCACACCCTTTCCCCGCAGAGGTGCCCCCCCCAACTACATAATTCTACACTGTCCGGATCAACCACGCCCCCTAAACTGTCACATCCCACAGCACAATGCGCACTGCGCCCTGCTGTCATCCAGCGATACAAAGACGTGTGGAGGGGCTGCTAATTGCTTTTTATTTTAATAACCTTTCCCAAACAGCAGATGACCTCTGAGGTCATTAATCGAGTTCAACAATACAGATAAACTCTGCAATGCCAAATGCTGTTGTCATGTACAGTCCCACATAGCAACCCCCTCTCTCCCCCTGAATAGTGAGCTCAGGTACAACACGCAGCTTCCTTATCAGATTCCCTTTCAGCACCACGGACAGCTCCCTATCGCCTGAGGCGCTCGCCCTGACTGTGCGGTCGGTGCTAAAAGCGATTGTCGCTGCTCATGATTCAGCAATTTAACGCTCAGTCAGCTGTTGCTGGGCATACTATAGCATAATTCCCTAGAAATCGCTAGGAAAAGCTTGTGTACCTGATAGCTGGTCAGATCGTGTCCGTGTCTCTCCTCGATGTCGTTCAGTTGCCTCTCCAGAGACTCCTTGGTGCCCCTGACCGACTCCAGCTCCACCGTCTTGCTGTGCAGTTGCCTCCTGTACTCTGCGATCTCGTCTTTGGCAGATCGGATGGCGTCTTTGTTCTGCTCTGCGGCTTCAGTCAGCTTGGCGTACCTGTTCCTGAAGACTTCTTCGGTCTGGATCATGTTTTGGCTGGAGTGGCCTTCAAGCTGGGAGCGGATCTCCCTCAGGGCAGAGGCCAGGTCGGTCTTCTGGAAGTCTTTCCTCTCCACTGTGATGCTTGAGGCTTGGATCTGCGCCAGGAGCTCACCCACCTCCTCTTCATGGTTGTTCTTGATGAAATTCACCTCTTCTTGCAAGGACTGCACCTTCTTGTCCAGCTCCACCTTCACCAAGGACGTATCGTCCATGTCCTTCTTCATTGCCCTGATTGCGGCCTCTGTTTCATCCCTGATACGAGCCTCTTCATCCAGCCTCTCCTTCAGCCTCTGCAGATCCTCCTCTAGATGTTCCGAGTCCAGCACGATCTGCGCCTTGTCGTGGCCGAGAAGTTCTAGGTTTGCGCGTAGTTCCCTCATCTCCTGCTCGTAGACCTCGCCCAGCTGGGAATATCCACTGTGCTTCTGCCTGAGGGCCTGGATCTCAGCTTCTATCTCCTTGTTCTGCTGCTCCAGAAAATGGACCTTCTCGATGTAGCCGGCAAAGCGATCATTGAGCCCTTGGAGCTGCTCTTTCTCGCTGAAACGAACCTGTTTGAGGTCCCCATTGAAGGCAGAAGACTGGCTGAGATCCAAACTGTCAGTGGAGCTGTAGACTCTTGGGGCAGCGAGGTTGGTCCTCTTGTAAGAGGAGATGGTGGTGGGACTGCTCCTTGACCAGCTCTGGGACCTGAATCCGCTGGATGGGGAGCTGCTGGTCCGACTGTAGCTACTCCTGGTCTCAGCCATCCTCCTATAAGAGGGGTTCCCTATAGTTTCTAAGGAGTAACTCATCCTGGAAGACTTTCTGGTTGTGTGTATGGCTCACAGCGTCGGTATGAGATCTGGAGCCCTTTATATAGACGGGGAAGATCAGCACCCGGCATTCTGCTGCCTGATTGATCTGCTTTTGGGAGGGGGGTTAGTGTCTGCACTACACGTGGGCTGAGCTTTCCCTGGGTAAGTACTGGATCCTCCCCTCCCCCTCTGTCATTGTGCAGCCCAGGGCTGAGCAGGCAGCATCTAGGGGAAGCTTAGCGCATAACTTTCTCTCTACACTGGGTTACATAGTATAGGCTTATGTTACAGCCCACCTGTACTGTATGTATCATTTCATCCAGTGGTGTAACTAGATATGTATGGGCACCACAGCAAATTATTTTTCAAACTCGTCAAATGTCTAGAGGTTGAACCAATATTTATTAAATTTGTATATAAATTAGGGCCTCATATGGCCCCTATAACTCCTGGGCCCCCTGCAGCTGTAGGGTCTGCTTCCTCTGTAGTTACGCCCCTGATTTCATCCTTTTCTATCAACTGCATCGTGCATGCCCTTCCTTCTCTACTGCATTTACAGTATGCTGCATTTGAATCACATGAGAACCCCTGTATTATACTGAACAGTAATTAACATTGTGCTTCAGAACCCCCTCAATGACTAGGCTTGCTATAGTTGTATCACCTGTGCCCCCCGGAATGCTGCCCTGATTCTGCATGCATTAATCATAACCCCCCCGTCCAGTTCAAGTATGTGCTGCTGTAGAAGGGATATTTTTATTATTATTATTATTATTATTATTAATATACAACTGCCAAACCAGACAATCTGCCTTTCTGGGAGGGAGCTATAGTTCAGCAGTAGCTGGGTAACACTGCTGAACTACATGATAGCCCGTGATTAAGTGCCCTTGTGGGTACGAAACGCGCAGGGCGGATGGAGATGCAAGTATACATTTTTAAACTTTGTAAAATAAAAATATATTTTTTAATTACATCTTTCTGGTCCAGTGGGATCCGTTTGAGTACCGGACAGACCCGTTCTTTCTTCAAATTTTCTAACACTATGGGAGGTTGGATTTGATTTTATTCTTTTGCAGAACTTATTAGGATGTGTGTGTGTGTGCAGAAGGGTTGTTGTTAGACTCCTTTTTCAGTCCCAGCCACTGCTTGGGATTTCAGCTCCTTGGAAAAAGGCAAACCCATCCCCGGAAAGGTAGAGCTGTGCGATGACAAAATGTCATTGACTTGGTTTGGGGTTTGTGGGCTACAGTACAATGACTGATGCAGAAGTACAACTTCCAACATCCCAGGGCAGCCTTGGGAGAATGTAGGAGATTTAGAGCCCCCTCAATAACTAGGCTTGCTACAGTTGTATCACCTGTGCCCCCTGGAATGCTGCCCTGATTCTACATTATGGCTGCATTAATCATAACCCCCATCCAGTTCAAGTATGTGCTGCTGTAGCAGGGATATATTAATATACAACTCCCAAACCAGACAATCTGCCTTTCTGGGAGGGAGCTGTAGTTCAGCAGCAGCTGGGTAACACTTTAGGAGGTTGGATTTGGTTTTGTTCTTTTGCAGAACTTATGAGGATGTGTGTGTGTGTGCAGAAGAATTGTTGTTAGACTCCTTTCTCAGTCCCAGCCAGTGCTTGGGATTTCAGCTCCTTGGAAAAGGGCAGACCCATCCCAGGAAAAGTAGAGCTGTGTGATGAGAAAATATCATTGACTTGGTTTGGGGTTTGTGGGCTACAGTACAATGACTGATGCAGAATACAACTTCCGGCATCCCCGGGCAGCTTTGGGAGAAAGTGAGAGTTTTAGGGCAACAAGAGACGGAGAGCTTCAAGTTGAAGAATTCAGAAATTGGGAATCTTGTGACATTCCTTATCTTTCTTTGCCTGCAACAGGAATTGCTATATTTATGCATTCCCTGGTCTTCTGTTATCTTCTTGAGAGGTTCCCAGATTGGAGTGCAAATAGGCCCCCATGAGGATAACATTATGGGTTACCTGCTGACTATTTAGGGTTCAAGCACACAGGCGGATTTGGGGAAATTTAGTCGCCTGGTGATTAATCGCTTCTTCTGCAGGGCGACGATCTTACCTAACTGCCTTCCCCCTGCCTGCCGCCTGCTATAATGGCAAAACTCCAGTGCAAATGCACTCGCGGCGCTTCCATTTCCGAAGTTGCCCGAAGTTGACTCATGAGGCAACTTCAGAAATTTTGTCATTATAGCAGGCGGCAGGCAGGGGAAGGCAGTTCGGGGAGATTGTCACCCCGCAGAAGAGGCGTTAGTCGCCAGGCGACTAAATCTCCCAGAATCTGCCCATGTGCTTAAACCCTTAAAGGTATAACCTTGTGGGAAAATTAATTTTTGAAAATGGCCACCCTAGATAAACTCTACCAGTCCTTAAAGTTTTATACACTTGTGACTAGTGTCCTTTTACTTCATTAGAGACTGGAAGGAGAAAGTGTAAATATATGCTAAGTGCAGAGGTAACTATTTAGCATCTAGCTCAAATGTCCCAAATAGAAAATCTTTCAATGATGGTCTTTCTACAACACTGAAATTGTACTCTGACCGCCATAAATCTAGACCCAAGCAACCAAAACTGTCAGATCCCTTCATGGATAGATAGGGTTAAGCTCCCATTTATTACAGTATGTTACTGCCTCTTTAAAATCTAGATGGGTGGAAACAAGTAATGATTTGCATTGTAAGAGATAGAGATACGGAGACTCGCTGACAGATTGAGAGTCTCTCCCAGTTTGCTGAATGTGGGATCTTGGATGTGGAATAAAAAAAATAAAAAAGTATATTATAATATATAATTATATATATACATATATGTGTGTGTATGTATAAAGTACATACTATGCCCATCGCAGCCAGTTCATCTGTGCAGCATCAATAATTCAGCAGATATCAAACATATGGACCCGCTTGAAAGGAGCAATGAACAGAATGTACAGTATATTATGTATTATGCATATACATTTAATGCATTCTCTGTTCTGTGTATACCAATTGATTAAAGCGATACTGACACCTTTTTTTTTTTACATCTGTCATAACACTGTCTTTGCATGCTATTTGTAAGTTTGCCCTAAGTATTTCCACTGCTTTTACATTACCCATCTGATCCCCCCATGTTCCTGTATGAGGGGGCTGCCATACTTGTGCAGCAGTAGTCTGTTAGCATTAGAAACTCTAACTGCCAGATGGAGAAGAGACAGTCAGGTTGGCAAAACAGTCAGGTCTAGGTACTTCATGTAACGACTATTTACAAAAGCAGAGCCTGGTTAAAAGCATCCCTGGCTATCATATGGTTAATGATCCAGAGGTTGCTGGATACTGCTGCCTGCCCACCTAGTGCACTGCCCCCAGGCAGGTCAAGTGTTAATAGGGTGAAGGTCTGCAGGATAAAATAATCCACTCAATTGGGATCACAGACCCAGCAAGATAATTGCTAATTTTGCTGAGTAACTGAAATGTAACGCTGATCAAAAATAGCTTTTTTTTTCTCCACTTCTAGGGAACTTTAAATGTTTAATTAGATCAGAGGCTGCTACTCAGCAAGATGACAGCATCGGAACTGCTCTCAACACTCAGACAAGTGTCCATGGTAGAGTGGATTTATTAATATTCATATTTACTACAAGAGATCCTGTTACACTAATCTCTGCGGGTATGTGCTTAGACGGGTCATAGTCGTCTCTTCTGTTCAGGGTGAGATGCATAAATTAAATAGTTCTGTCAAATGGATTTCATTAGCAAGACAAATGGCCTGTAGCTTGGGTTGCTCATTGACATCAATGTATCGTCATTTATTGTTTAAACTTATATTAAAGGGGTGGTTCACCTTTAAGTTAACTTTTAGCATGTTATAGTATGGCCAATTCCAAGAAATTTTTCAATTGGTCTTCATTTTATCCTTTTTGTAATTTTTTAATTATTTGCCTTCTTCTGACTTCTTCCAACTTTCAAATGGGGGGTCACTGACCCCATCTAAAAGCATTTATTGTTATTGCTACTTTTTATTAATCATCTTTCTATTCAGGCCCTCTCCTATTCATATTCCAGTCTGTTATTCAAATCAGAGCATGGTTGCTAGTAGTGATTTGCAGGTCTGGTTTTTCCTGTCCCGCACCCGACCCTAACCCGCCCTCCCTCAGCCCGCGCCCGACGGTTCCTTTTATAGACCCGTGCCTGCCCCACCTATGATGTCACAAAAGGAGCGGGGCGGATCCCACGGGTATCGAGCCAGCCTGCACATCACTAGTTGCTAGGGTAATTTGGATCCTAGCAACCAAATGGCTGAAATTGCAAACTGGAGAGCTCCTGAATAAAAGGCTAAATAACTCCAAATCATAAAAAATTAAAACCAATTGCAAATGACTGTACCTCTCAATATCACTCTCTACTTCGCACTCCATTTAATTTAATGATGAACAACCCCTTTAATAGCCATATTACTGAGCTGTAACAGGAGGTTGCTATTCAGTGCTCACTCTAATATTTGTTCTAGGGTGGAGAGAATTGCTACAATAATGCCAGGCAGTATAGAAAGGAAACAGGTACGGCTGATGTTGGCACTAGGAAGCTTTAGGCAGAGGCCTATCCACTTAATTAAATGACTCCTATTGATAAATATATTGTTCTGGTACCAAGGTTAATCTTTAGGAATGAAGTGCCACAGCTTGCAGGCTTACACTTGCCTAATTGCCATCATTTGGATTTTCATACCTTAAGTCTACTAAATCATTTAAACAGTAAATAAACCCAATAGGCTGGTTTTGCTTTCAATAGGGATTAGTTATTTCTTTGTTTGGATCAAGCACAAGGTACTGGTTTACTATTAAAGAGAAAAGGGAAATCCCTTTTAAAAAATTCTTATTATTTGGATACAATGGAGTCTAGGGGAGACAGCCTTCCTGTTAATCAGAGCTTTCTGGATAATGGGTTTCCAGAAAACGGAACATGTACTAAAAATAGGCCTCAATTATTTGTGGACCAGACAGTGGCATATTCAGAGGTTGCCCCGTTTTGCCAAAATGTATAGAAACTACTCATTAGTTAGGGCCTCATGGGGCCCCTTTTAACTCCTGGGCCCCCCTGCAGCCGCAGGGTCTGCTTCCTCTGTAGTTACGCCCCTGGGACCAGATCATATAAATGCTGTCCCTCTTGAGAGGGAAAGATACAACATTATATGCAGGGATCTTCTCTAGTAGAAGGTTTGGCCTCTAAATAGGATGCTGACCCTGTATCCATGGTTTCCCTGGGGGACTCCTGGCCAAGGTTCTACATATTGCCCTTAGCTTTTGGGTAGGATAATGGTTGGCCATTCCTGCCCAACCCTCCAACCTTTGTGCTCCATTATTTTGGGGTTACACACACTTGACTTGCCTTGGAGACTCGATATAAGGGCTAAACTACATACAGTGTATGTGTGTTTACTCTGCAGTTGGCTGGTGCAAGGATGCTGGAATTCTATAATATGTAGAGTAGTAACTGTGCACAGGAGCTTGCAATCTATTGTTTTCCTATTACTATTGAACAGACCCCCCCCAGGAGAAGGTTCAGGCTTTTCCCCACATATAGGCATCTGAGGGTTGATATTTTCATTCTGTAGGAATAAAGTTTTATCGATTTTCTCATTGCGCAGGGCCCGAGCTCTCTTCCAATCAGCTGGCAGAGCATTGGCAGCGCTCCCCACCCTGCATTAAAGGAGATGCTCAGGACAAGTAAAGGGCGAGGTTTGAGTACAAGGCAGTGACAGTGACAGATTGAGAGGGCGTTGGCTTGGAAATGAATAGGCCTTTTATCTGGGGATGCTGCGATATCTGCAATCATGTCTCACTGTTGCGGAGTCTGCAGTGCAATGAAGGAACGTGGGTGGTAACGGCAAGAGGGGGTGAAGGAGCAGCAACACAGAGAGGCGAGAGGGAGATTAAGTCAGGGCTGGAATGGCTTTTCTATTAGTTTTCTTTTGGTAGGGAAGGAGGGGGTCTTGGGATCAATATAATGGGTTATTGGATTGGTAACCCTTTCTGTGCCAGCAAGCTCTTCCTTTACTTTGTGTAACTACTGTACAGCAGCAGCCGGGGGCCCTTGTGTCAGCAGAAAAGAGGAAAATGAGCTGTAAAGCATTGACTCTCTCACACTGCAAACCTTATACTGTAGCTCAATTACTACAGTGGCCAAGCTTCACCTATGGCAAATGGATTGGCTGGAGTTTTATTTCTTACCTTTATTCTGTACCTCTCTGAATTCTGCGTGGGTGGGGTTGGCATTCTGCATCGTATTGCATATTTCTTTGTGTGTGGAGCCCTATTACAAATTGTAGGGGGTGTGGCAGTTTTGTGCCCCCGTTGTGTGCCATAACTATTGTAGCAATGCATTGATTCCACATAGCATATAGTGCCTTGGCTGGAATCAAACAGACTTTACCCCTGAGACCCTCCAGCAGCCACTAGGCTTGTCCCTGTTGTTATATTTATGCCCAGAACTCACAGTACCACTGTAGGGTGTGCGGCCTTGTACCCCATTAACAGCAGGGGTATATATTCCTATGCCCTGTAACTCCAAACTTGGGGGAGGGGATTTGTTTTTTTTAAACGCTAAACATGATGTTAAATTATGTCTACATAAGATTGTATGTAGTCAGTTGGGAAATTGGGGTGACATCTAAGAAAATTCACTTTTTCTGATTGCAACCCTTTGCACCCAATCAGAAATTAGCTTTGATCAACTGCACCGAGGTCAGAAAAAAGGATTCATCTGATTGGTTGCTGTGTGACTCTCCTCCAGTGTGAAAATGTAATTGGTCCAGCACTGATACAGCAAGTGTCAATGTATGAAGACCCCCCTGCTGCAGTAATCCATGCTCTAATTGCCCCTCTTCATACTGGATAAAATCTCTCTCTTGTCGCTCTGTGTTCTACTTGCCGATTTACATCCTTCCTGAAATACTTTCCCTTCTCCTTGCCACAATTTATTGCACATTTAGACTTGGCATTTTAATGAGTAAACAGAGGCCACCTGAGCTGCAATTCTCTCATCCCAATCATTTACAGGACCGGAATGAGCCTTCAGAATGAACTGCTATTGGCTGCACTTTCTGCATGCCATCCCTGGGGTCTTTTAAATATAGATAAACCAACAGGCAACTCTCCTTCCCAAACCAAATCTGCAGAGTAATCAATAAAGCCCCAATGACATTGTGTGAGCTAAGGAAAGCGAATCTATTCTCCATACTAATGTTTCTATAATGATCACTGGGAGGCCTTGCTAGAGAAAGCCTACTAGAGTATATGATCCCCCCTCTCTCATCAATAAGACCCTCTTGCCACCTGACTGCTTTAACAATGGACAAGTCCGACATGGCTAATTACCAGGTCATTTAGTTGGATCCTGCATGACTGTGCCAAAACCAGTGCTGCCTGCACCAAATGCCCATTTGGTTAATTGAATTTAATGAATCTGACTAAAAGATTTCTGCAGTTTTCTGCATCCTAAACTGTAATGAAAGGATTTGATCTCTAAAGCTGGCCATAGACGCAAAGATCTGATCGTACAAATCGAGGATTCGTACGATTTTCGAAAAGTTTGTGGAGAGTCCCGACATTTTTCGTCCGGTGGAGATCAGTCGTTTGGTCGATCGGACAGGTTAAAAGATTTCTGTCTGCTGCCGATAATATCTCTGCGTGTATTGCTGATCTGATGATTTTTAGAGGGAGACTGTCACTAGCTTTGGTCGGACATAACTATCATACGATTGCTGTCAGGGGCAGAACATTGGCTGATCTGTTCTTTTACTACTTTATTTGATCGGAATGGTTAGTGGCAGGTCGGAGATGGGGAAGTCCAATCGTACATTGATTCGGATCAGATCTTTGAGTCTGTGGTCAGCTTTAGGGGTGCTAATGAAGGAAGTGATCAGCTGAGAATTCTGGGAGCTGAATTGCAAACAAGCATTGAATAGATTTTATTTCCTGTAAATCATAGGAAGGGGAGCTGTCTTTGGTCCCTTGCCCTGTGGTCAGTGAATTTGCAGTTACTTCATTGTTCTGAACCCCCAAATAGGATATATATATATAAATATATATATATATATATATATATATATATATATATATATATATATATATATATATATATATATATATATATATATATATAAATACAAATGGAGTGCACACTATGAGCCAGAAATAAAACCTGGGTGCTTGAACCAAAATGAGGATATATAGGCAAAAAACTGCAGCACTCCAAGGATTTTAAACAACGTTGAAAGGTGAAGAAAGAGCAGGTTTATTAGAATCCAATGTTTCAGTTCCCATCTGGAACTTTCATCCCTGCTGTGAGACCTATATATATAGATATATATATATATATATATATATATATATATATATATATATATATATATATATATATATATATATATATAGGTCTCACAGCATATATATATATAGGTCTCACAGACCTGTGGCCTGCTGTCTCTGTACTTGCAGTCTAAAACTACAAGTATCTCCAAATTCTACATACAAAAGAGTGTAAAAATGCAAATCAGAGATGCTACCTGAGTGCGTTTGCATCAAATAATTTTTCATGGATTTGAGCCCCTTTTATAATGACTTTAATATAGAGCAGCTTTTACCCGGTATAGAAATCAAAGCAGCCAATAAGAAATGTGCTTTCTTTCTTCTGACTTCAGTTGAGATATCAATGTTAAATGTTGATTGGACACTGGGCCCCTTTTGGGCCCCCAAAACTGCACGAGAATAACTTGTTGCACAAACACTTGGTAAAGCTATTGAACTAAACATCAGTCCCTCTCAACTCCTGGGCCCCACAAAGGGAATTTATCAGGCACAACATTCAAAGTTCAATTTTTGTAAGCAAATTACCATGTTTTTTACCCACAATGCAGTGTTGTTTTGCCCAGACTTTCAGTGTAATTGCTGCTTTGGAAGAAGATGAGACTAACAGTAGTTGTGCCTGATATGCAAATTGGGTGCCGTTTGTGGTGGGAACCCTGGAAGTATCGCCATCTTCAGGGTAGTGTTTCCCAGTGTCAATAGATAAATCAGAAGAGGTAGGACAAGGCAACGGAACTCAGCGCAAGTCAGTGGAAGTGCAAAGAGCGTGTTTGGACACAAAGTTTTTCAGGGAGTTTACGTCACCTATTGTGATTGTGCAAAGGAATAGTGTGTATTTTTGGCCATAGTCCCATGAGCTGCCTTTGTTAATACCCCATGTAGACTAAAGAATTATATCTGAGATCACACAGAGAGCTTAGAATCCCAAAATAATACACCAAGGGGTTAATTTACTGTGACTTCCAGGATACTTGGGGGGGGCAGGTCCTTTTTCCAGACCCAAATGCTAAGTTCAAATGGCAAGTGTGCCAGGATGTCATTAAGCACTAAAAGCTTCTGTTGTGTCTCTGGGAAAAGTTAAAGGGAGAAATCATTAGGAATGAGTAATGCACTTCCAGCCGCAGCCTCACTGAGCTAATGCAGGAACAGCCAATGTCTCCAAGCTCCCTCCATGTTCCCCAGGTTGCCCTCTCTGCCCTCTTAGCACTGGCCTCTGTAGTCTCATCTATTAAAAGATATGTTCTATTATTACTCCAGCTGTTCCTCGAGAAAAAAGGGAGTTAGACCTGCATTCTTTTTTGTACAGGGCTGCTATACCTTCCGCTAAAACAGTCTGGGAGATGTAGTTCTACTACAGTTGCAAGGTAGCCAGAAGCCAGCAATTTGCACTCATGAGGGTTCATTTATAAAGTCCGAGGAAGGACACAACAAACAAAAAAGGATAAAATGAGGATAACATTTTTTTGCACCCTGCCTTGAGCTTTGCATCCTGGATGCCTGTCTTTTTGCTCCAAAATGCATTCAGTTGTGTGTATGGGCCAGTATAGAGGATATCTGCATGCCCGACCTGCCCACATAAATGCATTGCTGCCAAATTGAACCCTAATTCGCTTGTCATTCACATATGGGTAGGGTGCAGAATAAAGGATGCCTATGTGCCAGCCCTGGTCTGTCCCTCATGTATACAGCACTGACATACCTCCTAACTGTCCCGTTTTTCACGAAACAGCCCCAATTTTGACAGCTAAGCCCGCAGACCCGGATTGTTGCTGAAATGTTCAGAGTTTCCCTTTGATCTCCTGCACTGAACAGCCAGAAAAATTATACAATGTTTCTAAAACTTAATTAAACAAGAGACTTTGGCAGAGAGCCCAGAATGCTCAGCACCTGCACTTAGATACAATTGTAACTCTTTAAAGGGGTTGTTTACCTTCCAAACACTTTTTTTTTCAGTTCATTTGTTCAGATTGTTCCCCAGAAATGTAGACGTTTTTCAAATACTTTCCATTTTTTATTTTTTACCGTTTTTTCCAAAATCCAAGATTAATGTTCCTGTCTCTGGTGTTTGAGTCTGGCAGCTCAGTAATTCAGGCGCAGACTCTAGTCTAAACTGTTATAATTTTGCAACATTTAGTTGATACATTTCTCAGCAGCATCTCTGGAGTATTAGCAACTATTGTATCAATTCTAACAGCTGCCTGTAATGAAACCCAGAGATTTTGCTCAGCAGGGACAAAGATAAGAAATGTATCAACTAAATGTATCAATTTAGAACAGTTTACAGGGTCGTCGACCCCCCTCCCAGAGCTGTTTTAGAAGGTGAAAAAAGACACTTTACACTTCAATATTACAAAAACGGTCACACATAGAAAATAGAAGATAATTGGAAAAAGCCTTTATCTCTGGGGAACTATCTAAAACCAACTGAACTAAAAAAAAAAGTGTTGGAAGGTGAAAAATCCCTTTAAGTTAAGCAGGTCTCTTAGGATAACTGAGATTTACAGCTTAAAAGGCAATTTCACCTTCATTAGCTAAACTGTGATAACACATAAAACCTGACCCTAAAACCCCCAGAAATGTGTTCAAACTTTCCATAACCTGACAAATTTTGGAAAGTGGACATGGTATTTAGGGGGTGTGGCCACAAAATGGGTGTGGTCAAATAAAATTTGATGCACTACGTGTGGCAGAACTTTTTCTCCCAAATTTTATTTTTTTCACATGTTGGGAGATATGCACTGCTGAATGGGGGAAGTATGGAGGCCTCCTATGCTCAGCCCCCTTGAAACACTATATTTATGAGGGGCAGCTCAGAGGCATCCTATATTTGTCTTATGCTTTAGTAACACATAGGTGTGGCCCCATATGTTCTTTTTGTGCAATTATTATACAATGTATGATGTCTAAAGCAGTGTCCCTCACTAGTATGCTCGTATACAGGTAAGGGTAAGAGAAAATAGTATGTATCCAAGCAGTTCTGCAGCATAGGAACCAATACAGCTCACCAATAAATTGTTCTCACAAAGAAGGGGCAGACCTTTAGCTATTTATACTTTCTGTTGCTATATATCTGTATGGTAGGCTGTTGGCCTGAGCTGAAGGGCTTCGGTGTCACATTGCTCCATCCCTGGCACTCCGTCCAGCATTTCTCCTTTAAGCAGATAGAAGACTGTGGGGGAATATAATGCTCATGGTGCAAAGCCGTTGTGCACACAGAGAAAAGGCAGCGCTGCAGAATAAAATGAAAGTGATGATTGCTGCAGTTTTGCCCACAGTTCCATGGATATACTGGTTGATAGGAGTGCACTGGCATTTCGCTTGGTGTTTGATATATGAGACATGAAGGATATCCTACTTTCTATACTTTCCTGAAACTTGTGTCTCCGGTGTTTTCCCTTCATGAATGCGAATCATTCACAGTAGGACTGATAAAATACCAGTGGGCTCAGGGTCATTATCAAGATGCACCACTACCTATTACCCCTGATAGGCCTTTGCTGAACCAATTGGCTTCACCCCACTTGCATTTATCCCTGCCCGGTTGTCGCAGCAACAAGAGCTATCCTTGATGTTGTTACAGACTTGGACCAGGGGCCCGTAGGGTCAGGTTTTCTGGAAGACTTCAGGCTCCCCAGTCTGACAACAGCTAACTTTGCACTTTGCATGTCATTGCTTGTGAAGGGCTTTTTGGCTCCTTTTAGCCCATCTCACCTTCATCGTGTTTCTGTTTCACTACTCTCTAAGTCCTACCCCCTCAGAATCCATGTTCCAATATGTTGCACTGATGACATCTAACAATATTCAAGTTTGGATATAAGGCTCTGAACCATTAGGCTGTATCTGTGCTATAAAAACAGCGGTTCTGGATGCATAGTTGGCCAAAGAAACATAAATGAGTGATTTCCATGTCTCCGTCCATAAATGCCTTATGGGAGAATCAAAACTGTCGTTTTTGGTATTTAGGCAGTGCTATGTGTATGGCATGAGACAAGTAAATACCTTCTGATTTCAGACAGCTTCATTTTGCATGCAACAGCTAACTATATCAGAATAATTCAAAGTAAGCTTTCTGTACTAGAGGTCTCTTCTTCAGGCTCATCTGTCGCATATTGACCTGACTACATTGACTCAACAGGGATCCTGGGCAAACAAGACTTTGTGCATAAGGTTAGCATATCCCCCCCTCTGAACCCGCTGCACATTCTGCTGTCACCATCTTTTGTTCTACAAGGGTCCCTCTTGATTTGGCTTGAGGACGATGACACTTTGAATCCTAATTTTGCTGTCAGCTCATGTCAGATAAACAAAAGATCCCATGATCCCAAGGGACAGAGCCACTTTGCACTGAAAGTCGTGGGATAATGCTATAATGCGATTAAATCCCAAGCACCTCTGCTCAGAGACACTTAGTACACGGCGCATACCCCAAGTTCTTAGAGCTTAATTGTCTCTGAGCAGAGGTGCTTGAGATTTAATTGTGTAAAAGCTGCTCCTTTGCTCCTGGACTGTCTGCACCCAGAAGCATTTTTATCTGGTCAGGTGCAGGCAGATTTCGGCACCAAAACACAACATTTTGCACCAAAATTAGCCTACCACGGAGAATCCACATTGCTAACGTCATCTGGCCCTAACCTAAAGAGATCAACTTTCTTTTTCTGCTTTCACTCTAATAAGGGCTTGCTCCTCTCTGAAGGTAATAACTGCTGCAAAGTTTTCCCCAGGTCTAGTAACCCATAGCAACCAATCACATGCATGTTTTTAAACCAGTAAATGCTAACCTTTCTTCAGTGTCCCCTACCAGAGCCAAGGGCCCGACTAAAACATAAGACAGACCTGCCCAGAGTAAGTTGAAAGGTAAATCAAAGAACTACTGCTATTATTACAAATAGATATGTTGGGATGCACCGAATCCACTATTTTGGATTCAGCTGAACCCCCGAATCCTTCGCCAAAGATTTGGCAGAATACCGAACCGATCATATGCAAATTAGGGGTGGGAAGGGGAAAACATTTTTTACTTTTGTTTTGTGACAAAAAGTCACGCGATTTCCCTACCCACCCCTAACTTGCTTATGAAAATTCGGCCGACTCCTGCTGAAAAAGGCCAAATCCTGGCCGAATCCCAAACCGAATCCTGGATTCAGTGCATCCCTATGTGATCTGTTATGCTCAGAACTTGGGCTTTTCCTGGTAAGGGATCTTTTACCTAATTTGGATCTCCATACTAAAAAAATAATTTAAACATTATATAAATATTTTGCCTACAATAAAAATACATATAATCTTAGGATCAAATACAAGGTACTGTTTTATTATTACAGAGTAAGGGAAATCATTATGGATCCCATACCTATGAATGTATATAAACACACACTATATGCTAAAGGACAAGCTCATTAGAGTATGATGCAGAGGCGGGCAGCTGAAGTGCAGTAATGTGCTAATCTACTGACATAGCAAACACTGTATTTCATTTGCTGGCCATGCATTAAGTGTGCGGTCAGTGTGACAAGGGGAAAAATCGTTTTCCCAGCCCTATGAAAAATGGTTTCTTTCTCACATTAAATAAGTCGTTAGGGCTGTTGCACACACACAGCAGTCTGATTACAGCTACATGTGGAGAAAATTAAAATGGCACTACCCGCGGCAGGGTTAAATCTCTTTAACTCTTGCCTTGCCAGGCAAACATGGGGTCAGATCTGACAAACCCTTCCCCTGCCCAGATCTTGCAAGTAACTAACTATGCCCAGTTATTAAGGCTACCTGACTTAGACATAAGTAATTTATTGTTTCTATCAAGAATGAATTTACAGTTTAAATCCCATCCAGTGATGTGCATATATTGCAATGATATTACCATACCAGCAGTGACCTTGGTTATCACTATCAATATTCCCCCCTCCAGGTTTAGTGCTGCCAATTCAGCATTTTTTATTCTTTTTCTCTCTTGTTTGTGTATCTTTTCCCATAAGGAATTGATTGATATTAGTGGTGGAGGTTTGTGTTTTCCCGTTTTTTCTTTTTTTTTTCTTCCCTCCCCTACAGCTGATAAGCCCATAGGACATAGTGTCGGATATTTTACCCACTGCAGTTTTTTATGGGCTCAAAAAATGCAGCTCCACGTGCAAAAAACCAAAATGACCCCTGGTCTCCTATGGGAATTATGTAGCAAACATCGGGAATTCATATGTATACGACACCAAGCTAGAGAATCAGGTGCTTTAAAGTGTTCATAGATTGGCTAATTCTAAGCAACTTTTCAATTGGTCTTCATTGTGTATTATTCGCTTTTTAACTATTAACCTTCTTCGTTGACTCTTTCCAGCTTTGAAATGCAGGTCACTGACCCCATCTATAAAACACATGCTCTGTAAGGCTACAAATGTATTTTATTTCCACTCACCTTTCTATTAAGACCCTCCCCTGTTCATATTTATTCTAATCAATGCATGGTTGCTAGGGTCATTTGGAAACTGCAAACTGGAGAGCTGCTGAATAAAAAGCTAAATAACTCAAAAGCTACGATAATAAAACATGAAAACCAATTGCACATTGTCTCAGGTTTCAGAATATTACTCTCTACATCATACTAAAAGTTAACTTAAAGGGGTTGTTCACCTTTGAGATAACTTTTAGTATGATATAGAGAGTGATATTCTGAGACAATTTGCTATAGGTTTTGATTTTTTATTATTTACAGTTTTTTAGTTATTTTGCTTTTTATTCAGCAGCTCTTCAGTTTGCATTTTAAGCAATCTGGTAGCTAGGGTCCAAATCACCCTAGCAACCATGCATTGATTTGAATAAGAGACAGGAATATGAATAGGAGAGGCCTGAATAGAAAGACGAGTCATAAAAATTAGCAATAACAATACATTTGGAGACTTCCAGAGCATTTGCTTTTTAGAAGGGGTCAGCGACTCCCATTTGAAAGCTGCAAAGAAGAAGTCGAATAACTATAAAAAAAATAAACAACGAAAACTAATTGAAAAGTTGCTTAGAATTGGCTATTCTATAACACCTTAAAGGTGAACTACCCCCTTTAAAGGCAAAAACGCCTCTATAACTAGAAAATGCCTCTGATTTGGTGCCCCATTGAGCAGTGGGGTGTGCTACATGAGGTTAGTCTGGTCCGGGGAGCTGCAGGGCACTGGCATGCTGGGAAAACACCTTATTGTAGCTGCAGAGTAAGGGCTCTTACTGACGAGCGGTTGAAGCTGCGCTCCCCTGCGTTCCATTTTTCTGCGTTCAGCCGCAGGGGAGCGCAGGAATAGACGCATTACATTTTTTCCAATGGGGCTGCACTCACACAGGTACGTGTAGGCGCTGAACGCAGGTTGAGACGCAACATGCTGCATTTTTCCTGCGTTCGGCGCCTACACGCGCCTGTGTGAGAACAGCCCCATTGGGAAAAAATGTAATGCGTCTATTCCTGTGCTCCCCTGCGGCTGAACGCAGAAAAACGGAACGCAGGGGAGCGCAGCTACAACCGCTCGTCAGTAAGAGCCCTAATACGAGTCCATAGTTTGGGGGGCTGAATGGTAAGATATTGTCAGTTATCCAGCAGTATAGTCCTAATCACTTCTGCAGCAGCCAATGCCCATTCCATGTGCCGTCATCTGCAATCTGATATTATTTCTGTAATTCACCCAGGTTCACATTTAAATACAATAATGAATCGCAGCTCAAAGTAGATTCCTGGTCCCAAGAGCTAACACTCAATTACAGTAGGTGAGGGGTCCTGCTGAATCTCGGTCATGTTTCAGCTGTGGTCTGCTCTACAGACTTCTCCAAGGGTGTGTAAGTTTAACCTTGCAGAGGTCTGGGTGTGGCACAGACAGACGTGGTGGCAGACAATGTTCTCTGCAGTGCCTAAGCCTCCGCCTTCCCTTGGTCATGCACCGTCCTTGGGCAGTTTCCCTGAAGCCAGCAGCTTCTCTTGGATAGTATGACAGGGGTGTGTGTGCCTGAGTGCTGTAGTGTGCTAAGTGCCCCTCTTAGTTTGCACATTACAGCCCAGGGAGGCAACGGATGTGCTGAGTGTGTGCAAAGCATGAGAGTGCAAGGCCATGTTCAGCATTATAGATTAGATGACTGCCAGGAAGGATATCTTCTTTCTGTCTTTCCCTAAATTCTCCCTTATTTCAGGTCTGCCAGCAAGTCAGTTGCACCCCCCCTCCAAAGCTGCTGCTTCTCTCAGGCCTGTATCTGTGCATTGGGCAAGGAAAGGGTTAACGGCAGCTTTCTGTTGGTCACTTGCATGTGCAACGGAGCCTCTAATAAGCGATTCTAAACCTGTTCAACAGTAACAAGATCAATGCCGTTCACAGCACAAGACAGAGAAGGTTACTAGTGTGCAGCCATGTGTCATGCTTTGCTTGGCTAAGGATGATGGGAGTTGTTCATAATAATTTTCTTCATATAGTGTGTCCAATAAATGCCATGATTAGCTATGGGAGTACCGAACTGTAGGCAGTCTGCTATGGGCACCCTAAATCTCTTAATAAACTACAACTCCCAGCATCTAACTGATAGCCCATAGGTTGTTAAAAGCTGTAGGTTAACAATATCCAAAGGCAAAGATTGTAAAAACAATCACATAAATGTAAAATACGTAGCATTACAGCGAGGGGGGGGACAATGGGGTCACGTGTAGCAATAACAATACCAATCCGCATGCATAAATAATTGAAGTCATTAAACTGCATGTTACTGCAATAGGCTTATCTGCATCCAACGTACACAGGGCTATAGTTGCATTGGCTGATTGATCCGAGGAAGGAAGACAGGGTCTCGGCCTAAGGGAAAAAAAATTGACATAAATCAGCAATATCCAATGGGCGATGGCCCGGCTAGAAAAAAAGTCTAACAATAATTACACAAATTAATATGCATCATTTTCATTGAGATCCAAGGGTCAATGCCATCTAAACCCTTCTTTTAACTGCCCTGTCCCATGGATTTTCTTGTTGTTATTGCTTTTAGTAAAATTAACTGTCAGGACTATGATTGGCAGCCGTAGAGCTGTAATGTAGTGTAGTACAGAGGGCCACGTGGTGGAGGGCCGATAATGGAAGCCAGTGTTGATCACTCCCCTTTTTAAACCACACCCACTTTAAACCACCCCCATGTTGCCACAAGAACTTTTAACACCATATCCACATTAATGATGGTAACACACTAAAATACCAAATTGCTGGTGCTCACTGTAGGGGTATCACTCATGTGTGAAACAATTTTATCAAGTCATATTAAAACATATCCTTAAATCCATATTCCTCATCCTCCCCTGTGGATAACACAGCACACCCCAGCATATGATTAAGCACCTTGGGGGCCCCTAACAACAATTCCAAAATGCCCCTAACAATTCCTAACAAACTCCCAGAACAAACCCTACCAAGCTCATGTCCCAGAGTAAGAGCAGTCAGAGTATGGCACACACAGGGAGCATAGGGCAGGCAGAGTATGAAACACACAGGGAGCATAGGGCAGGCAGAGTATGGCACACATAGGGAGCATAGGGCAGGCAGAGTATGGCACACATAGGGAGCATAGGGCAGGCAGAGTATGGGAGCATAGGGCAGGCAGAGTATGGCACACACAAGGAGCATAAGGCAGGCAGAGTATGGCACACACAGGGAGCATAGGGCAGGCAGAGTATGGCACACAGAGGGAGCATAGGGCAGGCAGAGTATGGCACACAGAGGGAGCATAGGGCAGGCAGAGTATGGCACACATAGGGAGCATAGGGCAGGCAGAGTATGGCACACATAGGGAGCATAGGGCAGGCAGAGTATGGCACACAGAGGGAGCATAGGGCAGGCAGAGTATGAAACACACAGGGAGCATAGGGCAGGCAGAGTATGGCACACAGAGGGAGCATAGGGCAGGCCATGTATGACACACAAAGGCCCAGATTTGTGGAAAGGCCACAAAGGCCCAGGCCTAGGCCGGCAGAATGTTAGTGGGGCAGCATGCCATCCAACAACACCCGCATTGGTTTGGAAGCACTGGGGATTCACAGGAGATACAATAGTTTTTAAAATTTCCTGTGCACAAATCCCCAGTACTCCAAACCTGATGCTGAAAATTTGCGCATGTACATGGAGGGGATGGTGGCGATGAACTGCAGTGGGCCTAGGGGCACCTGCTATGTAAATCCAGCCCTGGACACACACAGGGAGCATAGGGCAGGCAGAGTAGAGCACACATAAAGAGCACAGGCAGAGAATGGCACAGCCATGGAGCATAGGGCAGGCAGAGTATGACACACACAGGGAGCATAGTAGGGCAGGCAGAGTATGACACCCCCAGGGAGCATAGGGCATGACACAGACAGGGAGCATAGGGCAGGCAGAGTATAGCACACCGGGAACATTTGGCAGGCAGAGTATGGCACACACAGGGAGCATAGGGCAGGCTGAGTATGACACACACAGGGAGCATAGGGCAGGCAGAGTATGGCACATACATGGAGCATAGGGCAGGCAGAGTATGGCACACACAGGGAGCATAGGGCAAGCAGAGTAAGATACACACAGGGAGCATAGGGCAGGCAGAGTATGGCACACACAAGAAGCATAGGGCAGAAAGAATAGAGCAGAAGACAGGGAAACCAATCAGAACCACTCTAAAATGAACAGATTGTACTGTGCTACATATTGTGAGGTGTTTATATGACATCTGAACAATGTGGGCAGTTTCAGTCTGGGTCTCAGGTGTGAACAGTACAGGGCTTTAGGATGTGAACAATAGAGGTGTTACAGGTGTCAAAATGAAATTGGATACTGTCTGAATTTGAGGTGCGAATAATGCAGGGGCCAGTTAATCTCAGTACTGATAGCTTTTAAATTTTACACAAGGTAAGTATTCAAAGCAGACAGACTTTCACGTGGGGGGCTATACAAGGGGCCCACATCTGGCCTGTGGGCCGCCAGTTGGAGAGCACTGCTGTAATGGATAAAAATACTCAGTCTCCAAGCTAAGGCTTTAAAGGGAGAGATGACCCTAAATGACCAATCAATATGATGCAGGCAGTTCTAATACAATATGCAGTTGGTCTTCATTTTTATGTGTATTTTTTATGATTCAATTCTTTGTTCAGCAGCTTCCCATTTTGGAATTTCAGCAGTTTATGGTTGCTATTAAACACTTCCCCTAGCAACCAGAAAGAGGTTGGAATGAGAGACTGGAGGATGAATAGGAGAGGGCCTGGAAATAAAAAGTAACAATAATAATAAAATGGTAGCCTCATAGAGAAATAGGTTTTTGGCTGCAGGGGTCACTGACTCCCATTTTAATATGGCAGGTATAAACAGTCTTTCTGCACCCATGTTGTTCCCAGATGCCTCTAAACAAGTTTGCCTGACTGCAATGTCTACATGGTGTTTTTAGTGAGTCTCCCCTGGAGAAGCGCAGCACCCACCTGGGAGTGTGAAACTTGCATTAGTTCTCACTTCATCCGGCAACTGTTCTATTTATTCCCAGGCTGAGAATTTAACAGGATTTGGTTTGGAAAACTTGGGTTTATAGAGCACATATTATGCATTAAAGGGCCCGTTATCAGGTTATAACCATAAACCTGGGTCTTAAATATACCCTTTTCACAAGCAGAGATACGGCTATATATGCACTCTGGAATCTGTATATTATATACTTTAAAGGGGAAGTAGCCTCTAGTAACCGCAGCAGCAAACCTATAAAAAATAATAACAACGTTAAATGTTGCCCTCGTGGGAATACATAGTCTTTTATGTTGCTGACAATCAGCATTTGTTCTGTTGCTTGACCGTAGTGTGGAACCTAGCGTGTAATGATTTAAGTAGTAGGGAAACCGACCATAGCAGTCATGCTGCGGCAACACCAGTGTACAGGACAAGGGATGGAAATCCATTAATTGCACAAACTGGCCTTGTGTGGCTGCACCAGGGTCACCAGGGCTCATTCTGGCAACCAGAGTCAGAAACTGAAAACCTTTTAAAAATTATCCAGTTTCCCTGTGAAAAAAATGACTTAGCCCCCTTTTAACTGGAAGTACCAACTGCACCCACCACCTGTACATATGCACCTTCTTGCCAAAATTCACTGGTGTTTTAATGTTTTATTAGCCTGAATTACTATTCAAATTTGTATTTATTTGTCACCAAGGTAAATAAACCCCGGCAGCCAGATAATAATCTAAAGGGTCTTTAAATGCATGGTTCACCTTTACATTAACTTTTAGTATGTTATAGAATGACTAATTCTAAGCAACTTTTCAATTGCTCTTCATTTTTCTTTGTTTTTAAACAATTTGCCTTCTTCTTTCTCTTTCTGTCTTTCAAACAGGGTTGGACTGGAGGGCCTGGAGTCCATCGAGGTTGCTGCTTAGGGGCCCCCCACACAAGGTTGCTGCTTAGGGCACCACCACCCCCCCACCCCAGTGGTGAGAATACATTAGACACTTCAGGGCCCCCGCCCCAGCTGCATCCTCTCTCCGGGCCCCCGCGACTACCATTTTTCCTGCTTTTGGCCGCAACCTGGGAGGGAGGTCAGGGAGCAACAGAGGGTCTGGGTTGTCGGGGTCCACTGGGTTTTTTCCCGGTGTCCCACCGGCCCAGTCCAACCCTGTTTTCAAATGGGGGTCACTGACTCCAGCAGACAAAAAATTATTGCTCTGAGAGGCTACCTTTTTTTTTCTATCATTACTTTTTATTTGAGGTATGGGAACCGTTATCCAGAAACCCAGCTCTGAAGGCCATCTCCCATAGACTCCATTTTACCCAAATAATCCAAATTACGATTTCCAAAACGATTTCATTTTTCTCTGTAGTAATAAAACAGTACCTTGTTATCCGTAAAACCCCAGGTCCAGAGCATTCTGGATAACCTGTCCCATACCTGTACTTACCTTTCTATTCAGGCCTTCTATATTCATATTTCAATCTCTCAGTGAAATCAGTGCCTTGTGTATATACCTTTATTCCATATACTGTCAACATTGAGCTCACACCTCCCCCTACATCTTGTACCTTTAACACTTTATGTCACCTTGTCCTTTCCATACATTGCCCTGGCCTCCAGTATGTACAGCTCCTTCCCCCATACTGACCCTACAGGGACCTTTTGAAGGTCAGAATGAATTGATCAGCCTTTTTGTCAGATAACATTTGTTTTAATCAGTTTTAGGTCTGCTCAGTGCAATCTCACTGTTCTGTCCTGTCTTAATAACAAGAGGGAGGAAGAGAGAGATACGGAGAGAGAGAGAGGCAAGGGGAAAGGGAGAGATGGAGAGGATATAAATATAGAGGGAGCAGACACTGCTGCGGGTTTCGGATGTGTAAGGGGCCCTGGGCCCTGAGGGAAAAGGGAGTACAGCGGGGCACTGAGCAGTTTTAATGCATGTTCATAAAAATTCTCTTATTCTTCAGGATTAGGGGTGTTTAGTGCTTTTGTAGTGGGACCCAATTACATCTACTAATGCCACTGATCAGTTTCTGTATATTGTACATAAAGTACAGGGTTTCAAAGATGAAGCATTCAGCAACCCGATTATGCTTTTATAAAATATGTTTGACGGGTTAAAGCCCACAAGCAGGATACTGAGCACAGGACTTTATTGAGCAGATGTTCCATCTTGTATTTGTGGTCCCACTCAGCCTTGCCTTGCTTAGGTCATTATTAATAATATGTAGTTTGTAAAGGGATGAACAGTGGATAAAGAACTAATGCACCTATACATTGGCACATACCTACACACTGGGGAGGGGCCTTGTGGCTGACAATAATCCTGTACATGAAGCATAGTGTCACATGTCCCAAATTTTACGCCCATTGCCCCATATGTCTTTAATAGGGTGCCACCAGGCCGGTATTTTACCAGCCTGACCGGTTAAAATTATGCTTGATGCCAATGCCTCCCGCCCCCCGGGGACAGCACTGAGAACACCGCCGAGATCAAATACACAGCCTAGGGCAAATACACAGGGGATTCTGCTTCAGGGGAATCGGCAGGTTCTTTGGGCAACTAAGAGGACAGCCGTACCCTCTGACTCCAGGGCAAAGTCTATCTAATTGGGGGTCGGGCGCTGAGCGAGGAGTTTGGGCCCGGGGATCCCTCACTTTGGCTGCGGAGCTGACCTCCTGACCGGCACCCCCAAGGACTGGGCTCCAGTGGAGACGGACCCCGAGGTGAAGGCTGTAGTGGTCGCAATCGATGAGCATTTCAGTGTGGGAGCTAATGGGGAGCTCGCTGACATCGCCTTCCTCTGTGGCAGTTGCTATGGTACATGAACACACATGCTGTCAGTAGAATATGGGAGAAGAAATCGAGCGCAGCACGATAGATCCTTGTCGCCCTGTCGCCTTTTCTGTAGAGGACAGGAAGCGGAGTTTCTGTAAGTTACAGTATTTCTTAATAAAATAAAATAAAAAATTACATTTTTTTGATGTTACTGTTCCTTTAATAGGAAAAAACGTCAAGAATATAGGAAGGCCGGTATTTTTTTCCAGAAAAGTGACAACCATAGTCTTTAAGTATCTGAAGCTGCCTGTGCAGCAAGCAACAATGCTCTGTCACTTAAAAAAGGGATAGCTGCTGGTATTGAACTAAATTAAAGGGAATGTAAATCCCCAAATTAAATTGTCCCTAAGGAAAGAAAATGCCATTCTAAGCAACATTCCACTCTCCATTCTTTCAACATATCCAACTGCAGCTGAAAGCACTGTCTATTCCATTCTGCACTGCCGGTTCTGCCTCTTGACACAGTATAGCAGAATCCAGCCTTGCATGCTTCTTCAGGAGCTGGTGAATCAGCTGGCGACTGTAGTCAGAAGGTCCCAGGGCAGAGAATAGGAACAGACAAATTCTGACACCAGTAGGCACGTAACTTTACAACCACTGAAAACATATAATAAATGAATGTATATTGGAAGTTGCTTAGGATTTTGTCTTCTTTTATTGTGCAAAATGTTATTTTTTTTTTGTTTATATCTCTATTGACATTAGATTTTAGGTTTTTCTCAGGGTAGTAGATTCACAACACACTGTCCCCCCCTAGAGGAGCTGCTGTGAATCTCACAGAATAGAATATAGACAGGGAGTGTACCATTGCCTCCTACGAATATAAAAATATACATTCTTTTGCTTGTATTTTATGTCTCCCTGCTTCTACCTCACTCACTGTCCCTTTTTCCTGAAGTCAAGCCATTAAAGGAGAAGGAAAGGCTTGGTGCACTTGGGGATGCCAAATGTAAGGCACCCCCAAGTGATTGTATTGCCTTACCTGAAACCCGGGTGCTCCTATCAGCAGAAAACCACAACAGAGCGATCTTTTTCCGTCTTCCTCTTTCTTCGTGCGGCTGCGCATGTGCAGTAGAACGAAAAGCCGAACTTTAACTAAAAAGTCGTCTATTTCGTTCAATTGCGCATGAGTTTGCCCTGGGAAATTTGAAGAAATAAGAAGCCGGAAGAGGATTGCTCCGTGGTGCTCACTGGTATAACCCCCGGCCGGTGCAGTTTTCTGCTGATAGGAGCACCGGCCCGTGGTTTCAGGTAAGTCTTGGGGGTACCTAACATTTGGCACTCCCAAGTGCACCAAGCCTTTCCTTCTCCTTTAAATCATAAATACAGAAAGAAAGAGGTCATTGTCTGCAGTGGCATTTAACTCCATTTGTTCCTTTTTGTTGTACCACATTATAATCCAAGGGATGCCCAGTGGAACTACAACTGAAGGGGCTGGCAGGCGAATAGCTAAGCATTTAGGGAACTGTAGTTCTGCAGCAATCTGAGGGCTGAGGTGGGTATCTAAGTGCTGATGCTGCAGGTTACAAATTCACCCACATGACAGAGAAAAGATCTTATATTTGCATGCTGGGTTTATTGCGGAACTGCAGCGGCACAAATAAAGGACAATAAAACCAACAAGCACAATAACAATGTTCCTTTAGAAAACTGTCTAATACAGAGAAGAGATGCTGGAATGGGTGAAGGCACCCGCCGTGGGAATGCTTGCCCTTGATTCATAGTCGCTTGTCCTTGGAATGTTAGTGAATTCAGTTGTTCTTAATATACTAAAGATACTGAGATGCTGATACACTTGCTTCTGGGATTTGCTTGCTGCCTGCGCATAAACACATAATAAACCTAAATCTGTGATAGGAAAGCGCCCACTCTCATAACGATTAGACAGAGTCACTGCTAAATGTAATAGGTGTCATATAGACCTATGGTGCAAATAAGAAAAGGAAGATGGGAATTGACCTGGACTGGAGCTAAAAATGATGCTTGATGCCAATGTTATTAATAGAAAAAACAGCAGGAATATAGGAATAGGGGTATTTTTTTCTAGCAAAGATGGACCCTAGCTGGAGCCCACTAGCAGCGTTGGACTGGGCTGGCAGAGCATCGGGAGAAAACCTAAAATCAATTGTCAATGGAGATATAAACAAATAAAATAATCCAATTTTTGCCTAATAAAAAAACGTAGTTCTAAGCAACTTTCCAATATACATTCATGATATATTTTCAGTGGTTACGTGCATACCGGTTTCAGTATTTGTCTGTTCCTATTCTCTGCCCTACTGTGACCTTATGACTTCTGAAACAATGTAGCAGTGGCCAGCTGATTCACCAGCTCCTGAAGAAGCATGCAAGGCTGAATTCTGCTACACTGTTTCAAGAGGCAGAACCGGCAGTGCAGAATGGAATAGACAAATAGTGCTTTCAGCTGCAGCTGGAAATGTTGAAAGACTGTAGAGTGGAAAGTTGCCTTTTTTTTCCTTAGGCACAATTTCATTTGGGGATTTAAAGTCCCTTTAATTTGTTTCAGTGCCAGCAGCTATCCCTTTTTTTATGTGTTTTTTATGAGTATTGCTGCACAGGCAGCTACAGGTGCTTAAAGACATATGGGGCAATGGGCATAAAATCTGGGACACGTGATCTGGGATTTTGAGCCAACAACTTCTGCCCCAAGTCATGCATTCCTAAATGAGCCCATGCCAACTCTCCCAAATTCCTCAGGAGTCACAGTTTTGGCTCTCTGCCTCCTGGTCTCCCACAGTACCAGCCCAGTCTCCTGCTTCCTATAGTTTGCTTCATATTTAACCCTGTCATTGCCAATGCCTAAAAAAACCCTCCTAAACTGACCTCCTGAAGCTGATTTAGTGCTGGGCAGAACTGGGGGCTTGAATGGATCATGATCAAAATGCACGAGGTGGAATGGATACCTGCCTTTGCGTACATATGAACTACCCCGAGTCATTGAGTAATGACAATAGGTTCGAGCCCTATTATATTTCCCTTCATTTCATGTAGAGTTTCACTAAGTGCAGAAATAATACATGACACCTCAGAAATCCTCACGTCCGTGTAGATATCCCTACGGCAGTGGTCCGACCCCTTGGATGTTACTCCCCATGGCCTCAAATCAGATGCTTATTTTTGAATTTCAAACTTGGAGGCAAGTTTTAGTTGCAAAAAACTAGATGTTCTGCCAAACAGAGGCCCCTATAGACTGCCAGTCGTCATGGAGGCTACTAAATGGATAATCACATGACTTATTTTGTACCTCCAGGAACATTTTTCATGCTTGTGTTGCTCCCCAACTGCTTTTACATCTGAATGTTGCTCACGGGAAGAAAAGGTTGGGGACCCCTGCCCTCGGGGATATTAGGTATTGGCCATAACAGCAGTGTCAGACTGGGACACCAGGGGCCCACCCAAAAACCTTAGACTAGGGGCCCACCAAAGAACCATAGACCATGGGCCCACTGTCAGTACTATTATTATTCTTCTCCTCACTCAACCTCTATTCTCCTAGTCTCTATTCTTTACATACTGTAATCTATTATTCCATCTATTTAGCATCTTTGTTCTCAAAGAAATAGGGAATGGCCATGAAATAGACCAAATATTTAGCAGCACAAGGGCCCCCTGACACCTGGGCCCACCGGGAGTTTTCCTGGTATCCCTGTGGGCCAGTCCGACACTGGATAACAGTGAGCCCTAAAATGCGTGCACATTGATGGGATAAAGAGAAAGCCCTGCGCACAGCAGGAGCAGCTCACAGAAACATCTATTCAGTTGCAGGGGAAGATTAAACGCTCAAACACCAATACCAATACATGATCAATAATAGATTATTAGCTACATGATTGTTCTGCTGCATAAACCTCCTCTAGCATGGAAACGTGAATAAGGTTAATCTTGATCTGCAGCCCTCTAGCTGTTGTAGAAATAACACTCTTTCCAGAACCCCCTGTTACACAGTGATCCTGCCCTTCTCTGTGGGCCCCGGTATTACTGGCAGGCAGGGGATGCTGGGTATGGTAGTACAGCAGAAGCAGCTCAGTTGGACATTCCAGGGTTAATTGTTCCCAGCAGTGCCTGGCAGAGCCCATGCCAATCAGAAGTGTATATCTGGCCCCGGTGCTATAGAGCGAAATATAAGGCAGGGTGGGTGCTGACCTTCTTCCAGGCTGCAGCTTATGTCTGCATTTTATCTGCAATGCATCAGTGGCCAAGGTGCAGGCTCTTGTCAGTCAGGGCAGGAGACCCTGTGTTCAGATAAGCGCACGGCTATAGAACTGCTGCATTCTCTCCTTGCATTCTAACCCACTCACTATATCACTCGTGATGAGCAAATAGTGCTACACTCCTGTCCTATGTCTGACAGCCTCCTGCTGATGGGACACAGAGATGTCTGTACAGTGTGGGGTTGGACTGTGCCCTCTGCTTCATAGACAAATGGAGAAATAGGCACTTTTTTCACTTTTCTGTTTACAATTTCTTCTGGGCATTTATATTTATTACTGATTTATTACTATTGATTTATTATTACCTATTTATTGATATTGCATATGTATTTTTTGTATTTATTTATTCATAAATAAAACTTTTACATTTCAGCTGCTCTGTATGGTATTTTCCATCCACTTTAAGAGGCCCATTTCTCAAAGGTCGAAATTCGAATTCAAGTGGATTTTTTTTAACTCTAATAAATTCAAATATACTCGAAATTGGAGTATCGAGTATTGAGTATCAAATATCTAAAACTCGAATTAATATTATCGACCCGAAAACTCGAATCAAATTCGAATAAACTTGAATCGAGTTTTTTTCTGAAAAAAACTTGAATGTCAGGAAGGCTATTAACATCTTCAAATGGGTCACTGGACGTCTCCCATTGGTTTACTCGGCAGGTTTTAGGTGGAGAATAGTCCAATTGGAATTGTTCCAAGGGTCAAGGTTTGATAAATCTCGATTTTGAATTAAAATTCGAATCCAGTTTGGATTATTCACCATTTGAATTTGAAAGTTTTGACCAAAAAAATGTTTTAAAAAATTTGAATTTGAATTCGATTTTACAATTTGACCCTTAATAAATCTGCCAAATAATATTTACAAATGAACTGCTACAGAGTTGGATACATTGTTGCATTTGCATCCCCTTAACCAGTTCAGGTGCTAGACACGCATGTTTTATAAAACATAACTTTTAATAATAGTACAGTAAAACCACGATGTACAATAGACTCACTATGTATTAATTCATAAGTAGTGCTGGACCATGTCCATAAAACCACAATTAATTAAAACCAACAAAAGGTGGAACGGCGGTGTAGCTGAACTAGTAAAACCACATTTAATTAGTGTAATAGGTTAAGTAATAAGGGTGTCGATCAGCGCCTGAACCCTTTTCTGTATCCGCACAAATGGGCTCCCACCCTTCTCAGTCCGGGAAACATAAGGGAGTTTCCCTTTCACCATTCGTTATGCCCCATATGGGTTTTAACTACTAGTGAGGGCTAAACAAGTTTCAGGAGGTAAAGTAACAGCTCAATTGCCCAAATAAGTGATCAACATCCCTTCCATTCATCCCCCATAATTAAATAAATCTGCAACTTAATATCACCATATACTGGTCATATGTGGATAGTAATAAAAGTCTAGGCATGGATAGGTAACTGTAGGGTAGATGGGAGTTGTGATTTTTTTAGAAAAATGCAGATGCCTTCAATTTAGCATGAAGTGTCTCTGTATGGCTTTGCCCCCATATCTACTATCATATAAACCCCAGCGCAACAGAGAGTTAAATAAATGGGCACCAAGGTTCCACTTGTCCCAATAGCCTCTCTGTTCCAAAGCATCATAAAGTCTTAGTTCTATAAAGGCAAGAAAAAGACCAATGACCCATTCTGCCCAGTTACAGTTATTCCTTGTCCTGATCAGTATAGGACCAAACCAATGTGGTCACCAGTTAAGCCTCCAATCAGAAATGGAAGTCCTCCTTATCAGACACCATTCACATGTTCCAATTGTCATATTCTCTTATAGTGACATGATGAAAATATGCCATTTACCCAGTAACCTATTCCAGCCAATCAGCAATTTCCTTTGATGTGTCCGATGCACTTAGATTAATGAAAGCATAGCCCATTAGTCTTTATTTCTTCTGCTTCTTGCCTCATCCATGGATCCACTACTACAATGTCAAGCAGAGATGAAACTATGGAGGAAGGAGACCCTACAGCTGCTTGGGGGCCCAGAAGGTATAGGATGGCCCGTGGGACACTGAAGGATAATCACTTCCAATATATAGTTAATAGTGTCTTTATTTCTTTTAAATCTAGCTTTATACATTAAGTCATTTGCTACATTTAAGTATAAGTATATACAGTATCTACCCTCTGTCTACTTTCCTTAAAGTGTAACGAAAGCACCCCTGCACTACAGCAAATCTGAGCAACTTTAGTTATTTCGAATTGATCCACCCCCTGCTTAGCTTGAGGCTCTGGTTTTCTTGGTGCCGCTGCTTCCATTAGCAAGATTCTATTGGCACCCTGATGCTGCCTGTGGCAACAAAATTTGAAGCCACTCTGCCTGGAGCACAGAAAGTGTGTCCCTTACAAGCCAAGTTAAATTTTGTCTCTTAAAGAAACATCACTCTCTTAAACAAAGAAAAATCCCTCCAGATAAATTTTCTTTGTTTAAAGGAGAAAGAAAGGCATCCTGCACTTGGGGGTGCCAAATGTTAGGCACCCCCGAGTGATTGTATTGACTTACCTGAAACCCTGGGCCAGTGCTCCTATCAGTAGTACACTGCACCGGCCCGGGGTTATACCAGTGAGCACCATGAAATTATGCTCTCCCGGCTTCTTCTTGCTTCAAATTTTCCGGGGCAGACGCATGAGCAGTTGAACGATATAGTCGACTTTTTAGTTAAAGTTCAGCTTTTCGGTCTACTGTTCATGTGCAGCCGCGTGAAGAAACAGATGGACAGATGAGGATTGATCCATGGTTCTCACTGGTATAACCCCGGGCCGGTGCAGTTTTCTGCTGATGGGAGCATCGACCCAGGGTTTCAGGTAAGTCAATGCAATCACTTGGGGGCAGTAACGTAACTAGAGGGGGGCGGGCCCTGGTGGGGAACATGCAGCCAGGCCCCCCGCCCCCCTCTGTACGCAATTGTCTACCCCGAAATCGGAGGGGCCCGAGCTGCCGGGGGCCCTGAGGGGGTGCGGGCCCTGACCTAAATGCACCCTCTGCTCCCCCGGTAGTTCCGCCACTGCTTGGGGGTGCCTAACATTAGGCACCGACAAGTGCAGAATGCCTTTCCTTCTCCTTGAAGAGAGTGATGTTTCTTTAAGAGACTAACTTTAACAGTCAGAGCTAGGGGAGGATAGGGTAGTTTATCTATAACTATACCTATAACTAGGAAGCTGTACAGTACTTCTGTGCCCTCTGACAAAAGACTTAAATAACTGAAACTTTAAGGTAAAACTGGTATAAATTATAAGATCCACTCAGGTTTGGACTGGGCTGAAGGTGGGTCCCGCTGGCCTGGCTATAATTTAGAATGTAGTTCACTCCCCCACGCCCCTGATAAAGACCGAAAGGTAAACAAGAGACACGTTCAGGGGCACTGCGATAACGAGGTGAGTTGAGAAACTCCACCAGGGGAGGCTAAAAGGTGATCCTGGTAAATGTAAGAGCCGAATCACTAGTTTAAAAGCAATTGCGCCCTCTGCACTAGTTATGGGATCCCCTCCGGCACTAAAATGGTGAGCGTGGAGAGGGGGAAAGGGGATGGCAGCAGAAAAGCTTTCAGGATCACCCCTGGATGCGGCGCATATGGGAAGGGTTAGTATAGGCCAGCTCCTAGTTCCTTGACTGGGGTGTGGGGGGTCCTAAGGTAACAGTCCTAGTGGGCCCCTCACACCCCAGTTCAATGCTGGATCAATGTTGTCCATGTTTCGTAAGTTTGGCAAAGTAGATTTTTCAACAATATGTCGGAAGTATCGGACTGATGAGATCATTTGGAAACGATTGGATCATAATTGCTGTAATGCGGAGGTTGGATCGAGGATTGCATTTACGAGCAGTTACAGACCTTGATCCGATGAGCAAATCAAGCTTGCCCGATCAACATCTGCCTGATTTTTGGCCACATATCGGTTGAGTGGGCCCAATATGTCTGTAGGGCCTGAATAGGCAGCTTAAATCTGTCTGTGTATGGCCAGCTTCAGTCTATTTCTGGTAGCTTTCCAAGTATGAACTAAATGCTGGTGTCTTTTTAATAAATTCTGAATAAATACATCTGCATTTCAGAGCAATAAATAAGAGCAATACACTGGGGAACAGCAAGCACATGAGCATACTAATGGCATCCCTCAGCGCATTGCTCAGCCAGGGCACAGGGACTACAGGACAGGGATCATTAGTAACAAACATAGGGAAGATTCTGAAGGGCACAGAATGTTGAACTATGGCTTTGGTACATATTCATCTAAAGTTTCAGGTGAGCGCCCTTCTTGTCCCTTATATTCTTCTCTTCTCAAGGTTGTCTGATCCACGTCCATCAGTTATATTGCTGCTATTGATATTCTGGGCGTGTGGTCTGGCTCGGCACAAATGGACCTGACTAAACTGAGCCAGAAAAAAAGCTTTATACGGATCAAATTTATATCTTGCAGCAGGGAACGGGCAATGGTGTGTGTGCCAGCAAAGCAATTCAAGTACATTTATAAAAGTTAATGAATTCTGATGAAAATGCCCTCTCATAATGCACCGAAGTGTAGGGGAAAGGGAGATTCGAATCCCCAACATTTATAAAGGGTAGGAATAATAAAGGGGGTGGGGGTAAATGTAAGAATAGGTGCAAAGTTTGCTTAGTTCAGAAACCCACTACAACCAATCAACTACCAGTATTTACTGATAAATTGTTTAAATATGAATACCTGATTGGTTGCTATGGTTTACTAGACCTGAAGTTAATTATAAGTTACAGAATGTAATGACAATAGAGCCTTATTTAGGGTCATCTTCTGAGTCTTTAACACATCCATATAAAGGGTGTCCAAGTCAAGACAGCCCCCTGATCACTTAAAGGAACAGTAACATAAAAAGTGTTTTAAAGTAATAAAAATATAATGCAGTGTTGCCCTGCACTGGTAAAACTGGTGTGTTTGCTTCAGAAACACTACTATTTTTTATATAAATAAGCTGCTGATTAGCCATGGGGGCAGCAATTCAAAAGAGAAAGACTCAGGTTAGACAGCAGATAGCAGATAAGTTTTGTAGAACATAATGGTGTTATTGGTTATCCACTATTTAACCTGTGCCATATAGTCTTTTTTCAATATCCTCCATTGCTACACAGCAGTTTGTTTATATGAACTATAGTAGAGTTTCTGAAGCAAACAGATCAGTTTTACCAGTGCAGAGCAACATTACATGACACTTTCATATTTTGGTTACTGTTCCTTTAAGGGCCCCTACAGAGCATCAGTTGCATGCAGTGGGAAGGACCTAACAAGATTATGTTCTAAAGGAGCTACAAACCTAAAACACCGGGCTGTCCTAAATTCAGCCTCCATGCTGTTGTTGAACTTCAGTCTCCAGCCAAAGACTTCAGGCTCTGTTTCACATATCTTACCCATACCAGCCATCCAGGTGTTTCTTTTCAAATAGGTGATTGATTGGTTGCTATAGGCTACTAGACCTGTTTCAAGGTCTCTCTGGGCCCCCCACCCTAGCTGCAACCCCCTTCACTCTTTCCCCTGCCTGTAATGTTTCGTGTTTGGCCATGAACAGGGCCGGGGTGGAGTAATTGGTGCAGCGCCCAAGGCATGGAGCAGGTCTGGGTTGGTGGGTCCCATAAAGGCCCAGGCCTACTAGGGTTTTTCCTGGTGTCCCCCAGGCCCAGTCCAACCCTGTATGTAATCATCTGCCTGTGACCCACAAACCTTCCAACCTACGGATAAACCTACATGTTATGGGCTGACCCACCCATCGCTTCAAGGGATGCCCTGTATTTAAGGGAAAAATATACTTAATTTTTAACATGAGGTGCATAAACGCAATCTGAGCTGTAATATATATATATATATATATATATAATCATTGGATAAGGACCCGCACTCCAATGTTTCGTGAAAAAAAGTTTTTATTTTAACTTGTGGATGCACAAGTTAAAATAAAAAAATAAAAACTTTTTTTCACGAAACATTGGAGTGCGGGTCCTTATCCAATGATTGTATGCTGAAAGCTTTGACCCAGCACCCACAGTATCTCCAAGACTGGATCAGAGTGCGAGTGTTTGTCTATATATATATATGTATAAAATGTATAATGAAGCAATAGAATTCTTAATGAATCAGATAAAATTGAGCATAGGACTGGCCAGATATGGGATGACTTTGACGTAGTTGGCCAGCTTAAATATATTGCAATATATGGACAAACAATCCCTGTTTTGTTTAAAGGGTAAGGCATTTTTTAGTAGCAGTATGCACAAAATGTCGCTGTCTTAAATATATTGATAATGGGTTGAGTGCAGAGGACTCTTGTATTTGACTATATGTATTTTGTGGTCACAGCCTCATTGCACCCCCGCCTAATGGTTTTAAAAAATAGTGGTGAGCACAACTTTCCCTTGTTTGTTATAGTTTATACAGGAGCAGTGACCAGCTCCATGTTGTAGCTCCCACCCTTCCCAGCTATAGTCAGGTGATCCCACTGGTGTCTAATAAAAGGGCAGCCAAGTATGGAGGTTTACTTTGAAAGCAGCAAGTTAAGTTGCAGGTAATACCTAGTCCCTTTGTAAAATGTATAATGAAGCAATAGAATTCTTAATGAATCAGATAAAATTGAGCATAGGACTGGCCAGATATGGGATGACTTTGACGTAGTTGGCCAGCTTAAATATATTGCAATATATGGACAAACAATCCCTGTTTTGTTTAAAGGGTAAGGCATTTTTTAGTAGCAGTATGCACAAAATGTCGCTGTCTTAAATATATTGATAATGGGTTGAGTGCAGAGGACTCTTGTATTTGACTATATGTATTTTGTGGTCACAGCCTCATTGCACCCCCGCCTAATGGTTTTAAAAAATAGTGGTGAGCACAACTTTCCCTTGTTTGTTATAGTTTATACAGGAGCAGTGACCAGCTCCATGTTGTAGCTCCCACCTTTCCCAGCTATAGTCAGGTGATCCCACTGGTGTCTAATAAAAGGGCAGCCAAGTATGGAGGTTTACTTTGAAAGCAGCAAGTTAAGTTGCAGGTAATACCTAGTCCCTTTGTAAAATGTATAATGAAGCAATAGAATTCTTAATGAATCAGATAAAATTGAGCATAGGACTGGCCAGATATGGGATGACTTTGACGTAGTTGGCCAGCTTAAATATATTGCAATATATGGACAAACAATCCCTGTTTTGTTTAAAGGGTAAGGCATTTTTCAGTAGCAGTATGCACAAAATGTCGCTGTCTTAAATATATTGATAATGGGTTGAGTGCAGAGGACTCTTGTATTTGACTATATGTATTTTGTGGTCACAGCCTCATTGCACCCCCGCCTAATGGTTTTAAAAAATAGTGGTGAGCACAACTTTCCCTTGTTTGTTATAGTTTATACAGGAGCAGTGACCAGCTCCATGTTGTAGCTCCCACCCTTCCCAGCTATAGTCAGGTGATCCCACTGGTGTCTAATAAAAGGGCAGCCAAGTATGGAGGTTTACTTTGAAAGCAGCAAGTTAAGTTGCAGGTAATACCTAGTCCCTTTGTAAAATGTATAATGAAGCAATAGAATTCTTAATGAATCAGATAAAATTGAGCATAGGACTGGCCAGATATGGGATGACTTTGACGTAGTTGGCCAGCTTAAATATATTGCAATATATGGACAAACAATCCCTGTTTTGTTTAAAGGGTAAGGCATTTTTTAGTAGCAGTATGCACAAAATGTCGCTGTCTTAAATATATTGATAATGGGTTGAGTGCAGAGGACTCTTGTATTTGACTATATATATATATATATATATATATATATATATATATATATATATATATATATATATATATATATATATATATATATATAAAACACTTGATTCTACAGATTGAAAGGATGGTTTGTCTGTGTGCTTGCTCTGAGCAGTTCCCAACCCCTAGCATCACAGTGTCATGCAACCCCTTCCATGTATATTTATTTTGGCAATTCAGGCATTGATGCACCTTTTCTACATGAGAAAAAAAAACATATATTTTTCCCTTTAATGTCTTAAAGGGATGTTTTTTTTAGAAATGCATGCATTTTCAAAAGAGGAAATAGATTTTTATATATTTAATTTTGAAATCTGACATGGGGCTAGACATGATATTAGTTTTTCAGGTGCCCCCAGTCATGTGAATGTATCCAGATAACAGCTCCCTAACACAAGATAACAGCTCCCTGGTAGATATGAGAACAGCACTCAATAGTAAAATCCAGGTCCCTCTGCGACACATTCAGTTACATTAAGTAGGAGAAACAACAGCCTGCCAGAAAGCAGTTCCATCCTAAAGTGCTGGCTCTTTCTGAAAGCACATGACCAGGCAAAATGACCCGATATGCACCTACACACCAATATTACAACTAAAAAATATATACCTGTTGGGTCAGGAATATAGAGTGAATTATTTGCAATGTAAATTGTGTTATTTAGAAATAAAATCGACACCATAAAAATCATGACAGAATCACTTAACAGACTGTATCTTGCCCCAGTTTAGTAAGTGAGCCTGGAAGTGTTTTTATTGCCAGTAGAACTTCCAGCATCAGCCCACGGGGAGAATTCATTTCATTAAGAGCCACTGCTTGGAAATGGAGCCTGAGAATTAAACTGAATGTTTTCAATGTCTTTTATCCAGTCGGGGGTAACTATATTTCCCGGGGGTTAACGACTAAAAAGTATACAGGGCCACTTAAGGGGAAATCACAAAGGCAAACTGAATTGCATAATTTTTCAATGGGGCCCCCAAACTACATTCCGTCTGATTAACCATTTGTAGATTTAACATTTCAGTTATAATTCAGCTCAGGTGAAGGAGAAGATGGGTGACTGGCAGGAGGGGCAGGAGGAAGGAGTGCGGTGTATTTGGCCACAGATGTGTCTGGCAGCATCATAACCTGCACTTAAACGCTGCTAAATTTGCCTGTCCCCTATCTCCCCATCCCTGAAGGACGACTAGACTTATATTGCCAATATATGAGGGGACACTTTTTTATTCATAGCTATTGAAAGAAAACTGAGCCTATGCGTGGGTGTAAATATTTAATCATAGAACAGCGAGCACTTTTTGAAATGTTAACATCATTTATAAAAACCTAAACTAAACCGAACTGTAATTAGCCTGATTCAATCTGAGATTAAAGCACTCTAAAGATTTTGTATCTATAACAACCGATATACTGTAGCTATGGGCCCCCCTTGAACAATCTGCCATATATTATATTTAAATGCACCATGGGGCAGTGGCGTAACTAGATGTTACCGGTTACCATAGCGAATTAATTTTAAGGCTCACAACATGTCCAGAGGTTGTCCTGTTTTACCAATATATGTTGAAATTGCTCATTAAAGGAGAACTAAATCGTAAAAATCTATATGTCTAAAAAATAACATATTTATATGTTTATATACTGAACTTATTGTACCAGCCTAAAGTTTCAGCTTCTCAATAGAAGAAATGATCCAGGACTTCAAACTTGTCACAGGGGGTCACCATCTTGGAAAGTGTCTGTGACACTCACATGCTCAGTGGGCTCTGAGCAGCTGTTGAGAAGCTAAGCTTAGGGCTCGTCACTAATTATCCAGCAGAAAATGAGGTTGGTCTGTAATATAAGCTGATGCTACAGGGCTGATTATTAAATTCTGATGCTAATTGCACTGGTTTCTGTGCTGCCATGTAGTAATTATCTGTATTAATTACTAATCAGCCTTATATTGTGACATTTCTATTCTATGTGTACTGTATATTGTGAGTGGGTCCCTAAGCTCAGTAAGTGACAGCAGCACAGAGCATGTGCAGTGAATCAGCAGAAAAGAAGATGGGGAGCTACTGGGGCATCTTTGGAGTCACAGATCTTTACTGCTAAAGGGCTGTGGTTGCCTTGGGCTGGTACAGAAGCACTAAACATAATGTATAACATTTCTACCTACTTCTTTAGTTAGGCTTTAGTTCACATTTAACTGGGCCCCCTGCAACCGCAGGATCATATTCCGCTGTAGTTACGCCCCTGCCATGGGGCTAATGTAATAATAGGTGCAAAGTCTCCTCCAATTCTACCAACCAATCAGCATTTTCTGATCACTTGTTCAGATACAAATATCTGATTGGTTGCTGTGGAATAAATGGAGCCCTATGTGCAAAATTTAGATCTCCCTGACTTCTGCCCAAACACCCACGCACTCATCACAAGTATAAGAATTACGCCCCTGCATCTGTTATTGTACCATGGGCCCCTAACAGTTATTATTTACTTTCCTAGTGCAACATCTAATTCTTTGTGCCCTTGGGATCCCCTAGGTTCCTGGGATAAGGACAACCCCTGCATTCCCTATAGTTGCCATTAGTGAGGTCTCAGCGAAGCTCCTGTGTGTATATGGTGCAGTGCCAGGGAAGCAGTGCTGGGGTTGGGCTTAGGGCAAATTCCAGGACCAACGCAGGCTCCTGGCACATAATGGTCTATAAGCACTAGTCTCCTCTGCAGGGTGTGGTCCCTGCCTCCATCACTCCATATCACTGCAGATAACATAAATCTGGGCATGAGACCCTCCCACATCCCCCTCCCAGATGGCAGAGCCCTGGGACAGTAGAACAATGAAGTGCTCACTGTACAGTACAGCAAGGTCTGTGCCAGGCATTTGTGCTGTGCGTGGTATTCTAGTAATATGTATGGAACAAACTGCAGAGACTCACACATATTGCAAACCAAGGCCCCTTTCTAGAAATAACATTCGGAACAAGGAAGCCAGAGAAAATGATCCAGGAACACAGAGGTTTATGCACCGGGTAGATTCAAACTGCCGATCAATATGTATCAATTAATAAACGGACAAATCTACGTAAAAGGGCACAAATAAAGTTACAGACTGATCATGGCACATGTCTACAATGAAGAATGATATATATATGTTTTTATTTATATATATATATATATAGATGCAAGTTCCATTATTCTAAACTCCACGAAAGTAACGTTTTCCAGATGGGGTCTTTCTGTAATTCTGATCTTTATACCTTAAATGTATTAAAAATCGTTTCAACATGAAATAATCCCAATAGGACTGTTTTGTCATCAGTATGGTTTTATGCAGCTTAGTTATCAGCAAGTACAGAAACCATATCAAGTAGAATTAAAGAATAAACATAAACATTTCTCTTTCGATCACTATGTTGAAGAGGTAAACTTGACGACTATGTCTGGTTTTAGCCTCATGTTGTGGTACGATGTTATGTCCACTTCAAATTGGATGGAGAAATCCAAAACATGCGTTCACCATAATTTACTGTGTGCACTGGCCTTAAAATTTGTGTGAACAGGCACAAGTACACAGCTTAGAGGGAATATTAATAAACCTAAGAAAAGTTATAACAACCATGAGCCTTAAATGTTCTATGCTGCTATTTGTTGTCACTAGGGTTGCCACCTGGTTGGTATTTTACCAGCCTGGCCGGTAAAAATGATGGTTGATCCCAATGTTATTAATAGGGAAAAAAGATAAATAAATAAGAAGGTCGATATTTTTTTCCAGAAAAGGTGGCAACCCTAATAGCAATAGAATTCTTAATGAATCAGATGAAAATTGAGCATAGGACTGGCCAGATATGGGATGACTTTGACGTAGTTGGCCAGCTTAAATATATTGCAATATATGGACAAACAATCCCTGTGTTGTTTAAAGGGTAAGGCATTGTTCAGTAGCAGTATGCACAAAATGTCGCTGTCTTAAATATATTGATAATGGGTTGAGTGCAGAGGACTCTTGTATTTGACTATATGTATTTTGTGGTCACAGCCTCATTGCACCCCCGCCTAATGGTTTTAAAAATTAGTGGTGAGCACAACTTTCCCTTGTTTCTTATATATATATATATATATATATATATATATATATATATATATATATATATATATATATATACATATACATATATATTACTGAAGAAATAAAGTATACAGTAGTTCTTGAATAGCAATGAGGAGAAGAAAGTCTTGAAGTTGATACAGTAGGTCATAAAGACAGGTATACTGCAGGCCATCCATACAGTTACTAGTAGTAGTAGTAGAAGTAGTAGGCATAGCGGACAGAATTTCTTACAGTTGGAAAAAGTGCATACAGAATGAATAGAGGTCCATACAGTAGGTCACAAAAGTGTATGAACCAGGTCTTGTATCATAGTCCCTCAAAACTATACAGTGGTTTCTGGATCAGTAGCCCCAAAGCCACTACATTACTCTCCAGTCCCCAGAGCCCATGATACAGTAGCTTGTGAAGCAGACAGAATATAGTGACATTTATCCATTCTGAAACTGAACTGCTCAATCCCAGACAGCTCTCAGCTCCGCTTCTGAAATCTACATGCCATCACTGCAATGCCCACACTCATTATTTTCATTTATTTATGAAGCACCAACATTTTCTTTGCAACTTGATGTGAACCAACTATGCCGGCACGGCAGGCAGATGAGCATGTGAATGACTGTACGGCCTCCATTCCATTATGCGAGTGCATTTGGGTTATATACACTGAGGGAATCCATTTAAAAACACCAATAGCTCTCATCCTTAATATTGATATGCCTCCTGGGGATCTGGGCCATATGGGGGAATTCCTACCAGCAATCAAATATATTGTTATATGAGTTTGATATAGATTTGACCCAGGTTACATGTAAATTAAAAAAGGGTGACTTGCCCTGTATCCAGCACTATAGTGCAGTCCCACTTTAGCACCCTTTTGTACCCCCTGCCTCTGACTGTAATAACTTGTTTTATTCTCTTTAATAGTGGTGGGCATTGAATTGCTGTGGTTGGGTGATTCTTGCACTATAATATGCCTTTCACTTCCCACCTGCAACTACTGATCTCTAGGGCAGCATTATATGCAGAGTCCAGGGCAGTTGCTCCTGGGTTCCTTGTGCAGGGTGCACCCATCTCTGTTTGGGACCCACTGTTTGGGCAGCAGATTGTTACAAAATTCCTTCTCTCAGCCCTTTCCTCTGCATTGCAGTCCTGCAGGCACAGACAGGGTGGAAACGCCCTCACTTAACTCTTGGCCTGCTGGATATAGGCGGGTGCTGCTGGGTGGCTTAGTCACGACTCAGGGTCCCTGGCGGATGTCTGTGCAAGAGAGTTGGAATGCTGGTTTGTTAACCCCTTTCTTTCATTCACTGTAGAATGCCATTTGCTCCAGCAGCCAGACAGAATTTCATAGTAAAACAATGGACAAGCAGTGCAGGGGTGGTCAGAGATACCTGTTGTTCTGATGCCTAATTCCAACTGCCTTCCTTTCAGTTGCTCTTTCACTGCCGTCCCAGTGTCCTGCTCTGACCTCTGCTACGTGTAAGTGCCGCCAGGTGATAGTGATAAGTGCAATTCATTGTCCTGAATATATTGTACTAATATGGCAGGGAAGAAATTGCATTGTGCCCAACCGATTTATCTATAAAGGAAGGTTGTAACAGTTGTATGACGTGCATTAAGGTGCATTTAGGAGAAAAAATTAAAAAAAAATAAAAATTTAATTTTCCCCAAATCTCACCGTAACTGTCTGACCCTCTCTACCACTGACCCACTCCTCCCCAGTATGGCCAGCTCTACAGTTTGGGCACCACTGCTTTATTGTAAGCACCCAAGCAATTTAGCACATGTGAATACAGGAGTGGTGCTTAATTGAAAACCCCTTAGGATGAACATCACACTTAAAGGATCTTAAAGGGATCTGTTGTACCCATTGTAATAGTTATATATATTATAGATTAGAGAGGGGGCTAGATTACTAGAAATATGCAACCTGGTCAAAACCACTGCAAAAGGTTTGGCTCATAACTGAGAATGGGCAGGGTTTGGGTGGGCTAAAAACATTTGGGCAGAATGGGGCATGGTCTGGGCAGATCAGTGCATAGCCAGAGTATGGGTGTGATTCTACTTAGTTGGCAGAGCCCACCACCCAAGGCCGCTAATCTGGGCTAAAAAGACAGTTTCTCAGTTGGGCAGGGGGACTCTCAAATAAGTATTATGAGGCCATCACAGTTAAGTGCTATCGGAAACCCATAATTTGTTATAGTTGCCCTGATCCTTACATCTTAAATAGTGATGGGCGAATTTGGGCGTTTCGCCGAAAAATTTGCGAATTTCCCACAAAATTCACGAAACGGCGAAAAATTTGCGAAACGGCGCCGGCATCTTGTTTTTGATGACAGCGTCCATTTTTGACGCCAGCGTCGGTTTTTTACCACCGGCGAAAATTCGCTTTGTGAAAATGTGCCGTCATCCAAAAAAACAGACGCTGGAAATTCGCCGGGAATTCGCCGCAAATTCGCACAAGTACCCCTGTGCTAATAGCATTGAGTGTGGAGATTATCAACGCAGTGTCCTTCATTGGTGTGTTGTCTTTCCCTCAGCCCTTAATGTGTGATGGTCAATAAGGGGCAGCTTATAGTAAGGCAAGTAGTTAAGTGCTGAACAGGTGCAAAGACACTCACATTTTGTATCAACCACTGTTATCCCTCTAATATTCTCATTTTACTCTTTCATTTAACCATTACTTTTCTTTTGCATCGAGGGCCCTTGCAAGCTCTCGGACCCCTCAGAGCAGTCCTGATATCCCCCTATCATGCTCCAGTCTCCACTGCTAATTCTGTGCTGCTGTTATGTTCCCAGAACTGAGATAAAAGGCTAAAAATACAGCCGGTAACTGCACACAATGTGGAGGGTGGCTTTAGTGCCAATCCAATTTCTCCATTAGTCCCGTTCCCCAGGGTCCTCTTAGCAGTCCCTATAATGTCATTTCTCTTCTCTGGAACCTGCCCATGATGAGAGATGGATTGAATATCTGCAATTACACAGTCTTGGTATCTCTGTCTCCATAGAGCTTGTCGTGTCACTGATCTGCCCCGTGATGGCGGGACCCTCCAGACAGGATTCACTAGTCAGCAGCCCAGGTTAAGCTCTATGTGCGTTCTCTAGGGGTAACAGTAATGTAAGATGGTCAGCAGCCCGATATCAGCAGAATATAATAAAAATCCATCTACTACTAAACTGCAACTCCTAAATCATGCCTAGTAAACAGCCTTCCGACTTGTCATACCTTTCCGGATGGTCAGGCATTATGGTTCCAATCAGCCGAACTGCTCGGCCAATTATGACCATGGATGACCAGCATTAAAGTCAGTTGTTCCCCTGGCTGGTGCCATGTTTGCTTGTGTCATTTCCAGCCCCAGGCTCAATAGTGGTGATTAATGACCTGATGTTCTGGTCCAATTCAAATGCTCTGCATTTCAGTAGGGGTTGAAAAACAGAATAAAGGGGCGGGGATGGGAGTTATCTCCACTTCAAAGCATTTTGTGTATTATATATATATATATATATATATATATATATATATATATACGCACACATCATCCAAAAATGAGCCACACTCACAGGACTTAAAAAATTAAAGAAATTGTTTAATAAATGTTTAAAGACTAACGTTTCTGCTTGAAATAGCTGGTACATGGGTGGAAATATCAGATGCCTGCATAAAGCACGTGATCCAATTTTTTTCAGTTATATAGTGTTCAGATTCAGTTGGACCAGAATCATGGATTCGGCAGAATCCTGATAAAAATAGCTTGGATTCCTTGCATCCCTAGAAATGTTGTGAGGTTGTGGAATGCACTGCCGGGTGATGTTGTGATGCTGATTCAGTTAATGACTATAAGAATGGCTTGGATGATTTTTTGGACAGACATAATATCAAAGGCTATTGTGATACTAAACTCTATAGTTAGTATAGATATGGGTATATAGAATTTATGTGAGAGTAGGGAGGGGTGTGTGTATGGATGCTGGGTTTTCATTTGGAGGGGTTGAACTTGATGGACTTTGTCTTTTTTCAAACCAATTTAACTATGTAACCATGTAATTTACCAGTTGGTTAAGGTAGGGGTCCTTTGCAGTGGAGCACATCAAGCCTTTTAATTCAAGTACCAGCAGAACATTTCCTATGCCACTTTCTCTTGTGTATGGTGCATGGTCACTTGGGTGCCTACATATTGCATGTCAAGCTCCAAATTACATTTCTTCTTCCTAACATATTATGTTTAAAATAATGACTCCCTTTGACTCCCATGTATATAAACATGCAGCTTATACACTAATGTAAACAGTTGTATCAAATTGATCTCAGGTATAATGTGGGTCCTGTCTTCTTTTTTCCTCTCTTTTATTGATTTTTCTGTTTTTTTTTCTTCTTTTTATTAACTGGGTTATGCTTAGCCTGGATGTGAATATCCTCTTTTTAAACTGTTAAATGTTCAACTGCAATACTTGTTTGGATATTTTATATGGATTTTTATTTTCTTCTTTTTTTTAAAAAAAAAAAATGTTTAAATAACTTCTCTGAATCCTGTACAAAGAGTCAGTGAGGGGTTGGTAAGAAAAGAACAGCTCCTTGTGCCTCTGGTCCTGTATGAGATGCAAGAGTGATAAAGACAATAGTGGGCCCCAGTGTAGCATTTTGGGCCCCTTCTTAGTGTAAGGACACACTGGGCGTTTTGGGGAGATTTGGTTGCCTGGCAACTAATAGCCTCGTCTTTGCGCCGACCAATCTCCCCAAGCGCCTTTCCTGACTCTGCGCCGGCTAAATTGAAAAAACACCGGTGCTAATCACATGCGGTTTTCCGAAGTCGCCCGAAGCTGCCTCACATTGAAACTTCCGGCGGCTTCGGAAATGAATCTCCGTGTTTGATTAGTGCTGGCATTTCATTTTAGCCGGCGCAGAGTCAGGGAAGGCGTTTGGGTAGATTGGTCGCCGCAAAGACCAGACTATTAGTCGCCAGGCAACCAAATCTCCCCAAAACGCCCAGTGTGGCCTAACCCTTAAAGGGCACCTTTCACAGCCAAAATCAAACACATATTAACAATCTGACCAGTACAAGCTAAACACGTTTAATCAAACTACATATATAGTATTTTGAAAAAACTGCAGGTTTTAAAAAAAATCCCTTACTTTGTCAAATGGGTTCTTTCACTGAGGGAGGCCATACTGTGACTATAACAGAGACTCTTATATGCAAATTTCAGGAGCATGCTCAGATTGTAACACTGCTTTGAGTATTCTACCCAGAATGCTTTGTTTAAGTAAACTCCTCCACTAGAAGTATCAGGAGATTTCCCTATCTTGTCCCCTGCTGGTAAAGTCATTATGCAAATGAAGGGCACACACTAACTTCCAGCAGGTGGCAGCACTACTGAACAGCAGCTAACACACAGGTTTGGTTGATTTGAAAATAGCTTAGAAGGGTTGATAAGCAACAAGGAATTTTAACTGAGCATGTGCGAGATTTCAGAGCTGCAGTTGGCTGGGAAGATATAGGTAGGAGGAGCCAGTGAAATCCAAGATGGCTGCCTCAGCTAGAACTGCAGGGGAGATAGGGGAGATCTTGCAGAAGGAATAGTGAGCTGATCATTTACATTATACAAACAATTCTAACTGTTTTAAAAATCGGATTTCTTGAAATTTCACATAGTGTATTTAGTTAGTAAATGATTTTGGTCATGATTGGTGCCCTTTAAAGGAAAATGAATGTTAGATGGATTCATATTTCAACTTTTCAGAACTAAATGAGGACCCAAAAGTGTCAGCTCCCTATTTCACCCACTGTATCACTGATAGGTCTCCCACATGCGCTGCATAACCTGGATCTGATTAGCTCTATGATCAAGCTTCCCTGCTATATTCTGGCTGAACAGAGGAGGGCAGCATTTGCTTACGTGAATCCCAGAATTACAGATAAATTAGAAAAACAAAAAGGCTTTGTTATATTATAGTTTCCAGAATTTCTTTGAAACTCATAATGAAAAAAGTGCCAGAATTTAATCTTTGTATTCTTTCCAGCATCATCATTATCATTTCATAAGGGCTTTAGATCAAATAACTCCTGTATTGTTTCAGCCCATGAGGAATGCAGGCTGCCGGGGGTTAATGTGTGACTACTGAGTTATGAATACACTGACCAGTTTTGTAGTTTCCATTCTGATTCCCAGGCTGATATCAAAATAATAACCAGCCAGTAATTCCCAGAAACCCTGCCGCGACTGAGAAGGTAGTTTTGCTTCCCCTTGTCTCGGCGAGTGTGTCACATGCTCCCCGTGAACCCGTGACATTGAGTCTTATTATGAAAGAGCAGAGATCAAAGAGACAGGGGGAAAGGAAATCCCCCCCACCCCAGTAATTGTCTGTTATAATTAATATAGCAGAACATTAAACATTAAGAGAACAGCAAGGCACCATGACTGAGAAATGGATCCACTGAGATGCTGAATGAGATCTCCTACCCTCATTGTGCCACTGAAGTGATCTCCCCGCCCGCAATTATACTTTGTTTTATCTTATTTATTTTTGTTTTTACGTATTTTCTTATATTTTATTGTTCTGCAGCTTGAGATTTTGACTCCTATGTGGTTGGTTAGGTTCAGTTATCCTGGCAATCAAGCTGCAGACAATAAACAATATACTAATAAACTAAATTCTGCCACAGTCAGTCTGATTTTGGGTTGCTTGGATCAGTCACCCTGACAACTAGATTAAATTTTCCCTTTAAGGCAGGAAAAAGACAGAACCGGATCCCAAATAAAATTTAAAAGAACATGACATTTCACAAAGGTAATTTAAAGGAGAACTAAAGCTGAACTAAAGAAGTAGCTAGAAATGTTGTACATTATGTTTTGTGCTTCTGTACCAGCCCAAGGCAACCACAGCCCTTTAGCAGTAAAGATCTGTGTCTCCAAAAGATGCCCCAGTAGCTCCCCATCTTCTTTTCTGCTGATTCACTGCACATGCTCTGTGCTGCTGTCACTTACTGAGCTTAGGGACCCACTCACAATATACAGTACACATAGAATAGAAATGTCACAGTATAAGGCTGATTAGTAATTAATACAGATAATTACTACATGGCAGCACAGAAACCATTGCAACTAGCATCAGAATTGAATTATCAGCCCTGTAACATCAGCTTATATTACAGACCAACCTCATTTTCTGCTTGATAACGAGCCCTAAGCTTAGCTTCTCAACAGCTGCTCAGAGCCCACTGAGCATATGAGTGTCACAGACATTTTCCAAGATGGTGACCCCCTGTCTCCTGGATCATTGCTGCTATTGACAAGATGAAGTTTTAGGCTGGTGCAATAAGTTCAGTATATAAAATATGGCACATTCATTTTTACGGTTTAGTTTTCCTTTAAGGGAGAACTTCCCTTTTAACCAGTCAAAGAAAGCTATAGGGCTGCAACTCAAGGGCTGCAGAGTATTGAGCAGAATTCAGAGATGTTGGGTGGGGCAGAGTCTTGCATTGCTCTGAACATCAGGGTCAGAAGTTGGCTTTTTATCATGAATGGCAGCAGAAGCCAGTGTAGGGATTGGCAGAGTGCTTGGTGTATGAGCCTGTAGCTGAATTTATTATGAACTGGAGTGACAAGCCATAATACCCAAGAGCATGCAATTTAATGGCTGCAGTACTTTGATATATGTATTCCTGGTCAATCACTTTTACAAACACATTAACTTATTCCAGTTGACTTAAATGAATTGGCACTACCCCAGCGCCTGATATAATAAGGCTAAGAAACAACAGATAATAGAACTGGCCCAAGTAGTATTTGTACCCAAGACAATACTGATTGGCCCAGTGATCTGCCTATATGCACCCCACCTGCTCGCATTCCACATCCCCCTGGTGCTAAGTCACAATGGACTGACCCCCCCCCCCCGCAAGTTCAGCGTCCAAGAAGTACAGCATGTGAGGATAAGGGAAGGTTCAGATAGGAAAAAATGAACTCATCCCACATAATCCTGAAATGCATCCAAACCCACACACAGGGGTCATTGTTCCCAGGGAAGTGAAACTTGACAGTCAGTTTCATTGTGACGTCAGCTCCCCGTTAGTCCTCTTGAAAATCTTTCTAGATATAGATATTAAAAACAGTTAAAGGGGTTCAGGAAAGAGATGGAGTTGCCTCTAATGGGAAGGTAACTGTTTACTATGGGGCACCCATTGTGTCTTGGCACTTGTGTACAGTAACCTGCCAGCTGTACAATATTATACTATAATGTGTCACTGTACTAAAGAAATTAAATATATATGTGTTGGGTACTTCTTTGAATTTTGCTCTGCAGTTAAACTATCTGGTTGTTAGGGTCCCACTGTGCCTAGCAACCAGACAGACCGGTGGTTCGAACTCACAGGCAGGGGAAAAAAAAACGTCATTATCTTGGTATCATTCATTTTTATCTGTTTGTCAACACAGAATACTAAATTTCCTGCAAAATCTGTCAACACATTTGACGTCTATTCAGTATGGAACCGTTTATAATACTTTATTATTAACAGTTTGGAAAGAAATTCAGTCACTTATGTGTGTCTCATGTCTTCATTGAACTATTTTAATAGATAAATCCTTTTATGACGACATTTGCACATTTAATCAGAAAAAACATTTTCCTATTGGCCTAATGCACAGTGGGGCTCATTTATCAACACAGGGCAAATTTGCCCATGGGCAGTTACCTATAGCAACTAATCAGTGATTAGCTTTTAGCTGCAAGTAGAACAATGTATGCAGCAATCTGATTGGTTGCCATGGGTTACTGCCCATGGGCAAATTTGCCCAGTGCTGATAAATGACCCCCACAGTGTGTTCCTCCTCTGTTCATCAGATGCAGATTGTGGGACAAGGAAAATGGGGGTCTTATTTCCCCATTTTCTTTTTATTATACTCAGCATGCCATACAGTGTATGTCTAATATTGCTTGATAATGAGGCTTAATGGCATGCATGTACCTTTCTTGGGGACAACAGCAAAACCCCAATCTTACAATAATTTATCAAACAAGGGTTACAGAATAGAAATAGGACCGGGAGGGCCCTGTTCACAAGAACTTACAATCTGAATTTTTTGACTATACAAGGGCTGGAATTCTGATCATTGCTCCTTGTGGCGGCTATCAAATTGCAGCTCTCTTTTGTTGGTCCAATTCCTGTTAAAGTGATGTTTGCTAATTACTATGTGTGCATGATTTTAAGCATATTTTTTTTTACTCCAGACAGAAGAGCAAAAACACAAAGGGCTACAAACCCATCACTTCGTGCTCATTAAAAGAGCACAATAAACGTATGCAATCCAGCCCTGTCCTAACAAACTGCTTTTGGGCATGGAGTATTTATGGGCCCTATTGCAGCCTGTGCCACCACCTTAAGAGAGGAAAACCTCCCATATGAGACGTGAAGAATAAAAGTAGTAAGATCTACAACATAATATGAGTGGTCTGAAAATAGGATCTTCAGATGGTGCTTTACGATGCGTTTATGTGTTAATTCCAACTTGTTTACAGTCAAGACCGCATCATAATCATCCAAATTTAGATTGAACGCTCCAGGGGCAGGGACCTCCTTCTGCTTGCCTCTAGCACTTAATCTTGAATATAACTTTACTTTGTATTTATTTATTGCACTAAACCCTGTTTATTCTGTGAATATATTTTGCACTGTGTGTGCAATAGCAATATAACAATAAAATATACATAGAAAGGTTCAGTAACGAATGCAGAAAGTGCTCCATTCTCTCCTTGGTGACAGAAACCAACTTTCCCTTCTTCTTTCCCGAAACAGCTCATCTTATCATCTCTGTGAGATCATGTAAGGTAGAACCTGTACACCACCATCAGCCTGCCAAATTACAACTCACTCTCATTTAGGCTGAGTCACTACAGGGGAATTCCGTCTGTACTTTAACCTGCACACTTACTCTTTAATAAAGGATCAGATAAAGTAGAACTACATTGCCTGAGATTAACGCTCCATGGGGCATTTTAAAGGCAAATAACCCAATCTCATATATGCAGTTATCTGTAGATAAAAGCACAAAGGACATAGAAACATACATAGTAACATAGGTTGAAAAAAGTCACACTTACATCAAGCTCAGCCTTTTATGTCCATATAAAACCTGCCGAACTGCTAGGTGATCAAGAGGAAGACAAAAACCCGATTAAAGTCTCTCCAATATGCCTAAGGCTGGTGGGACATGGTAAGATTCGGGGGAGATTAGTCGGCCAGCAACAAATCTCCTCTTCTTCGGGCAAGTAATTTCCCCAATTGCCTTACCGCCGGCAAGAATTCAGTGGGATGTCATACATAGCACTTCATTTTCCGAAGTCGTCCGAAGTTGCCTCACGAGAAAACTTCGGGTGACTTTGGAAAACCGAAGCGTTAAGTATGCCATTGTGCCAGAGATTCACATTCTTGCCAGCGGGAAGGCATTTCGGGGAGAAGAGGAGACTTGTCGAGACCCGAAGAAGAGGAGATTTGTCGAGATTTGACTAATCTCCCCCGAATCTTACCTTGTCCCACCAGTCTAAGAGGGGGTAAACACCTTCTTGACTCCAAGATAGATCCAGTCCCTGGATCAACTTGCACTAAAAGCTGCTTTCAGTAATTTGTATGTTCCCTTTATATATTTTTACATTGCTAAAATAGAACTTCTTAAAGGCCATGTAAAGGCACAAAAATAAAATCCCATTTTTACTTTCTTTAATGAAAAAGAAACCTATGTCCAATATACTTTAATTAAAAAAATGTGTACTGTTTTTATAAGAAACCTGACTGTATGCAGTGAAATTCTCCTTTTGTTTACTGCTGTGGATAGGAATTGTCAGACGGTCCCTAACTGCTGAGCAGGGAAACAATCATACTTATGAACAGCAGGGGGAGCCCCCGTCTTACTTCCCGGCCATGCAGAACTCAAGCAGCTTTGTTTATGATGATCCCTAAGCAGCCCAGACCACACTGAGCATGTGCACAGTCTTAGTCTTGCAAAGATGTTTAACAAAGTTACAAGATGGTGACCCCCTGTAGCCAACTTTGAAAGCATAAATTATTTGTTTGATTAGGCTTGATTAGTTCATGTTTATATTTAGTATCCAAAATACAGCATTTCTAGCCTTATTCTATTTTAGACTTTACATGCCCTTTAAGCACCCCTTTTCCAATGTGAACCATCCCAGTCCCAGTCTTTCTTCATAACTCAGCCCTCCTTTATGCTTTACCCATTTAGTGGGCCTTCTTTAGGCTCTCTTTAATTTAATAATAAACCCTTTGAAACTTGGAAACCACAACTCTATGACATATTCCAGATTGGGCCTTACCAGTGCTCTGTAAAGGGGAAGAATGTTCCTCTCCTCCAGCAGATCTATACCCCTATTAATACAGCTCAAGACCTTGTTTTCAGTTGCAGCTGCTGATTGTCATTGCTTACTACAGCCAAGTTTGTTATCTACAAGGACCTCAGGTCCTTCCCCATTATGAATTTGCCTAGTGCAGTCCAATTAAAGGCATGTTATATTGTATAATAAATGGTAAATCTTTTTACCGGCCATGCCGGTAAAATACTGGCCAAGTGGCAACCCTAGATACACTGGATGCCCATTGACTTAATCTGCACAGTCGATCAGCGAAAGGAGAGCACTTCATGACACGACATGTTTCGGGCCATCACAGCCCTTTCTCAAGACACTTGAGAAAGGGCTGTGATGGCCCGAAACATGTCGTGTCTTGCAGTAAATAAATAAAGAAGTTTTAGCAGTAAATCTGCATCTGAAGTGCTCTCCTTTTGCTGAACGATTGTGCAGATTACCTTGGATGATTGGCACATCCACATGAAAGGATTGATGCATTCTACAAATTAAACAATATTGGGCTCAGCGCAGATCTCCACAGCTGTGCACATTGACTTAATGTGGCCCTCCATGGGTTTTTATGTACCTTCAGGCCTGCTTAAAAGAAAAATAGACTTGTATGACATTATCATTTTAATAAAATCTGGCACTCAGTTATGTGGCATGTTACGTAATCTGCCCACAGCAACCAGCATAGCTATTAATGTAAGAAGATACACATACGACTAAGATTGACAGTATGCACATATAGCAAGACCATTTTTCTGACCCCACCTTATAACCTGTTCTGAATCACTTTGCCAGATACTGGCCTATTATTTGATAATTGGACTAATATTATAGTGATGGCTTTGCCCCTATTCATGTTATTTTGGAATTTCCAACTTAACAGAAAAGATCCCCACTGTAAACTACCCAAATTTTTACTCCTTTTCTGCTCTGAGTAAATAATGCCCAAGGACTATGAGAAAACTTTAATGACTGTCCACATTTTTTGTCTTCTCTTTGACTTTATTTTTGGAAGTGCCACAAACCCAGCAGATCAGCCGTATATGAAATTAACGATGTCTGGTTAAGTAGCTTTAGAAGCTTTGAATCCCTACTCAAAGGATTACACTCTACGGGATCTTGGCACTACCGGGGCCATATAAAGCAGACATTACTATTTTTAATAAGTCACCAGGGACCGAAAACATCCTTGTATAGTTTAATAATCTGACCCACTGAATACCAGGCATGTGAAATTAGTATGGCACCTCCCATAGCAAGTTATGAAACCATCCTCTGTAATATCAGCACATCATGTGAGCCATGAAAGGCCTCCTTTAAGACTGAGCCTAGTGCAATAGCTGTCCTGCAGGAAGAGTCGCATTCTACAAGGAGTCGTTTGGGGCACCACAAAAGTTCAAACGGAACCATAAAACAAAAAACAAACCACGACAAACGTGTATAACAAGGTGAACAGTTGCAATGACTGGCAATATTGCTGGTTTAATGGCTGTATAAATAAATGACAGTACCAAGTAGCTACAGATATGGTTTCAGTTTATGTAACTGCGCCTTGTGATTAAGATCAGGTTTCCTTTTTTCATTGGTTATTGTTCTGAGGTTTGGGGCTGGTGGGGGCGTTGATGGCACACAATATTAACAATGAATTAGGGTTAAGGGCTATTCCACACGGGGAGATAGCGACGCGTTTGCGGTCGCGGCGACAAAGCGCCGCGACAGTCGCCGCGACCGGCGCAGGCGACAGTTTTGTATGGGCGCCTATGTAAAAACGCCTGTGCTAACCACACGAGGCGATGCGCTTTTCAACAGTCGCCTGAAAATGCCTCGCCAGGCTTTTTCAGGCGACTGTTGAAAAGCGCATCGCCTCGTGTGGTTAACACAGGCGTTTTTACATAGGCGCCCATACAAAACTGTCGCCTGCGCCGGTCGCGGCGACTGTCGCGGCGCTTTGTCGCCGCGACCGCAAACGCGTCGCTATCTCCCCGTGTGGACTAGCCCTTAGGGGAAGTAACCTATAGCAACCAATCAGAAGTTAGCTTTGATCAGTCTACCGCTGGTAGAATAATAAAAGTAAATCTGTGCAAATTTGCCCAATGTTAGTTAATATGTCCTTTAGTATATTAACGGGGTCGTTCACCTTTGAGATAACTTTTAGTATGATGTAGAGGGTGATATTCTGAGACAATTTGCAGTTGGTTTTAATTTTTTATTATATAAGGTTTTTTTGAATTATTTAGCTTTCTAAGCAGCAGCTGTTCAATTTGCATTTTAAGCAATCTGGTTGCTAGGGTCCTAATTCCCATAGCAGCCATGCACTGATTTGAATAAGAGACTGGAATATGAATAGGAGAGGGTTCAATAAAAAGATGAGTAATAAAAAGTAGCAGTAACAATACTTTTGCCTTACAGAGAATTTGTTATTTTTAGAAGGGGTCAGTGCCACCCATTTAAAAGCTGCAAAGAGTCAGAAGAAAAAAGCAAATAACTATAAAAAAATAAATAATGAAGACCAATAGAAAAGTTGCTTAAAATTGGGCATTCTATAACAAATGAAAAGTTAACTTAAAGGTGAACCATCCCTTTAATACAGGTATGGGACCTGTTTTACAGAATGTTCGGGTCCGGATAATGGATCTTTCTATAATTTGGATCTTCATGCCTGAAGTCTACTAGAAAATTATTTAAACATTAAATAAACCCAATAGGCTGTTTTTAAAGATTAACCTTTTACTTATTGCATTTATTTCTGCATGATGAAAGGCTGTTCCTGATATATGACTGTAAATGTCTCTGCCACCAGTGGTCAGCCTTCCTCCCAGTGTTTAGTTCTATGTGATCGCCTCTTGTCTTTTGCTCTCCTTGGGGCAGACTTACTAAAGTGTCTAATGCTAGTGACAATAACACTAGCTTTACCTCCCGCAGGGACATCATGATTTACTAACAGGCACAGTCGCCAATTCGCTAGCGAAAGAGACTGTCGCTAGAGGTCATTCGCAGTCTATTGCCAGGCGACTTTTCTTTCTAATGAACGGACGTTACTCCGCAATTCACTAAAATTCAGATTTTACTGAACGTTACCTCTTTCGCCAGAGTTGCCTTCGCCACCTCAGACCAGGCAATTTGCATTAAAGTAGCTAGAACTTCCTTAATCTTCTGCCACTTACATCATATCCTGTGTGCCGAAAATGCAACTATGTTCAAAAAACGCTGGTGACTTTTCGTTTTTTGAAGTGGGATTGCCTGCAAAAGTCCTAACAAACTTTTTTTGGGTAAATGGTTTCTCCAGACATATTCAAACATATTGAATATTAATTTTACAGTGGGCACAGGTTTAGGGCATTATATTAATTCTCGTCTTTATTAAGGTTCCCTGGACATGTGTTTTTGAAAGTGGAATTTGTAAGTATTTCCACCAACATTTAACATAAAGACGTCCATACAACTTTAAATTTCCCGCCGTATACAAATTGACCTAAGTGTAAGACCACTAGCGAATTTTCACTAGGCACAAATGAACGCTAGCGCATCTTAGCTATGAAATGCTCGCACCACCGAAGTACCGCTAGCGAAAAGTCACCAGGACAAAACCCTGCATATTAGTGAATTGGCGTAGTTTGAGCGCATTTGCGCCTGACGAAGTGTTGCGATGGGTTCGAAACGAACGCTGGCGAAAATTCACGCTTAATAAATCTGCCCCCTTATGTTTTCTTTCCACAAAGGGAAGGGAAAGACAAGAGTTATATGGCGATCTCTAACTTCACTCTTTGATAAATATACCCCTATAAAGATACCCCTATAGTCTTTACTGCAGGGCTTGGCGATAAATGGTGATTGGTGTAGCAGCCCCCAACTGAAGATGTTATGGCTTTGTAGCTGTTTAAATATAGGGTGAAAACAGTGACCATGAAATCCTGGGGCATAAAGTGGCCTTAAGGTGGCCATACACGGGCCGATAAAAGCTGCCGGCAGACCGCGTCGGCAGTTTATTGGCCCGTGCATGGGGCCCCCCGACGGGCTTCACCGATCGAGACGGATGGGATGAAAAATCCCATCGGATCGCGGCCGCATCTATTCGTTGATGCGGTCCCGCAATCTGACCGCCCATTAGGATCCAATCGTTGGGACCTAGGGCTCACGATCGGATCAGCCCGATATTGCCCACCTCAAGGTGGGCATATCGGGGAGAGATCCGCTCGTTTGGCAACATCGCCAAACGAGCGGATCTCTCAGTGTATGGCCACCTTTACATGCCCATAGTAACATAGTAAGTTAGGTTGAGAAAAGACGCATGTCCATCAAGTTCAACCTTTTAAGTCTATTTAACCTGCCTAACTGCCAGTTGATCCAGATGAAGGCAAAACAAAACCCATTTGAAGTCTCTCCAATTTGCCTCAGAGGGGCAAAGAAATTACTTCCTGACTCCAAAATGACAATCGGACCAGTCCCTGGATCATTTTGTTCTAAATCCAAACTTATCCAAACTGATAATATGCTAAATGCCCCTTCTCAGCAGGAGGATGAAGTGAGGAAGGGTTAATGGAGGGCTTACATGTATATGACATGCTTTAATCTCTGCTATAGGAATTGGCAAGGTTCTCTGAACATGAAATATCCAATGACACATAATCATAACTTCCCTTTCGGTCTCGCATTACTACTTACCGGGTGGAGCGACCCAAGCATTCTGGATAACAGGCCCCATACCTGTATGGAGGATGAAGTGTTCCAGTGTGACATGAGCCTCAGTTCTTCCTTTATTATACTCAGACCCCTTCTTTGGGCCTGAATGTAGAGAAGAATACTATTTGGCCACCTGAATGGATGGTCCAATTCAGTTGTACTATAGCCCGTTGTACAGAATGAGAGCCTATGGGTTGGAAGAATGTCTGAATATGGTCACCTTTATTCTTGGAAAGGCCACAGTGCCTAAACAATACCCAAGATAAGAAATACAAACACATGCTGCTTTCTTACTGATACAATGGATAACATATCCTTTACAGTAAGTTATAATGATAATAGAAAATGGAATACTTGTGCCCCTGAAGTGACGGTGCATAAAAGCAGGGGTATTTCCAGGCATAGCACAATGTTTGTTGGTTTGGGGTTTAATCTATACAATGATGTATGGGCTGATACAACTGGCTGATTTACTACTAAACCCCCTTTTGGTCTCTCATTTACTACTTACCGGGTGGAGTGATCAAAACTGTCCTCCACCATATTGTTTGGTTGGAAATGCTGCTTGGATATTTTAGTACAGGTATGGGATCAGTTATCTAGAAACCCATTATCCAGAAAGCTCCAAATTACAAAAAAGAGACTCCATTTTATCCAAATAATCTAAATTTTGAAAAATGATTTCCCTTTTCACTGTAATAATAAAACAGTAACTTGTACTTGATCATAATTAATAAATAATTAATCCTTATTGGCAGCAAAAGCAGCCATTAAGGTATGAAGGTCCAAATTATAGAAAGATCCAGAAGAAAGGTTCCAAGCATTCTGGATAACAGGCCCCATACCTGTAAATCCACACGACTCATGAAGGTTATCAGTGTGTTTAACAGCTTGTAGACATCAGGGCTCCATTTCCCAGACTTTTAGGTGACGGCTTGATTTGCGCCTACAGGAATTCGCCCTAAGAGTAGAAGGAGCAAAGGAAGAGTTAATGGAAGGCTTACATGTATATGACATGCTTTAATCTCTGCTATAGGAATTGGCAAGGTTCTCTGAACATGAAATATCCAATGACACATAATCATAACTTCCCTTTCGGTCTCGCATTACTACTTACCGGGTGGAGCGACCAGAACTGTCCTCCAGTGTTCTCTGTAAATATTATGTTACCTTTTATTGTCAGCTCCCTCTTCTGTTGTAATCTCAATTTAATAGCAGCACAGTGTTACTCAGGGCTACTCTACATCTTGTTCCATGCATTTGTCCAGGTTCCTTGAATAATTCATATGTATATGTCAGTATGCAGAATTGCACCATTGCTATGTGCCCAGCTTCCCCCCCCCCCAGTGTACAGTTCCTACGTATTACATATGTTAAACTAAAAATCTTTATAAGTGTGTCAGTGATTAATTTGCTCTCCAGTAGGATTGTTTTGCCTCCCATTAGGATTATATTTTAGTTGGGAACACGTACGGTACAATTTGATTTATTTATTTATCATTAACATGTATTTATATAACGCCAAAATATTGCGTAGCGCTGTAAAGTAAATGTGATTATACAACTAAATCACATGAATTCTGTACATAGAACATATGGTGTTACATACATCACAATCAATACCGGTACAAAAGGTGAGGAAGGCCCTATGCAGAAAGAGCTTACACTCCAAAGGGAAGGGAGTAATACACAAGGTGTGGGAGTGGGCAAGATCGAATTAAGTGGGTGAGAAATGTGGTACTGTATGTGGTGTTGCGTTTGGTAGTTAAGCAGAGTGAGGGTAGGCTTCTCGAAAGAAGTGCGTTTTAAGAGATTTCTTGAAAGCAGAAAAGTTGGGAGAAAGTCGGACAGACCGTGGGAGAGAGTTCCAGAGGAGGGGTGCAGCCCTTGCAAAGTCTTGAATGTGAGCATGTGAGGAGGTAATGAGAGAAGAGTTGAGTAGCAGGTCAGTAGAGGAGCGTAGTAAGCGGTTGGGTGAGAATATAGAGATGAGCTCAGAGATGTAGTAAAAATGCTACTGTTTCATTACTACAGAGAAAATGGAAAAAAAAAATTTAAAATGTGAATTATTTAAGTAACATGGAGTCTGTGGGAAACAGCCTTCCCATAATTCAGAGCTTTCTGGATAATAGGTTTCCAGATAATGGATCCCATACCTGTATTGTGTTCCTGTCAGAGGGCCTTGAAGTAAGAAGAGCAGGTCTTCCATTCCTAAACACTTTTATTGTACCCCTTAAAGGAAAAGTAAAGCTTAACAAATAAATAGGCTAGAAATGTTGCACATTGTATTTTGGGCTTCTGTACCAGCCCAAGGCAACCACAGCCCTTTAGCAGTAAAGATCTGTGTCTCCAAAGATGCCCCAGTAGCTCCCCATCTTCTTTTCTGCTGATTCACTGCACATGCTCTGGGCTTAGGGACAAACTAAAATATACTTTATACATAGAATATAAAAATCATGATACACGGCTCATTGGTAAATTCATTTAATTCAGATTCCCATTACAAGGCAGCTCAGAAACCAGTGCAATTAGCATCAGAATCTAATAATCAGTCCTGCAGCATCAGCTTCCATGATGATTTGTGATGACCCCTAAGATGAGTTTCTCTAGATCTACCCAGAGCGCACTGAGCATGTGCAGCGTCACTGACACTCCTAACAGAATCCAAGATGGTGACTCCCTGTGACAACTTTGAAGGCCTGAATCAATACTATCATCGAGATAATGAATCTTTAGGCTTGTGTGATGATTTCAGGATATAAAATACAGCATTTCTACCCATATTTGGTTTTTTTTGTGTTTGTGAATAATCTGTTGAATTATAAATAAAATAGCATTACAGGCGTTATAAGGTACATAGTGTATCTTGGTTAGGGCACGCAGTGTGTTTTTGCACATGTTCTGCGTGTTCACTATAAACTGATTACTTGTTTATCTTGTGGGTTCAGGAGGTTGTTTATGTATGCTTTTGTAATGTAGAAATAAACTTGATCAGTGTGACAGTGCTTAATTCCCTCTCCAGTACGATTGTTTTGCCTCTAATAAGGATTCATTATATCTTAGTTGGGATCACGTACAAGGTTCTGTTTAATTACAAAAGTGAAAATGAAAATAATTTTTTAAAAATGTGAATAATTTGCAACATGGAGTCTATGGGAGACGGCCTTCCCATAATTCAGAGCTTTCTGGATAATGGGTTTCCAGATAATGGATGCCATACCTGTATTGAAGTAAGAAGAGCAGGTCTTCCATTCCTAAACACTTTTATTGTACCCCTTAAAGGAAAACTAAAGCTTAACAAATACAGTAAATAGGCTAGAAATGTTGCACATTGTATTTTGGGCTTCTGTACCAGCCCAAGGCACCCACAACCCTTAAGCAGTAAAGATCTGTGTCTCCAAAGATGCCCCAGTAGCTCCCCATCTTCTTTTCTGCTGATACACTGCACATGCTCTGGGCTTAGGGAAAAACTAACATATACTTTATACATAGAATATAAAAATCATGATACACGGCTCATTGGTAAATTCATATAATTCAAATTCCCATTACATGGCCGCTCAAAAACCAGTGCAATTAGCATCAGAAGTTAAAGGGGTTGTTCACCATTGAGATAACATTAAGGGGCCGATTCACAAAGGGTCGAATATCGAGGGTTAATTAACCCTCGATATTCGACTGGGAATTAAAATCCTTCGACTTCGAATATCGAAGTGGAAGGATTTTAGTGCAAATAGTGCGATCGAATGATCGAAGGATTATTCCTTCGATCGAATCATAATAATTGTTCGATTCGAAGGATTTTAATCCAACGATCAAAGGAATATCCTTCGATCAAAATTTAGGAAAGCCTATGGGGACCTTCCCCATAGGCTAACATTGAGTTTGGTAGCTTTTAGATGGCGAACTAGGGGGTCGAAGTTTTTTCTTAAAGAGATAGTACTTCGACTATCGAATGGTCGAATAGTCGAACGATTTTTAGTTCGAATAGTTCGATTCGTAGTCGTAGTCGTAGGTCGTAGTAGCCCATTCGATGGTCGAAGTAGCCCAAAAAACACTTCGAAATTCGAAGTTTTTTTTACTTCGAATCCTTCACTCGAAGTTAGTGAATCGGCCCCTTAGTATGATGTAGACTGTGATATTCTGAGACAATGTGCAAATGGTTTTTGTTTTTTATTATTTGTGGTTTTGGAGTTATTTATCTTTTTATTTAGCAGTTCTCCAGTTTGCAATTTCAGCAATCTGGTTGCTAGGGTCCACACTACCCTAGCAACCATGCATTGATGTGAATAAGTGACTGGAATATGAATAGGCGTGGACCTGAATAGAAAGACAAGTAATAAAAAGTAACAATAACAATACATTTGTAGCCTTACAGAGAATTTGTTTTTAGATGGTGTCAGCGACCCCCCATTTGAAAGCTGGAAAGAGTCAGAAGAAGAAGAAGGCAAATAATTTAGAAACTATAAAAAATAAATAATGAAGACCAATTGAAAACCTGCTTAGAATTGGCCATTCTATAACATACTAAATGTTATGTGAACCACCCCTGAAGCATCAGCTTCCATGATGATTTGTGATGACCCCTAAGCTGAGTTTCTCAAGATCTGCCCAGAGCACACTGAGCATGTGCAGCGTCACTGACACTCCTAACAGAATCCAAGATGGCGACTCCCTGTGACAACTTTGAAGGCCTGAATCAATACTATCATCGAGATAATGAACCTTTTGGCTTGTGTGATGATTTCAGTATATAAAATACAGCATTTCTACCCATACTTATTTGTTTAGTGTTTGTGACTAGTCTGTTGAATGATTTATAATTATAAAATTGCATTATAGGCGTTATAAGGCACATCGTGTATCTTGGTCAGGGCATGCAGTGTGATTTTGCACATGTTCTGCGGGTTTACTATAAACCGACTATTTGTATTTCTTGTGGGTTCAGGAGGTTGTTTAGGTATGCTTTTGTAATGTAGAAATTGGTGTCTAATAAATGATAGAATGCACTAATTGGTTTAAGGCGTGTGCAACAAGAAGGCCTAGCCATCCCACAATTCATGCATGTTGATGCACCACTTGCACAAAACACTAGCGTTGGCCTGGGTATCCATTATTCCTCGTTGTTATGCTTTGCTTGTAACATGGAGTTCAAGTTGCAGGATGCCAGCGCACAGCTTCTCAAGCGCCAGAATGTTTTGTTGGGAATACAACAATAAATACACACATTCTTTTAGTATGATGTAGAGAGTGATATTCTGAGACAATTTGCAATTGGATTTCATTCTTAATTGTTTCGGGTTATTTGAAGTTATTTGCTTTTTATTCAGCAGCTCTCCAGTTTGCAATTTCTGTAATCTGGTTTCTACGGTCCAAATAACCCTAGCAACCATGCACTGATTTGAATAAGAGACTGGACTGGATAGAAAGCTGAGTAATAAAAAGTAGCAATAACAATAAGGGGCCGATTCACTAACTTCGAGTGAAGGATTCGAAGTAAAAAAACGTCAAATTTCGAGTTGTTTTTTGTGCTCCTCGACTATCGAATTGGCGTAAATTCGCCTGAATAGAATGATTTGAATAGATCGAGCGCAAAAACGCTGCGACTATTCGCCATTCGATAGTCGAAGTACTGGATCGAGCGCAAAAACGCTGCGACTATTGGCCCATTCGATAGTCGAAGTACTGTCCCTTTTAAAAATACTTCGACTGCCTACTTCGCCACCTAAAACCTACCGAATTGCTTTAAAAGCCTATAGGCTTGTTTTCCAAGTTTTTGATCGAATAAAAAGGCATTCAATCGAATGAAAATCCTTCGAGTGAATATTAGACCAAGCGTCTATTCGCCTGGCGAATATTCGCCAATTCGACTATTCACCAGTGCGTAAATTCGCCCGAATTGCCTATTCGATTCTATTCAATTCTATTCCCCAGTCGAATTTCGAGGGATTTAACCCCTCGAAATTCGACCCTTGATGAATTTGCCCCTAAATGTGTAGCCTTACAGAGCATTTGATTTTAGATGGGGTCAGCGGAAAAGAATCATGAGAAGGCAAATAATTCAAAAACTATAAAAAAAATAATGAAGACCAATTGAAAAGTTGCTTAGAATTGTCCGTTCTATGACATACTATGGGGCTGATTCACTAAGGGTCGAATATCGAGGGTTAATTAACCCTCGATATTCGACTAGGAATTAAAATCCTTCGACTTCGAATATCGAAGTCGAAGGATTTAGCGCAAATACTGCGATCGTACGATCGAAGGATTATTCCTTCGATCGAACGATTAAATCCTTCGAATCGAACGATTCGAAGGATTTTAATCCAACAATCGAAGGAATATCCTTTGATCAAAAAAACTTAGGAAAGCCTATGGGGACCTTCCCCATAGGCTAACATTGACTTCGGTAGCTTTTAGCTGCTGAACTAGGGGGTCGAAGTTTTTTTTAAAGAGACAGTACTTTGACTATCGAATGGACGAATAGTCGAACGATTTTTAGTTCGAATCCTTCGATTCGAAGTCGTAGTCGAAGGTCGAAGTAGCCCATTCGATGGTCGAAGTAGCCCAAAAAATACTTCGAAATTCGAAGTTTTTTACTTAGAATTCTTCACTCGAATTTAGTGAATCGGCCCCTATAAGTTAACTTAAAGGTGAACCAACCTTTTAAGGTAACACATATATACTTTGCTATTTCAGCTCTAGTTCCATGAGTAAAAAACGTTAATTTTACAATAATAAACCACATTGTTCCAGGAGTAAGTAGGAGAGAAAATAGGTATTAACCCCAAATATCACCTTAACTGGCCTTTAGGCGGGGCCCTCCACCTGACCCTCCACTTGATCTTCTGATCTTCTGTCATGTTTCCCCAGATACAGCTCCATTATATACCTAGACTGGATTTCATGTTGGCACAGAACGCACTCACAGGCAAACATAAAACAATAGTGAGGGCGTTGAGGTAATACAAGTATAAAAAAAACTGAATTCTACTTTTTCTTAAAATACATACAGTACGTACAGGTAACATTATCTACATAGAACTTGAGATAAGTGATTGTTTTTGAGTATTTAGAGACATTAGTTTCCGCAGGCATGTATATATATTCATCTCTGTAGTCATGCCCAAAACACTTTTATAGGATTTATATAAAGATATATGACCTCATTTACAATGAGTGCATACGGCGATATGTTTCCAAAGCACCCCAATGGAAACTCATAGATTATGGGGAAAATTTACTAAAGGGCGAAGTGACTAATACTGGCTAAAATCCGCCAGCGTGACGTCATTTCGGGACTTCACCGATTTAACGGGTTCAACTTTGCTAGCAAAGGTCATAGACTCTAGTGTTACTTCGCACTTAAACGCCAGGCGAATTTTCACTAAGATGTGCATTTTACTGAATGTTATCTCTTGCGCCAGACTTACCTCCACCAAGCGAAGTGCAATAGAGTAGATAGGACTTCCTCAAAATTTAGTTGAAAAATGCTGGCGTATTTTCCTTTTTTCAGGATGATAGGCTGCAAAAGTCTGTAAAAAATGTTTTGGGTACCCGGGCTCCCCCCCCCCCCCCCCCCGTTTTCCTACCTTCCAAACACTTTTTTCAGTTCAGTTGTTTTCAGATTGTTCCCCAGAAAGAAAGACTTTTTTCAATTACTTTCCATTATTTATTTTTTAAATCTAAGTTTAAAGTTTAATATTCGTGTCTCTGGTGTTTGAGTCTGACAGCTCAGTAATTCAGGTGCAGACTCTGAACTGTTACAATTTTGCTGCATTAGTTGATCCATTTCTCTGCAGCATCTCTGGAGTATTAGCAACTATTGTATCAATTCTAACAGCTGCCTTTAATGAAACCCATGGATTCTGCTCAGCAGGGACAAAGATAAGAAATATATCAACTAAATCTATCAATTTAGAACAGTTTACGGGGTCGGCGACCCCCCTCCCAGAGCTGCTTTAGAAGGTGAAAAATGACACTTTATAACAGTGACTCATAGAAAATAGCAAGTAACTGGAAAAAGTCATTATTTCTGGTGATCTTTCTGAAAACAACTAGTTGTTTGAAGGTGAACTACCCTTTCAAGCTTCCCTGGGGTGTGTAATATAATGTATTTGATGCAACATATACGTCCAATAAACTTCCCGCTGTATGCAAATCAGCCAACGCTAGCGCAACTTCAGTCTGCTTGCCGAATTAACACTAGCGCAACTTCGCCAGCGTTCAGTGCCCTGTACGCAACTTCGCATGTTAGTGAATTAGCGTTGTCTGAGCAAATTTTCGTCTGCCGAAGTGTTGCGCTGCCTGCGAAGCCGTCGCTGGTGAATTTTCGGCGCTTAGTAAATTTCCTCCAAAGCCTAGGTTACCTTCCAGACACCACTCACACTGGACCCGGCCATTAGTTGGTGGAGTTGTCTTACTCTTGTATGTTTCATCATCTACAGTTGTAACGTACTCATCAATCAGGAACCACAACAGAAGTCAGCTTGGGCACTGTTAAAATGGAGGAAGGCCTTTTTAAAGGAGAATTGGAGCCCAACATTCGTATCTTGCGTTGAAAAATGACGTAAGGACGCTCTGCGAATGAACCGAGCCCAGCGTCCGGAAAACGTGACGTTGCCTGAAGCACATGCCTGCGCCCCAGAAGCTGGGGGAGAGATGTGCCGGGAGGTAAGAGAACCGAGAAAGCTCCCGGCACGTCTTAAAACAGTGTTCTTGGGCGCCAGATATTCTTAAACATACTATTATGCTCTCTTGTGGTGATACTGCCCTCACACTGGACAATTAGGTCTTCTAAAGGACCAAACAGAACTCCTGTCCGAGTTTTTTCCTCACTGGGGCCTCGTGCGTCAGCTTCTAGGTCTATATTATCTCCTCTTCACCCTTTACTGAGGGAGTTACCTTGTCAATCCTGTGGATCCACGTCAGTCATTGTCCTACCCTTTCAGTTTAAGGCATGTTTTTGCTATTCCAGCTATATAGGTCCATGTAGATTTAGGCAGCAAATATCACCATTGGGGTTACCCTAAGCTCATCCACTAAAGGAAGCGCCTGACCTGTCGGTAGGTATCTTCCACTGCTTACTCTCTAATGCAGGAGTCCCCAACCTTTTTTTCTAGTATTTGCCTTCTTCAAAGGATTGCCCATCCTGTAGTCTAATCAAATGTAAAATAAGATAGGTCCATCTAGAATGAGTTGATTCCTAACTAATATGCTATCAGGTGGGTGGTCTGACAACAACATACCTCAAGAAACCACCTGGAGAGGAGCTTTTCCTTTTTAAAGAGGAACTGTTTGTACAGTTGTTATTGGTAAAAAGAACATCAAAAGAAATTAGCCACTTTTAACGGAAACAATAAGATTAAGATACCTGTTTAATTTGTCATCAGCCAATCAGAACCATTCCCCATTTTGGTCAGTGGGATAGTAGTATAACAATGGAGCTGGTTTTGCTGATTTTTGAAAGACAGAAAGGGAAAAGAAGAAAAGGAAGGGAGTATACAGGAAACTGGAGAGTCTTCAACAGTGAAAAAATTTTTTTTATTGACGCACTACATGTTTCGGACCCCTTAGGTCTTTCCTCTGGTGCAAGTTGCTTTTCTGCTTTTGCTAAAAAGAAATGTGTGGGTAACATGATCTTCACTGAACTTGAGATAAGTGATGGTGCAGCATGTGCTGTTGTGGGACACAATTTCCTTCTCTTCCCATCACTTGTCAGTGATTTGATGTATGATGTGTTTAATAGCAGAAAAAAATGATAATATATGTAGTGTGCAAAGTGCAACAAGGGTTGTCTCTAAGGCTCGTAAGTCATTTAGCACTTGGGCCCCATTGGAAAAGTAAATCTGCCCAGTTATCTGCACTGACTCATATCAATATATTAAAGTACATTAAAGGAGAAGGGAGGTATAATCACTGGGAAAAGTAAGGTGCTCCTTTTCTTTATCCCAAGGTACTATTCAGGGTGCTATTCACTAAGGGGCAGATTCACTAAGGGTCGAATTTCGAAGTTAAAAATACTTCGAAATTCGACCCTCGAATTGAAATCCTTCGACTTCGAATATCGAAGTCGAAGGATTTAGCGCTAATCCTGCGATCGATCGATCGAAGGATTTTTCGTTCGATCGAACGATTAAATCGTTCGAATCGAACGATTCGAACGATTTTAATTCAACGATCGAAGGAAAATCCTTCGATCAAAAAAAGATTAGCAAACCTATGGGGACCTTCCCCATAGGCTAACATTGACTTCGGTAGGTTTTACCTGCCGAAGTAGGGGGTCGAAGTTTTTTTTAAAGGGCAAGTACTTCGACTATCGAATGGTCGAATAGTCCAACGATTTTTCGTTCGATTCGTTCGATTTCGTTCGAATTCGAACGAATTTAACCAATTCGATGGTCGAAGTACCAAAAAAATACTTCGAAATTCGAAGTATTTTTCATTCGAATCCTTCACTCGAGCTTAGTGAATCGGCCCCCAAGTGTCACATGCACTGGACAGACATTTCATAAATATTTTTGCACCAGGGGTGCTTCGCCAATGAGGCGAGTTGAGGCTGTCGCCTCAGGCGGCAGCGCCCCACTAGGTACCAGGGGCAGCAAAAATGCTGCTCCTGGTATTTTAAGAGCGAATTTCCAGGGGAGGGGGGGCAGCAGCAACTGCTGCTGCCTCAGGTGGCGGAGGGGCCAGGATCGCCCCTGTTTTGCACTGCACATGTGCGCAACTATATTGATGGGGGACACCTGGAAGACAGAACAATATGGTGGCACTGCTCAGAGAGCACAGAACAGATTGTCAAAATCCTCTGAAGAAGTCAGCACATTCCCTATGCACCACACTATGTACCTACTGTATGTACCACACTATGTGGGACATTCACTAAGATTCGTAGTTGCACCAGGCGTAACTTCGCCGCACTTCACCAGTCGTAGTTTTCGCAAATTCACTAAAATCCGAAGTTGCACTCAGGGGTAGCGTAAGGTTGCGAAGTTGCGCTAGCGTTGATTCGCTAAGCGAAGCAAAGTTACGCTAGTTAATTTGCATACGGCACCAAATTCAAATTTCAATGGAGGAATACGTAGCAGCACTACAAATGCCTGGGAAACCTTCAAAACATCAAATAAAATTTTTATTTTGCCCTACACATGTGCCCCCTGTATAGTTAAGTTGCCATGAGTCAGGAAATGTAGGGGGGAAGGAGGGGAGCCCCAAAATTTTTTTCGATCTTTTTCAGCCTATCACCCATAATATAAAAAAAACGCCAGCGTTTTTTGGGACTTAGAATTTTTTTTTACTTTTTTTAAAGCAATCCCTATCTGCTCTATTGCGCTTCGCCTGGTCTGAGGTGGCGAAAGAAGTCTAGCGTAAAAGGTAGCGTTCAGAACAATGCACGCGTTAGTGAATTTGCGTAGTTACGTCCGTTGCGCAAATTCGCCAGGTGTAAGGGTGCAAAGTTACACTAGCAAAGTTACGCCAGCGTCCGTTAGTGAATTTGCGAAGTAGTGAAAATGCCCAACGCTAGCGAATTGACACTAGCGTAAGGCGCTTCAGCGCATAGTGATTTTGCCCCCATGTACCTACTGTATGTACCACACTATGGGGCCGATCCACTAAAGGTCGAAAAAGTGAGTGTTATTTATAGCATGCCTTAAAAATTATTATATCACTTCTTATATTTTTAGAATTAGCGATCGATTCGCTAAAAGTTCACTTGTCTCACTTAATCCATCTGATGTTGTTTAGTAACGCCTACTCCTGGGAGATGTTAAATGTCACAGTAATTATCACACTATTTTATGCTTTTATTGCTTAAGGGCCCTTACACACGGGCATTTTACCTGCGTTCCTCTGCGTATCGCTTTCTTCCATTCAGCCGCAGCGAGCGCAGGAGTAGACTCACTCAATTATTTTGAAGGTGGCTGTACTCACACAGACGCATGTAAGCGCAAAATGCAGGTTGGGACAAAGCATGTTGCATTTCACCTGCGTTCGGCACATATATGCTTCTGTGTGAGTACAGCTGTGTGAGTAAAAGCATTTACCACCTTCTCCCTTGTGTTATTTGGGCTTCTTTTTAAATTGTCCATTCTGTGTCTCCCAAGTTACCTCTCCCAAGATTTGATATACGGTATCTAAGATTGAGCAGTTGCTCAGGAAAGGGGTGGTTCACCTTTAAGTTAACGTTTGTTATAAAATGGCCAATTCTAGCAAATTTTCAGTTGGTCTTTATTATTTGTTTGTTATAGTTTTTGAATGATTTGCTTTCTTCTGATTCTTTTCAGCTTTTAAATGGGGGTCACTGACCCCATCTAAAAAGAGTCAAGAGTTGCAGGGCCTCACACCGTGAGTAAATGTATAACTCTGGTTAGTTTCTGGTATATCCACCATTGAAAAGAAGTCCTTGAATAAATAAGGGATTATTCAATATAGGAGCTGTTGGAGTATGGGGACGAATCTAAGGTATAAGCAGCTGCATTGGCATCCCAGAGTATCTTACACTAGTGCTACAGATATTCAGTCTGAACATACAGAATTCTTATTTTCTTATAAATCTTATAAATCTCTCTGCAGGCCAGGGGTAGGTATGTTGTTAATGCAGGTGATATGAACTCAGAATGACTCTTGGATCTGGTACATCCTAAACTAAGAGAGAAGGGAGTGCCAGGAAGGTGGTATAATCCTTAGCACAGGTATCTGCTGTCTGACTAAGGATGACAAGTCCTAACCCAAGGTTTCTAATACAATTAGTGCTCTTTATAAGGGGGATATAAAATAATGCCACTGAGTCTCCTATATTGGCTTTTGTCCATTCTGTAGCAAAATATATTCATGCAATGGGATTAGCAGGTACTAGGACTCATTTACAAAAATGCAGGTAACGTGCAAAGTGCAAAAAACAAGTGCAAAGAGCTGTGCCTTTCTCTGAAGACAGTACTGCTTGTATTTGGCCATGCTCTATTCAAAGAGAGAGGGCAGCATATGGTTTTGAGCTCAGATGGACACAAGGCTGTGTGAGTACTGATACTACTTACATATAGGGGCAGATTCACTAAGGGTCGAATTTCGAAGTTAAAAATACTTCGAAATTCGACCCTCGAATTGAAATCCTTCGACTTCGAATATCGAAGTTGAAGGATTTAGCGCTAATCCTGCGATCGATCGATCGAAGGATTTTTCGTTCGATCGAACGATTAAATCCTTCGAATTGAACGATTCGAACGATTTTAATCCAACGATCGAAGGAAAATCCTTCGATCAAAAAAAGGTTAGCAAACCTATGGGGACCTTCCCCATAGGCTAACATTGACTTCGGTAGGTTTTATCTGCCGAAGTAGGGGGTCGAAGTTTTTTTTAAAGGGAAAGTACTTTGACTATCGAATGGTCGAATAGTCGAACGATTTTTACTTCGATTCGTTCGATTTAGTTCGAATTCGAACGAATTTAACCAATTCGATGGTCGAAGTACCCAAAAAATACTTCGAAATTCGAATTTTTTTCATTCGAATCCTTCACTCGAAGTTAGTGAATCTGCCCCATAGTGATGGGTGAATTTGCCCCGCTTCGCTTCGACGAAAAATTCACGAATTTCCTGCAAAATTCACAAAACCGTGAAAAACTTGAGAAACACATTGAAGTCAATGGGCGTCAAAATTGTTTTGACATGCGTCAATTTTGATGCCTGCGACAATTGTTATACGCGCACATATTTTGGCCAAATGCATTAAAGTCAATGGGGTATATTTATCAAAGAGTGAAGTTAATAGTGAAATTCCGCCACTCTCCATTCATTTCTATGGGATTTTTATAGGCGTATTTATCAAAGGGTGAACTTTCACTTTCACCCATTGATAAATACGCCTTTCAAAATCCCATAGAAATGAATGGAGAGCTGCAGAATTTCACTCTAGTGGCGGAACTTCACTCTTTGATAAATTTACCCCAATCGGCTTCTGAATAATGTTTATGCGCACGACTATTTTGACGCATGGCCAAATATTTTTGCCACTGCAGATTTTTCACCGGCATATATTTTTGCCACAGTCTTGCATATTTATTTACTGAAATGTGCCGAGAATTTGAGCCTGGCGAATTTATTCGCCAATCATTACTTACTTATTCAAGCTATTCGAATCCAAACCCTCCTTACACTTCTGCACCTATTTGTTATGAAAATCGTGCACACATGCGCCTATTGACACAAGGGAACCCTTGAGCTACTACTTGACATTGTAGTAAATTTTGCGCACACCTCAGGGTAGGGTAGAAGGGCCAATCCACGCACCTTATCCTGGATTACCTGCGGAATATTCACCTAATCATGGAACCAAAACTCTATCAATTTGCGGGTACCTGACCCGATGCAGGTCTTTAAAAGGCATGTAAAGGCAAAAAAATAGTTTGCGGCAGTGGCTTGTCTTTTTGTCATCTGGCGCATCTCCATAACTAGGCCCACCAGTAGTTTTCCTGGTTTCCCAGTAAACCAGTCACACTCTGAATATAAGAAAAAAAGGGTTATATTTGGATATAGCCAAAAGTTTCTCCAATAAAGAACAAAAGGCCACAATGGTCAGGGCAAGAAACTGTTACAGAATTGTCACGTTATTGGTTTGGGAAGAATGCTGAAGTAGACCCTACGTGAGCCGAAAAAAGGGTTGCTGCCGTATTAACAGGGTAATATATATGTAATATATATCCAGTGTCCACCTGAGTACTTGTGGTTAGTTAAATACGTGCGTTGGTGGGACACTTCTACGGCACAACTGCTTTTTCTTGGAGCCAAACTGTATGTAACACTCATGCCTCCTGCACATATTGTACTTGTTCCAATGGCAACGCGGCGTACTTTCATTGATCACAAAACCACAGGGTGAAGAAATTTGAATTCACAGAAACAAATCCTATTGAAGGTTAATGTTTAATCCAAACAGCTGAAGTGCTAATGTTACAGTAACGCTGAGGAGGGTGGCGGTGACCAGTGAGTCAATTGAAGTGGTCGAATGCAGAAAGTATTATTTGCACAAGAACTTGATACCTAAATATTTTTTTGTAGTTAAAGCTGACACCGTCCTTAATAACAGTGTGCCTTTAGCTATAGCACGTCTCCAATTGAAGATGATGCCCTTTGTCCTTTGAAAGCCTTGGGCATTCAGAACAGGGCTGTATTTACCAACTTTTACCCAAGGGCCTGTCCCTAGGATGACAGTTTAAAGGGCAACTAAAGTCTAAAATAGAATAATGTTAGAAATGCTGTATTATGTATACTAAATATAAACATGAATTTACTGCACCACGAGCCTAATAAGACAAATGATTTATGCTTTCAAAGTTGGCGCAGGGGGCTGTCATCTTGTAACTTTGTTAGACATTTCTGCAATATCAAGACTCGCACATGCTCAGTGTGGTCTGGGCTTCAGTTGGGAGATTAAGCTTAGGGATCGTCATAAATTATCAAAACAGCACAAGTCAAATAATATCTGCCATAGAAGCCAATACAGCAAGACTGATTAATAATCATAATATAGAGACTGCACTGCGTCTCTGGATACAAATCTCTACAGGGAATCCAACATTGCTGCTCGAGTTCTGAGAAGTAAGGTGGGGGGGCTCCCCCTGCCATTTGAAAGTATGATCGTTTACCTGCACAGCAGTTAGGGACCGTCTGACAATTCCTATCCACAGCAGTAAAAGAAGGGGGAATTGCACTGCATACAGTCAGGTTTATGATAAAAACTGTAGACATCTTTTAATTAAAGTATATTGGAGATAGATTTCTTTTTCATTAAAGAAAGTAAAAATGGGATTTTATATTTTTGCCTTTACATGCCCTTTAAGGGTCAGGGCACACAGACAGATTGAGGGAGATTAGTCGCTCAGCGACAAATCTCCTCTTCTTCGGGGCGACTAATCTCCCCGAAATGCCTCCCCTGCCATCCCGCCGGCTAAAAAGTAAATTGCCGGCGGGATGGCACTCGGTGCGTTTCTCGGTGAGGTGAGGTTGTTAGAAGTAACCTGACGAGGAAACTTCGGGCTACTTTGGAAAACGAATCGCTCCGAGTGCCATCCTGCCGGCGATTTACATTCTAGCCAGCGGAAGGCAGTTCGGGCAGATTAGTCGCCCCACCCGCTGGGCGACTAATCTCCCCAAATCTGCCTGTGTGCCCTGACCCTTAGGGGAAGCAGCCTATATGGGGCAAAAATGTTTTTTATGGGGAAAATGCTAAAAACTTTTTGTCCCAGCCACATGCTGGATTCTTGTGTCTAAATCCGTTCCCCTCTCTTTCCCAATCTTTGTTGAGGTTTTACAGTGCAGGCTGGCTGCTGGTGTCGTCAGGCTGTGATTATGCAAGGCATCATGGCAATGTCTTGTCTGGAGTTGTGCTGGTACTGCCACATTGTATCAGCTGTGAATACAGGTATAACATCCATTATCTTGAAATCCAAATTACGGGATGGCCATCTTCCATAGACTCCATTGTAATGAAATAATTTTAGAATATTATTTCTTCTTCTCTGTAATAATAAACCAGTACCTTGTGCTTGATCCTAACTATGATATAATGAATTCTTATTTGAGGCAACAATCCTATTGAGTTTAATTAATATTACAGTAATTACAGTAAGACCCCGTTATCCGGAAAACCCTAGGTCCCGAGCACTCTGGATAACAGGTCCTATACATATACTGTCAAAACAGAAACCCAGAGGCTAGAAAAGGGCAGAGATTTTGCTTTCAATAGCAATTATTATTACAGATATGGGATTCGTTATCCGGAAAACGTTATCCAGTGACTTTTTGTTATGCCACTGCTAATTAATATTATTGGACAGGCCAGCTAATTAGAGGTATGTTAGAACAGAACATTTTGTACAACGGTATATATATATATATATATATATATATATATATATATATATATATATATAGTACTAATTCCAATCTAATCTATATTTCGTTGAAGCTGGATGCAGTCCTTTACTTACCTGCTTTACATCCAGGCTGCTTCTTCTCATTCTAAAATCAATGGGGCTGCAATGTGGAGGCAAGACTTCAGTGTCTGCGGCTATTAATGTGCTCCTGCTACATCAGGCTACTTTCAATGGCAACGCATCATCTCCATCGGTCAAGACAGGGTGTCATTATCGCGAAATTTACTGCACAATACAACTGCAAAATTGCAAAGTTGAATGGTTTAGTATTACATATTATTGAGCTTGGCATAATGATGTCATAGTAATGAGTACATTTATTTATATCCCATACAAAGAACATTTCTTACATAAAATGAAATAGTGTTCTGAATATTTCTATTTCACGTAGCGTTTTCTTTCCTTTCTTTTTTTTATTTTTTTTTTTTTACAAGGGGTTGAGTAGTAACATGGGAAATGTTTACCTTTGCCTTTTAAACCACAGCGACTGATATGATGATGAAACATTGTATTGGCTGTTACTGTATAGTTTTCAAATATTGACATTTTCAGCATTTGAAGATACAAAGGGGCCGATTCACTAAGGGTCGAATATCGAGGGTTAATTAACCCTCGATATTCGACTAGGAATTAAAATCCTTCAACTTCGAATATCGAAGTCGAAGGATTTAGCGCAGATAGTTCGATCGAACGATCAAAGGAATTATCCTTTGATCGTTCGATCGAACTATATTCGCTAAATCCTTCGACTTCGATATTCGAAGTCGAAGGATTTTAATTCCTAGTCGAATATCGATTCGAAGGATTTTAATCCAACGATCGAAGGAATATCCTTCGATCAAAAAAAGTTAGGCAAGCCTATGGGGACCTTCCCCATAGGCTAACATTGACTTTGGTAGCTTTTAGATGGCGAACTAGCGAGGTCAAAGTTTTTTCTTAAAGAGACAGTACTTCGACTATCGAATGGTCGAATAGTCGAACGATTTTTACTATGAATCCTTCGATTCGAAATCGTAGTCGTAGGTCGAAGTAGCCCATTCGATGGTCGAAGTAGCCCATAAAAAAACCTTCGAAATTCGAAGTTTTTTTACTTCGAATCCTTCACTCGAAGTTAGTGAATCGGCCCCTAAATGTATTCCTTTGCAGAACCCTATTACAGGTATAGGACCTGTTATCCAGAATGCTGAGTATCCAGGGTTTTCCGGATAATGGATCTTTCTGTAATTTGGATCTTCATACCTTAAGTCTACTAGAAAATCATGAAAACATTAAATAAACCCAATAGGCTGGTTTTGCTTCCAATAAGGATTAATTATATCTTAGTTGGGATCAAGCACAAGCTACTGTTTTATTATTACAGATAAAAAGGAAATCATTTTTAAAAATGTGGATTACTTGGTTAAAATGGAGTCTATGGGAGACAGCCTTTCCGTAATTCAGAGCTTTCTGGTTAATGGGTTTGCGGATAACAGATCCCACTTTGTACTGGAAAATAAATACTTCATGGCCAAAAGTATCCAGACATACCAAACTCATTCCCAAATCAAGGGGTAGTTATATTTACTTTTAGCAAGTTATAGAATGCAGGAGCTCACAAGAGAAGTTGTTTGAGGGCCCCACTCCAGGCCCCTGCCTCAACTCTAATTTACCCCGCCTACCCCCACCCCCCCGTCACACCGTGCTTGCGTGCATGTGCATATTGTGTTTTTACCGTTTATGTCGGCGGCAGGAAGATGTCTAGCGCAGGAAGCTGACTGAGGCGGCTCAATCAGACTACGATAAAATGGTCTTTGGGCTGGTCTTTTCATTTTTGTACAGTTTTTTCTGCCTCTTTCCAGCTAGGGTCACTGATGCCAACAGCCAAAAAAATTGCTCTTTGAGAATACACCTTTTTTAGTTATACAAATATGGGATCCGTTATCCAGAAACCCGGTATCCATAAAGCTCCAAATTACGGAATGTCTTTTTCCCATAGACTCCATTTTATCCAAATAATCCAAATTTTTTAAACTGATTTCCTTTTTCTCCGCAGTAATAAACAGTACCGTGTACTTGATCCAAACTAAGATATAATTAATCTTCATTGGAAGCAAAACCAACTATTGGGTTTATTTAATGCTTACATGATTTTTTCGTAGATTTAAAGCATGACGATCCAAATTACGGAAATATTAGTTATCCAGAAATCCCCAGGTCCCAAGCATTCTGGACAACAGGTCCTATACCTGTAGTTACTTTTTATTACTTATCTTTCTATTTAGTCCATCTCCCATTGATATTCCATTCTCCCATTCAAACCAGGCCAGGTTACTAGGCAAAAATGGACCCAGCAACCAGATAGTGGCTGAAATTCAAACTGGAGAGCTGCTGGACAACAAGCTATATCATTTGAAATCCATAATAAAATTAAGGCAGTTACAAATTGTATTTAAATATCACTTTGGGCATCATGCTAAACATTAATTTACAGGTGAACTACCCCTTTAACATAAAATTAGTCCTCCTCCCTATATAGGGTTAGCACCTGGCCAGTAACAATGATGCTTGTTATAAATAAGGGGAAAGATTAAATATAGGAAGGACTGTATTTATTCCATAAAAGGTGTAAACCCTATCCCTAGGTTATTTGCCTCTGCTCACAAAATAAAAACCCCACGCTCCCTAAATATAGTTCTTATGCTGATACACATGTAACATCTAAAGATAGAAGGGCTAACTGCCAGGATTGTGCTTTTATGGCAATGATGACTTAACTAAACTCCCAGAATTCTGTGGGTGAGTGAGCCAACACATGGCGTACCTCCCATAGAACACACAACTCACCAATCAAAACACTGCAAGTTTATATTTAGAATATTTTCGTATCAGTTCTTTGTTTTGAAAGAATACTTTTATTCTGGGGCAAGTACTCAGTGACCTGTGGTTCCCCAATTAGCAGATTACTTGTGGTGAGCTCCTGTATGTTTTGTTGCAGTAAGACAGTGTCATGGAATGTGGTTAATTCCAAGTCATACATTTCACAGTCACTTATGGTAAATATCAGAGCTGAGCAGAGTGGGCACTCGCACGCTATTGTGTAAGGATGAGGTGCAGTCGCCCCACTGGTTTTGCTTGATTGACTCCGTTGACGTAAATTGGATATCTGCCCAAGGAGCTAGAACTAAGCGTGACAAAGGAATTTTATACAAATAAGGTTCTTATCAGAGACCATATCATTTTGACTATTTACTTGATTAACGGAGCACTAAAGGTGGATATATACAGGCCGATAAAAGATTTCAAAACTTGACGGCAGCTTAAAATCAGCGAGATACCGACCGGGCTGGTTTGATTTTGCTGTCGGATCAAGGGGCGCATCTGTGCGTTGATGTCTAGTTACAATTGTGATCTGATCATTAGCCCAAGGCCCAAATGATCGGATCAAGCTGATATAGCCCACCTCAAGATGTATGGCTGCATTAAATCTTTGGTAAGATGATTTTGCCACCAATATCAGCCAATGATCAGATCATAATTGGAGCCTACGGAAACCCAGCAGTAGCATCAATGCGCCAATGCCGTCCTCATCCAAAGGAATTTTGAAAATGATGTGATTGATATCTGGCCAATTATCAAGCACATATAAAAATGGCCAGGGGCTCTGTACATAGACCATTAAGCTGATGGCTTGGTCTAGAGAATCCGAGCTTTGATTGGTTTTGCTTTATGTTGCTGAGTCTGCCATCTCTGTTTAGATTCTTTAAGTTCTGCTACACTCTGCACTGCATCACCACAGGGAACTAGATCTTACATTTCTAAGCTTAGGAGGTGTCCTTCTCACTTCTAAACTCACATGCCCCTTGTCCCTTGCTTGATACTGTTCCCGCTCCCTCTGCTGAATCTTTTAGCTGTTGGTTTGAGCAGTAAAGCGCCATGCCGGCCGGGCACCCTAGGGAACCCAGCCAGCCACCTTGCAGCTCCCACTCGTCCACATCCATGCACTCGTTTGAGTGCGCGCACACAAACTGATGACTCTACAGGGCGCAGGGACTAACTGTCACGTAGAGTACAAGGCCTGGACCAGGGGTAGGTGACAGAAAAGTTATGTGCCCGGCACCCCCCACCGCTACGCCCTAAGCACATGCCTCTTCTGCCTACCCCTAGTTCCAGCTCTGGGTGTGAGCACTGTATTAGCATCCCAGAGCAATTCCATTAAAGTAGGTGCACCTGAGTAACATAGCAGTGACCAGATTTGCCTGAGCATGCTGGGACAGATGCAATAGTTTACAAAAGGGGTGCAGATATTTGAATAGACCTGGGTCCTTCTAATAATGCCCCTACCTCTTCTGCCTACTCTTAGATCCCACCCCCTGACCTATACAATCCTGAAAACTGGATCACATGAGTCACAGAAGTCTACTCATCACTGCTTGTGTATACAATATTATAGGAAAATGTAATTACTGCAGGAGATGACAGCATCCCTTTTCCCCAGCATACATAGGGGTGTAGCAATAAACTTGATAAGATTGTTGACTTGATCATGATCCATTTTCTGCTATACAGACAGCTAGAATCATACGACCATAAGAAATCAGAAGGAAAGCTATTTCCTTCTTCAACTAGAAAAATTGCCTACATTTTTTAAAATGTATTTAAAGGGGTTGTTCGCCTTTACCTTAACTTTTATTATGATGTAGAGATTAATATTGTAAGAATTTGCAATTGGTTTTCCTTTTTTTTAGTTATCTAGCTTTTTATTCAGCAGCTCTCCAGTTTCCAACGTCTCCAAACTACCCTACCAACCATATATTTGAATAAGAGACTGGAATATGAATAGGAGAGAGACTGAACAGAAAGATGAGTAATAGAAAGTAGCAATAACAATCAATGTGTAGCCTTACAGAGCATTTGTTTTTTAGATGGGGTCAGTGACCCCCCATTTGAAAGCTGGAAAGAAGAAGGCAAGTAATTAAAAAACTATTAAAAAAATAAATAATTAATGAAGACCAGTTGAAAATTTGCTTATATCTGGATATTCTATAGCATATAGTTAACTTAAAGGTGAACCATTGTTATAAAATGAATTTTTTTAATGAGGTTGAACTATTTCATCTTTGATCAACGCCCCCAATTTGTAGTTTTTGGTAACAACATCATTCAGTCTTTAACATCCGCAATGCTCTGGCAACAAGTCAACACCCTAAATTGCCACCCACATATGGAAGACATTAGCGTCTTTGGCAACTACTACAGTATATGTCATTTTGGTTTCATGACTCACCCCTTGCTTTTCCCTTCCTGGACCTGTGGCAAATCAGCAAAGTGCCCTCTTTCATCTTTTGATCCCCATAAACAAGATTACTTGGCATGAAACCAGTCTTTATTGTCTGTGGGGAACCTCTACAGGTGCCAAGCCCATGACATGAAGCTCACATGATGATGAACTTGGGAATCATTAAAAAATGTACTAAGTCACAATTAGAGAATGCTTTCCAAAACACTAACAAGGATGTACCAAGGCACAAATACAAAATTCTCCTAAATAAAAAATTCCCCCAAGTGTGTACCCAATACTCCCTAATTCTGCCAAGCATGTACCAAGGCACAAATACAGAATTCTTAATACGGGTAGTGGGACTGGATAGGCAGGTGAAAGTCCTATGAAACGATTGATGACTCTAACTAACTAATGATGTCACTAACTCTAAACAGTGAAGTAAAGGGAAATTATATATGGGGAAGGGGAATATTTACTAAAGTGTGAGCTTTCTCCTCTGCAAAAATTCTCATCAATATGTCGACATTGACATTGCATATCTACTTAATATCCTACTTACGCCGCTGCAAGCTCAATTTGCCAGACTCTTGCTGGAATAAATTATCTGCATACGTTTACTGGTGTATTTTGCCCTTACTATTGTAGTTGGGAATATTAGCTAGAAAATTTACGAAATAAAGATATGTTGTGTGGGAAATGAGTATGGAGGATATGACGTAGATAATTAAATGCCAAAAGTAGCCTCTCCATCTTATTTTGGTGGTTTGCCAGTCTGGACCTAGTGAAAATACTATTGTCAAAAATATGCTTTCGCCTGGGGAAAATATGACAAAACGGCAAATTTTAATTTTTGCCAAAAATACTCCAACTGTTAACGTTTGTTTTTAATGAAATATGCCTGGACATCTATTAAGTAATTGTACTAAAAACTAAGAACCAATGGTATGCTAATATTGTCTGCTAGGAATGTTTTGTGCACATCAACATTTGGAGGCCCTCGGGTTTTTTGAACTTGGCGTTTTGCCTCATTTTAAGCAAACGTTATTAAAGGAGACGTATTGTGAGAAAACAAGAATGTGCCAGTGCATTATATTCATTCTGTGAGAGGGCACAGATTCAGTTAAAAACAAGAGGACAGAATGCCCAGTAGGGGCGAAGGGCCAATCACAGTATTAGTGAGCTCAGAGTTGCAGTACTAACGGGGAACTTTCAAGGAGAAGAAAAGTCTTTGTGCACTTGGGAATGCCTAAAATTTTAGGCACCCCAAGTGATTGTATTGACTTACCTGAAACCTGGGCCAGTGCTCCTATCAGCAGAAAACTGCACCGGCCCGGGGTTATACCAGTGAGCACCACAGAGCGATCCTCTTCCGACTTCATCTTTATTTGCGCGGCTGTGCATGTGCAGTAGAACGAAAAGCTGAACTTTTATGGGATACTGTCATGGGAAAAAAATATTTTTTTCAAAATGAATCAGTTAATAGTGCTGCTCCAGCAGAATTCTGCACTGAAATCCATTTCTCAAAAGAGCAAACAGAATTTTTTATATTCAATTTTGAAATTTGACATGGGGCTAGACATTTTGTAAATTTCCCAGCTGCCCCAAGTCATGTGACTTGTGCTCTGATAAACTTCAATCACTCTTTAATGCTGTACTGCAAGTTGGAGTGATATCACCCCCCTCCCTCCCGACAGCCAAACAAAAGAACAATGGGAAGGTAACCAGATAGCAGCTCCCTAACACAAGATAACAGCTGCCTGGTAGATCTAAGAATAGCACTTAATAGTAAAAACCCATGTCCCACTGAGACACATTCAGTTACATTGAGAAGTAAAAACAACAGCCTGCCAGAAAGCATTTCTCTCCTAAAGTGCAAGCACAAGTCACATGACCAGGGGCAGCTGGGAAATTGACAAAATGTCTAGCCCCATGTCAGATTTCAAAATTGAATATAAAAAAATCTGTTTGCTCTTTCGAGAAATGGATTTCAGTGCAGAATTCTGCTGGAGTAGCACTATTAACTGATTCATTTTGAAAAAATTTTTTTTTACCATAACAGTATCCCTTTAACTAAAAAGTTGACTATTTCGTTCAACTGCGCATGCGTTCAGAACTTCAGAAAAACAAAGATGCGTAGGTTTTGCCACAGGCAATTTCAATTATTGTAGGTGGAGGACCATTTTTATTGCCCACAGTAGCACCAATTTATCGCAGGCAATAAATCCCCCTGAGGGCCATTACTCTAATACAACCTTCCCCGTATATCGAAGTCGAAGGATTTACCGCAAATACTTCGATCAAACAATCAAAGGAAAAATCGTTCAATTGAACGATTAAATCCTTCGAATCGAACGATTCGAAGGATTTTAATCGATCAAACGATTTTCCTTCCATCAAAAAAAGCTTAGAAACCTTGTAATTGTAGGAGAAAAAAACTGAAAAAACAGGAAGAGAAACAACACTGAACAACAAAAGAGTATAGGGCTGCAAGTCCAAATATAAAATTCAGCATAATGAAATCAAATACAATTGTCAGCAACATTCCAATATGCATTCATTTCAAATATTCAATGGTTTTAACTATTTGTAAAAGTAATTGTTTTTAAAAGCAGCATCTCTCTGTACTTTGCAATTCTCTTCATTGCTGGTTTTGACTATATGTATCACTGAAGCAATCGTCAGCCCTCCTCAGTCAATTCCCACAATGCTTTGTATGATTTCTAAAGTAGAATAATAAAAAAAAATGTAAAATGACTTAAAGAGGATGGTGGCTTTTGGTGAGCTTATTATATCATTTTAACTATTAAACCACAGAAAAAAACAATAAGGATCTCTTGCTCTTCCCCACCAAAAATATGAGGAAGCCTGTGAATTCTTGCACATGTACAAACATGGATCACATTATTTCGCAGTTTGCACATTTTTCAGCACAACGGGACAGATTTGCTCATCACTAAGGGGCCGATTCACTAAGGGTCGAATATCGAGGGTTAATTAACCCTCGATATTCGACTGGGAATTAAAATCTTTCGACTTCGAATATCGAAGTCGAAGGATTTAGCGCAAATAGTACGATCGAAGGATTATTCCTTCGATGGAATGATTAAATCCTTCGAATCGAAGGATTTTAATCCAGCGATCGAAGGAATATCCTTCGATCAAAAAAACTTAGGAAAGCCTATGGGGACCTTCCCCATAGGCTATCATTGAGTTCAGTAGGTTTTAGATGGCGAACTAGGTGGTCGAAGTTTTTTTTAAAGAGACAGTACTTCGATTATCGAATGGTTGAATAGTCGAACGATTTTTAGTTTGAATCCTTCGATTCAAAGTCGAAGTCGTAGTCGAAGGTCGAAGTAGCCCATTCGATGGTCGAAGTAGCCCAAAAAACACTTCGAAATTCGAAGATAGTGAATCGGCCCCTATTAGTCATAATGCTGGTGCACAGTTAGGTGACTTGAACCTAACTGTGCACCAGCCCTATGCCTCCTGAGAAGTAAAAAGTAAAAGTATTTTAAAGAATTGGAAGATGTTATAAAAAGGAAAGGGTAATACAGGTTACAACAGGGAGAGTAATTTGGCACAGAGATGGAGGGAGGAGCTTTATGTTTGGGGTCTTTTGGGGAAATGTAATAAAAGTCAGTAATGGAAAAAATATTCGCAATGTGAAAAGTTATGACTTTGTGCGAACAAATTTTGCTTTGCGCGAATTTAATATAGCTTTTGCGAACCCGGAAACTGCTTAGCGACCACTTCCGACAGTTTGCGAATTTTATAGTTTGTGCCTGTGCGCAGTGAATGTAATAAAACTTCTTACTGAAAAGGTTGTTATGTTTGCTCCAAAAGATTACACTCCTTCCAGCCCCATTTAAAAGTGCGCAATTAAAATTCACAACTCAATAAAAGTTTTACGAAGAATATTACATTGCAAAATTTGAATTTTTATTCTTATTGGTGCGAATTGTTTTTCTCTTTGCGACTCTTATTCCATGCCCCCTTTGTCTCTTAAAATGTTCATGATTTTCAGAGGATAAAGGGAGGCAGAATTTTCCCATAATACAACTGATGTGCAGCAGAATGTCTAAACATAGAAATGAGTCTAAAAATAATATCTGTGACATATATTCTGGAAGTGCTGTGTATATATATAGACATTGGTTCTCATATGACAAAGAAAATAAATACTGATGACCTCCTGGATCTGCTAATTCTTGGCCATTCTTGTTCTGTTTTTCTGAATGACGTTAGAACCCGTGCAAATTACCAGGGGAAGAAACCTCAGGGGATCCATTTCATAGTGCTCTTATGGAATGCAACAGATTAATAATTTTTCCTTTATTGTGCCCTAATGGAAAGATGGGCAAGGTCCAGCTAATTAAGTAGATGGTAAGGTAAGGGGCAGCAACATATTTCCTCTTTTATCTGCATATAAAGATATTCACCTGCGTAAGAGAGTGGGTGAAACAAGTCAGAATGAAGTAAAAAGGACATAGTTAAAGGAACAGTAACACCAAAAAATGAAAGCGTATTAATGGAATGACAATTTAATGTATGACAATAAGGGGCAAATTTATCAAGGGTCGAATTTCAAAGTAATGGTAGTTTTTTTGAACTCCCATAACTTCGAAATTCGAATAAAAAAAGACCAACTGAAATTTATTAAAAAAAATAGGGTGAATAGGCTCTATTCGAATTTTTGAAAGTCCACCAATTGACTCCAAATAGGTTCTAGGAGGTCTCCCGTAGGCTACAACAGCAATTCGGCAGGTTTTAGATGGCGAATGGTTGAAATCAAAGTTTTAAAGTGTACATGATAAATTTCTATACTCGAATTTTCGATTTTTTTTTCGAATTTGGACTATTGCTTAATTGAATTACTTTGAATTTTTACTTCGACCCTTGATAAATCTGCCCCTAAATGTTGCCCTGCGCTGGTAAAATAGGTGTGTTTACTTCAGTAAGACTACTATAGTTTATATAAACAAGCTACTGTGTAGCCATGGGGGCAGCCATTTAAGCACAAGATACACAGTAGATAACAGCAGGACTGGACTGGGAGTCAAAATAGGCCCTGCCATTCCAAGTACACAGAGGCCCAAACAGCCCATTTACCAGCCCAAATAGCCCCCTACCAGCCCACTATATGGTAACTTTCTATGGAACCATACAGCAGCCCCTCATGCATTTGCCAGAACACACAGATTGCAAGTTCGGGCCTGGATAACGGATACATTCTGAAGAATCCCAGTGTATACAAACAAGCTTTTCTTTTATCTGCTGCATATCCTGTGCCTTTTCTCCTTTTTCAGCTTTTTACGGCTGCCCCCATGGCTACACATCAGTTTTAAGAGTGCAGGGCAACAGTACATTATATTGTCATTACTCCAAAACACTTCCATTTTTTGGTATTCATGTTCCTTTAAATAATATCACTAGTTTTCTTTTTAACAAAAACATATTTTCTGTAGATTTATAGGCTCCTTGTGACAGTGCGAATGTACTGTTCCAGGTTCAGTAAAGTGGTGTTTAATACAAGAAAGAATATTCTGGGTATTGATAGGATCAGAGAGTGCTGGTATCAGTCAATGCTTACGGGCTCATTACCTTCTAGAACTGATCAGGCAAATGTACTTTGATGTAATTGGGCTTCGGTACACAGGGAAATAATTTCGAGTCAGTACAATGAAGAATCTGACATTAGTCATTCCTACTACATCAAACCATTATTTTAGCTTGTTTTTTTTGGAAGCCAGGTCTATTTTGTGATATCTACAAACTCAACCTAAGGGGTATGTCCTACAAGTTCATGCAGCATTACAAATAGCAAGAGAAACCCGCAAGTTAAAGGTGGTTCCCCCAGGGTTGGAGAAAACTGGGCCCCAAATTAAGAGGGGGAATTATAAAAATTGGGTATGATATTGGTCCTCGTCAGTCCAATAAGCTGCCAACTTGGTCTGAAGGGACAGCAGCTTTTATCGGCCCATGTACAGCCCCCTTTAGAAGATAAGGAATAAAGGTCACCTTTGAAAGACTCCTCATTTGTTGAAGTCTATTTATTATTTAGATGAACAGCTAGGGGCAAATTCATCAAGGGTCGAATATCGAGGGTTAATTAACCCTCGATATTTGACTGGGGAATGAAAATCCTTCGACTTCGAATATCGAAGGATTTTGCGCAAATACTTTGATCGAACGAAAGATTTTAATCCAACGATCGAAGGAATATCCTTCGACCAAAAAAAGTTAGGCAAGCCCATGGGGACCTTCCCCATAGGCTAACATTGAGCTTGGTAGCTTTTAGGTGGGGGTCGAAGTTTTTTCTTAAAGAGACAGTACTTCGACTATCGAATGGTCGAATAGTCGAACGATTTTTAGTTAGAATCCTTCGATTCGAAGTCGAAGGTCGAAGTAGCCCATTCGATGGTCGAAGTAGCCAAAAAAAACACTTCGAAATTCGACGTTTTTTTTCTTCTATTCCTTCACTCGAACTTAATGAAAGGGCCCACTAGTGTTTAATTATTGCTGCTATGCTCAGGATCTTCATTTTGGGGATAGCAGTACAAGTTCTTTTATGTTTTCCCTATATCTGTAACCTTGTTATGAGCTAAAGGGGCCCTGACCAATAGTTGGACCTTCAAGCGGGAACTGACCTGAAAAAGTCTGACAGTTGCACTAGGTGGCGACACTGGGCCAAGAGGACTAGATACTCTTCAGTACTGGAGACCTGAGCCAGGAGATGTACGTCACTGTGACAGTAACAACAGCAATGTTGCAGAGCATACTTTCTAGAACAATACTTTTAAGCATACTATAGAACAGGGGTCCCCAACCTTTTTTTACCCGTGAGCCACATTCATATGTAAAAAGAGTTGGAGAGCAACACAAGCATAAAATAGTCCCTTGGAGTGCCAAATAAGGGCTGTGATTGGCTATTTGGTTGCCCCTATGTGGACTGGCAGCCTACTTGGTACTATACTTAGTTTTTATGCAATTAAAACTTGCTTCCAAGCCTGGAATTCAAAAATAAGCATCTGCTCTGAGGACACAGAGAGCAACATCCAAGGGGTTGGAGAGCAACATGTTGCTCGCGAGCTACTGGTTGGGGATCACTGCTATAGAAAGTCCTATTCTTACCAACTTTTTAATTAGCATTCATTTTTAAAATTATATATCGTTCTTTGGATTATTTGCCTTTGTCTTCTGCCTCCTTCCAGCTTTCAAATGGGGGTCATTGACCCTGGCAACAATGGGAGGTTACTATGTTATTGCTCCTGTTTATTCCTTATGTTTCTGTTCAGTTCTTCTCCTATTCATCTTCCAGTCTCTCATTCAAACCACTGCTTGGTTGCTAAGGTACACTGGACCCCAACCTGAGAGCTGCTGAAATTCCAAACTGCAAAGCTGTTAAACAAAAACCTAAACAATTTTAAAAAAGAAAATGAAGTCCAACTGCAAAGTCTCTAAGAATATTACAGTCTACATCATACGTAAAGGAACAGTAACACCAAAAGATTTAAGTGTTTTAAAGTAATGAAAATATCATGTAGTGTTGCCCGGCACTGGTAAAACTGATCTTTTTTCTTCAGAAACACTACTATAGTTCATATAAACAAGCTGCTGTGGAGCAATGCCGGAAATTGAAAAATGGCTATATGGCACAGGTTAACTAATGGATAACAGATAACACCATTAGACAGACAGAGCTTATCTGCTATCTGCTGTGTAACCTGAGCCTTTTCTCCTTTGAATGGCTGCCCCCATTGCTACACAGCAGCTTATTTATATAAACAATAGTAGCCGTTTTACCAGTGCAGGTCAACACTGCATTATATTTTCATTATTTTAAAACACTTTTATTTTTTGATGTTACTGTTCCTTTAAGGTGAACTAGTCCTTTAAAGAGGCCAGGGGTTTTTATTTTAGTTTCTTTTATTTGGTTTGAAATGCCTGCTTTGGTAGGCAGTGATTTTCCTTCATACACTCTGAGAATGACTGCGTATCAGTTAGTCTGTTACAATATACACTTTGCCTCATAAAGAATCTAGAGGGAAGTCTGTCTGGACTTCGGTTTTCTCAGGCAGAGGATGTTGGTAGACCGCAGACGTGTCATGTGCTTTTATTTTTAAAAGCTCTTAGAGAAGACTCAGCATAATGTACTTTCCAGACAGCAGTCTAAATGCAAAATACAAAGCAAGGCAAATAGAATACCAGGTAACTGATCCTTAATGTGGACCTGTCACCCAGACATAAAAAACTGTATAATAAAAATCAAATATTGCCTGCAGCTATGCTATGCCTTAGGCATAGAGGCGGGGCAGGCAATAAATTTCACTTTCCATTCAGCACTTACTAGATGTCACTGCTCTCCCCACATTCCCCCTCTCTCACCAGCACATGGGGATGGACATCAGGTCCCCCATTCTGGTGCACAAACAAGATTCTGAGATGATACAAGGCTTGTCTTAATAACAGTGTCCACAAAATGGCTCCTGCCTGCTTGTTATAATTATGAATTCCCAGACGGAAGGAAACAAGATTCAAATGATTTATACAGTTTAATTAAAATTTATTTTGCTTGAGTAACATTATAAAATAGGATTTGGAATTATTTTTTCAGGGGTGACAGGTCCCCTTTAATGAACATTTTCATTTCTAGGTTTGTTTTTTTCCTGTGAGTGCAGCAGTCTGGTATTTTCTTATTTTGGAAATCACTCAAACCACCTAGCAGTGCTAGATGCACAGTAAAGTGTAAGAGGGAACAAATTGCCTTTGGGTAGTCTTCTATGTAGCTCCTCCATCTGCTCCTCATGAATAGACCACTGTTGAGTGAAAGCTATACTGCATTCATGGAGCATTGCAGTTTTTGAATGCAAAGACTTGCCCCAATCCATGTCCATGTTTTGCACATTGCACCCTGCCCTGCACGTATTAACTCAATCTCTGGGTCTCACGGTAGATAAATGGTCTGAATGAGATTATTTTGAATGAGCTCCATAAATTGAATCATGAGGATGCCCAAGGATAGGCCTGTGGATAACATAAAGCAGCAGACCAATAGATTTTACAGCTTTGTGGCAATCCTAAATAAGTAGAGAATGGTAGAGAATGGTAATGAGTTGGCTGACAAAGGCTTTAGTGAGGGATGGAAAATACACACAGTACGAGTCTCTGAAATGAAAAGGCTTGCTACATGTTGTCATAGAGTGACTAAGGAAATGTTTAAAAAGGTGATTTTTCCATTTAAGTTCTCCATAGAGGGACATGTAAGCTCCAGAAAAAGTGTTGTTAACTGAGAATGGTTTCTCTGTTCAAAGACCTTAGTTGTCAGGTCCTGGAAGCTGGAGTATCCTGGAAGGAACAAGCAGGCCAGTTACTCCACTCCATTCCGTAAATCCAGCTTGCATATTGGAGCTCAATTTCCATATAAAGGCTGTCCTGTGGAAAAGTATCAATTCTAGTGGGACTATTAGGAAGTTCTCTCAGAGCAGAAAGGTTACCTGTCTGTGTAAGGAATTCCCAGGGGGACTGGAGGTGCTGCCTGCAACTGCAAGACCAAGAGGGAGCCCGTGACAGAGTCTGAGTAAGACATTGAGGAAAAGCCAGGAGACTGAGCAATGCTCCAAAGAAGATCGTGAGTACGGTGGTGACCCAAACTTATGTTTTGGCTAGTAGTCTACAGGTGCCCAGTGGGCAGGATTTATTTTTATGTAACATTGCTAACATTTCCTATTAGAAACCAGTGAACATATTCCCTCTTCTCTGAGCCTTTCCAACTGTGGCAGGTTCTGTCACCCCCATCAGATCATTATATTTCTACACACTTATTATAGTAAGTATTATATTGCAAAATAGGACATAGAATAAGCATTTGATGCCAATTAAACTAAAGTGTAGTCGATGGCCCCCAGCACTTGGAAAAGCCCACAGTGCGGTAGAAGTCTAGATTAAGGTTTCTTGAAAAATTTGGCAGTAACACCTTAACAACGTTATTCGGAATCCTGTTGAATTTTTGTAGTTTTGAGCCAATGAGATCCGATGTGACCGAATTGAAAGCTGTATTGTCCAGGAAGTAACTGCGAGTACAGTAGTCCAAGCTTTATTGTACTTCAGTTCTTGATGAACCAAGACATTGACAGTGGAGCAGTTATAATCAGGGACCTTATCCAAAGAGGACATGGTCCTGCCAAACAAACAAGGCCTCTTGAATCTGAGTGATTTGGTGCAGCCGAGAAAGCTACTGCCTGTGCCTTACTATTTCCCTCCTCTTTCTGTCAGGTCTAAGGGCAATGGCATTAACACAGATGGTAAAACATCCAAAGATACAGTTTTATTGATGCCAGTGTGAATTATTAGTGGTAAAACATTAGAATCACTAAAAACGAATAAGGTAGAAATATTGTATTTCATATACTGAGCTTTATGCACCAGCCTAAATGCTCAGTATCTCAATAGCAGTAATGATCCAGGCCTTCAAAGTTGTCACAGGGGGTCACCATCTTGGATTCTGTTATGAGTGCTACTGACACACACATGCTTATTGTGCTCTGAGCAGCTGCTAAGAAGCTACTGGTTATGGCAAATCATCAGGCAGATGATGAGGTTTACCTGTCACATAAGCGGCACTGGCCCGGGATTCTTACACCCCGTGGTTCTCACTGGAAGAAACCTGAGCTGGCGCAGTTTTCACATGTTAGGAGGTAAGTAAATGCGATCACTTGGGGGTGCCTAACTTTTGGCACACCAAGTATAACAGGACTTTCCTTCTCCTTTAACCACCGGAAAATGCATTAAAATGCATTGGGCAGAGCACAGCAAAATTATTATTTAAATTATTATCTATTTCCCATGAATTCTTGCAAGAATTTCACATATTGGGGTTAAAAATAACATTCTGTAAAGTCCAAAGCTATAATAAATTAGGACAGATTTTTAAACTTTTCCAACCCATTTTGTGAAAAACTAAAAGTTTTCAAATTATTTTACATATCTTGGGCACTGTATTTATTGCCAGCTATCACCCAGGTCATTGTATAGAAATCTGTGGGAATATTTTCTAAAAATGAATTTATGTTCCCAGTTTATTAAAAGTATTTTAACCTAATTGAAAATGAATAGTCCCCTGCTTGTGCTTTGTTTCCCAAAAACTTGAATGTTAATAGAGCAGCCCTAAAGCTGGCCATACATACATATATCCGCTCATTTGGCGAGGTCGCCATACAAGTGGATCTCTCTGGATATGCCCAGCTTAAGGTGGCGATATCAGACTGATCCGATCATGACTCCTCAATCCAATGGGATTTTTCACCCTGCCCTATCCACCCCATACACTGCCCAGTAAACTGCTGACTTAATCTGTCGGCAGTTTATATCTGCTCATGTATGGGGGCCTCAAATCTTGCAATCTGTTTCACAAGCAAATAATTAATACAGTAACAATTGTACCCTTGATTCAAATTACTGTAAAAATGCCCACAACTCGTTTGGGCACTTTTTGCCATTTACAGTTTTTTTTTTTTTAGCTTTCAAGGTATTAGCAGATTATGATGAATTTTCAGGCAACTAAACACGGTCCAAAATGTTAGAAAATCCCATTGGGAGGGAGAGTATCAGAGCATTAATGCGGCCCTCTCCTGGCAAATCTAATAATGATGAGTGGGTCAAAAGAACTCGACCCACACCCCAACCCGACCCCGCTCTATATATATAGACCCACCCTGCCTGTGATGTCACAAAAGGGGCAGGGGCAACACGAGGGTATAGAAAAGAATGCCACCGGCAAAAGGGGTGCTGAGGTCATCCCAAACCTGCTCAACACACGGGTATCTGGCCGGCCGGCACATCACTAAAGCCTGCATATGCGCCCATTATGATACGGTGGCTGGCACAGGGCAAATGGTCAGATCAACACAATTTGGCACATATCATAGTTGGCCAAATTAGGTAAAGATCTTCTCATTTGCCAACCAATCTTAACATTCACAGGCAGCTTTAAAGTGATACTGACACTAAAAAACTACTTTTTAAAATATGAAAGTATATAAAAAAGTTACATATAGTTCATGTTCATTGCTTTTTGTGCTTTTTGCTGAGAGGTTTGTTTTCGTAAGTAAGTGTTAGTTGAAGTTCCTAAACCTGACTGTTTTGCCAACCTGACTGTCCCATCTCAACCAGTTATTTTCCAACTGGCTTCTATCAGCTGCCATTATGATCCAACCGTTGGCCCTTGGGCCCAGACTGTAAAGGTGGCCATAGACGCAAAGATCTGCTCGTTTGGCAACATCGCCAAACGAGCGGATCTTTCCCCGATATGCCATTAACAAACATGGTTATATCGGGGGTAATCTGATTGTTCGGCCGTATGGCCAAACGATCTGATTACGATGTGCCATGGGCTCGGACGGGATCGGTCGGGTCAAAATCAAACCTGACCGATCGACCGATCTCCGCCGGACGAAAGATGTCGGCACATGCCACACACGATCCGAAAATCGTACGAATCCTCGATTGGTACGATAGGATCTGTGTGTCTATGGCCAGCTTCAATTACCAAATTGGCCAGATTTCCACTCAATTAGCAACCTTGTCAAATAAGAAGATCTTAGGGTCTGTCCCAGGCCCAGACTGTGGGTTCTGGCAAATGCGACGGGCTGCTGTATGGTTCCATAGAAAGATACCATATAGTGGGCAGTTTGGGCATCTATGTACTTGGAATGGCAGGGCCTATTTCGACTCCCAGTCCAGGCCTCTTGCCACACAGGTAGGTTCGGGGATATTAGTCACCGGGCAACGAATCTCTTCCTTGCGGCGACTAATCTCCCCGATCTTCCTCCCGTCGGCTAAAAAGTAAATTACCTGGGGGCAGGCCCGAAGTTTCCTTGTGAGGCAATTAGGCGAGACTTCGGAAAACAAAGCGTCCCGTGTGCCTGCCCCCAGGTTGATTTACATTTCAGCCGACGGAAGGCAGATCGGGGAGATTAGTCGCTGCAAATAAGAGATTTGTTGCCTGGCGACTAATCTCCCCGAATCTGCTCATGTGGCCAGACCCTCATGTGCACGGGCAGCTTTAGGCTAAGAAAACGCCAGCGAAATGCACTCGCAGCGCTTCGATTTCCGAAATCGCCTGAAGTTGCCAAGCATTTCGGAAATCGAAGCGCCGCAAGTGCATTGCGCTGGCGTTTTCTCATTCAAGCAGGTAGAAGGCAGTTCGGGGAGATTGTCGCCCCACAGAAGAGTCGCCAGGCGACTAAATCTCCCCCAATCTGCCCCTACCCTTAATGCAGTCTGCCCCCAGCAGTGGCTGTCACTATGATGGGCCAGTTAGCATTGGTGGCTAATGATCAGACCAGCCCTATTTAGCCAATTATGGGCAGCTGACTAGTCAGATGTAAGGTATGAGAATTACATGTTCTTCTCTAGGTGACAATCCCTCCAATAGTACTCTCAGTTACACAGCGGAGGAATTCCTCTATAATGTCTCATTTCCCTTGGCAGCAGCGGCAGGAGCAACATCACTGACAGCCCCACTGCTGTATAAATAAATGCGCCACTCAATGTGTTTGTATATACCTGTAGGGCCCACACACACACGCCCCAAAGGGAGTCACACACAATAAAGTGTAAGTTGAACTTCCGTCTCGGCTGCTTATTGAGTAACCTGTTCGCTTGTAGTGAGTCAGTCCGCCTATAAATCGCTCGGCAGCCCAGCGCTTGTGGCTCATTCGCGGACTGCAGGAGATACTACTTGCACAAACACGGGGGGGAGAAAAACTATAGTCCCCTGGATATGGACATGCTGCTTCCTGTGCTGCTCTTCACTGCCGGACTCACGCTCCCCCAGTCTGCAGGTAAGACTCGTCCGCTCACCCACCACCTCCTCTGCCTGCTCTCTACTTAGGGACTGTGGGCAAAGCGCAGAATGGCACGGGGGGGTTGCTTTTTTTTAATAAGTCCTAATGAATCCAAAAGAAGGAAAAGAGGGGTTTTTGGGGGTTGGAAAGCACCGACCTAATTTGGATCGCCTGAAAAAAGTTCTAAAAGTAAATTAGAATAGACAGACGTTTATCTGGTGCCAGTGCTGCTGCTGGAATTGGCTCCTGAATGGGAAATTCTAGGAAAGGATCATTGATATCGAATCAATGGAATTAACAGGAACTCTCTGGGCAGAATTCATTTTTTGTGTGTGTTGTGTGTGCTTCTGTAAATAGGCGACAAGTTCCAGTGTTTTAAACTTTTTTTCCCCCGGAGGATTAACTGAAATACAGCAGGGCATCCATTATTCGCAAACCCGTTATCCAGAAAGGAAGGCCGTCTCCAATATAATCCAAACATTCCCTTTTTCTCTGTAATAATAAAACAGTAGCTTGTACTTGATCCCAACTAAGATATAATTAATCATTATTGGAAGCAAAACCATTGGGTTTATTTAATGTTTATGTGATTTTCTAGTAGATTTAGGGCAGGACTCCACGGACGATTCCGCCGTGATCCGACGGGCTGCACAAAATCGCAGGCGGCACATCGGATGCGACGGAAATAAGGTAAGGAATTCTATTGTCATATCGTGTCGCATCGTTGATGCGGCGCAACGTGATTGTCGGATGCAGATGCTGCACGCTTCGTCTGCATCCGACAGCTGTGTCGAGTTGCATCAACAATGCGACACGATCCAACAGTAGCATTACTTACCTTATTTGCGTTTTTGCGCAGCGTCTCGGATCGCAGCGGAATCGTCCGTGGAGTCCTGCCCTAAAGGTATGAAGATCTAAATTCCGTAAAGATCTGTTATTCAGAAAAATCTAAGGTCCCGAGCATCCTGGATATCGTATCAGGGACCTCCTATCCAGTTGAGTTACAGACAGACTTGGGCATCCGTTTACTTAGGGGTGATAGACAGCGGTAATGACCTGGGGCGAAAAAATGGCATAAAAAGCACAAGAGCAGATTTACTAAAGTGTGAACACTTCTGTCATTGCACATTTTCTGGTGCACATATACATTATATGATCCCATCCACTCTACGTAAATTGTCTCATATTTCCAGAACTGTCGCAAAATATAGACAAAATTATCGCCAATTATGATGTGTGAAACAAAGTCAGTGGAGGAGATGTATAAAGTTTTTTTTAACATGACCAGAAAAAATTGCATTGGGGAAGACTGGTACATATAAATGTAGTATTAGTGAATGAATTAAGAATAATTAATTATATGTCAAAATAATTGATTCCTGATATTGCTTCATTGGCCATAAGTAATATTTAATAAAACATTAATAAATTGCTAATAAAAATGTCAATCATATTTTAAAAATAGAGTCTATGGGAGTTGGTCTTCCCGTAATTCTGAGTTTTCTGGTTTCCAGATAACGGATCCCATACCTGTATGAAGATCTCCAAATACTAAAAATAAATACAAATATTTTTTCTATAGAATTACAGAAAAGGTGCAGCAAAAAACCCCTACAGAACTCATGCGGATCTGACCGAAACTCATTTTATTTTTACATGGGAAGTGATGTGTTGCATGTTGACTTTGAAGGAAAGGAAAGACCTAAGGCTTTTAATTTCTTTGCTTTGTAGATGGAATCTAGGGAATTCTGCAGGACCTACACTTTTGCTACATCTTTGGAAAGTTCTTCCTAGTAAACACACTAGGGCTCATTGACTAAGTAGTTCAGAGTGCAAAAAAATGCAAATTTCTCAGCTGTGTTTTTAGACATGGACGGCCCTTGGGGCAGTCATCAATACATCACTTATTTATGCTGTTAAATGGGTCAATGGACACATATGCAAACAGAGCTCATCACAATACAAGTGTTAAATACAGTCATTGCGCCAGATGCACTAACAGAGCAACTGGCAAATGGACAGTAGGAATGATCCTTTACTGTAGCGGTGGTAAATGTGAGCAATAACGGCATTGCACATGAATTGGTGCAAAGTTGCACCATAAGCCCTACTATATGAGGAATGACCATACATAGTGGGCCAAGATATACAAGGACATCCATATTAAGCGTCAGACTGGGGGGCTGCTGTCTCGGGGCCCACCACACCCCCTGCTCCTGACACAAAGGCCCCTCTGGCCCACCTGCCTGAGCTGCGACCCCCTGTACCTAACTTCTTCCTCTTGCAGCTGCGTCGGGTGCAAGGGAGGGAGGTGTGAAGCCACGCCAAAGGCATCACAAAGGGGGTGGATCTGGACTGGCAGTGCCCATGAGAGCTGTTTTTTTTCCTGGTATCCCGCCAGCCCATTCCGACCCTGTCCATACTGTAGCCCCTCATATTGAAGCACAACTCCCAGCATCCCCCATTGTGGCTTAACAACAGCCGGAGGCTACAGATGACTTTCTATAGGTGTTATTGGATCCTAAGTCTGTGTTCTAATTAGAGCTGGAGAAACTGTCCTCTTGAGCTATTTGGCTGATTTCTAAACAGTAACATTCCCATGTACCCCTCCCTTTACCCTTAGGCCTTTGTTTCTGTGCCTTGTATTTAATTGCACAGTAGTCTTCCCGACTCCAAACCTACATGCCATATAATGTCTTCTGTAGATGGAACACATGTGAACAACATGGTAATAGTGACAAAACAAAAAAATTGGGGTCACTGTAAATGTAAAGCGATCCATACAGTTCCACTTAGTCATAATGCAACCCCCCAAAATTATTATCATTACTTACAACATATTTTTTAAGCATCTATTCTGCATATTCGCCTGATCACACTGCGTCTACTTTGGAGCCGTTAATCGCACAGCATTGCTAATCTCCAGTCTTGTACCTGCTTTTCAAGTTTTGTTTCAGATGAAACACAATGTGTATGCCACTTCACATAATTCCTAGGTAAAAGTTGAAAACCGTTTTATCTGGAGTATGTGTCAACACGGTGTCTAAACTAACTGTGAAAAGGTGCAGCTTGTAGGTAGCCTTTAATACCCTTTGCTTAATCTCCTCCGGCACAGGTGAAAAAAAAAATCAGAACATAACTTTGCATTGGTGGAATTGGGAATTGCTTGTGGCAAAACATTAGAATTGTGTAAGTGCTAGAAAAGATGTAGGTGAAGGTGATGTCTGACACTTACATACCAAGTCCCATTGCCTTAATCCAACATATCCATGAATAAAATAGAACCCAGGCATGTTGGTATAGTGACCTGGTAACCACCAAAGAGAGTCTAGTGTCACATGTTGCATTTCTTCCACCTGCGGCAAACAAGATCCATTGCCTCCCGCCCTGTCAGTGCACAAATATGGCGGATTTTGGCTCAGAAATAGGGATGGGTGAATTTTTTTCGCCTAGTTTTGCCGTGGAAACGACGGCCATAGACTCCAATTGGAGAAAAATTTGTTACGCGTCAAAAAAAAAAGTGTCGTCCATAGAAATGGCAAATTTTTGGCAAAGCGAAACAACAGATTCGCCCATCCCTACTCAAAAATACACACTTAAGCACTATCACTATAAGACTAGCCTTTTAACTCTTGAAATAGTAAGAAAACATATAAGGAAGTGAAAATTCCTCATTTATAAACGAAACAACCTTCTTGTGGGTTTGAAAGATGTGTGGGTCCTCATGTGACCTCTTTCAAAGCAGAACTGTCTATCTGTATGTCTGGAGAAATAACAACTCTTCAGCTTATGTATCATGTGCAAAACCGACTCAGGGGCTCCATACGCTTCATTATGTGATGTCATCATTGTGATATAATTCATCTGCAAGTGTGATACGGCAGATACTTGGCCCACTAAACATAGGATTTGAACAGTGTTGCTCTAGATCTCAGTTTCTTACCCGTAGGTCCTGCCTAGACATTGCTCACCACTATTCTTCAACATTAAAGGCAAAATCAAACCCCCTTTTCACATAAGCTCAGTTGGGAATTTGGAAAAAGGTGTATAAGCAGCATCTGAACTTGCAAAAATAAATATAACGTTTGTATTTTTCTTTTATATAGATATACTTTATATAGATATACTCGATTCCACAGATTGAGAGAAAATCATAAAGTCTGCCTGTGCTGCCAGGACAATTTATATGGGGGGCACAATACAACACCTTCATCACCTTTTTCTGTTGTTAAATGATAAATTCTGGGACTTGAAGTCCCTCTGCTTTCCATAGTGGGTGGTGCACAGATTCTCTGGAAAGTAAAGGGACTTCAAGTCCCGGAATTCATCACTTCACAAACAAACAAGGCCATGGAGGGTTTGTATGACTCTGGTCACTTGGGAAATGGTTTGAACTAATATATTTTTATTAGTACAAACCATTTCCCAAGTGACCCTAGGCCCATAACATAACCCAAACTGATCAAGCTAATGTCAAAAAGGGGGTATAGGCATTCTGGGAGATGTAGTCTAACAACATTTTGCTATAAAACAAAAGTCAAGCCTACTTACGCTTCTTTTAAGAGATTTGCTTTGCCACTGGACATAGTATCCAATATGATGCTGTACACGTCATATAATGTAATAAAGTGTGTGTATATATATATATATATTTGTCCAACCAGATCGCACTCCATGTATAAAATATAGCCTTTATTTAGCTTGTTAAAATGTAGCAAAAAAGTGACATTCTTAGTAACAAAAGCAGTAGCGTCATATGTAGCAAGACACTTATCTTTAGGAAGTCCAATATAAACGCTCAGTTTGGCCACACTCACGCGACGTTTCGGGAAGCATCAGTTCCCTTTCTCAAGCGTATTTTTCGTGTAGCAGCGTGTAGGACTCCATTGCACAAATCTTTCGCTTCCTTGTCAGGCGGAGCTTGCGTGGTAAGTAACTGTGATGACGCGTCCTCACAAGGGGGACGGATCTGCACGTCAGTAACCACACAACTCCACCCACCCGTTGCTATCCCAGATCCATAGTTACAACTGAGAAAGAGTATGCTAATATACTGTTAGACAGCAAATTATATGGGCGTTTTTCACTATACTAGATGGTCATAATCTCTTAAGAACATCAGAATATTAATATAAATGAGGAGTTACAGAATTATTCGCCAGGAATTGAAAAAATAGAAAAAAATGAAAAAATTGAAAAAAAATTGAAAAAAAATAATAAAAAAATAGAAAAAATACAAAAACATTCAAAACAATTCAACAAAATATATACAAAAAATATATACAAAAAAATAGAAAAAATCAAGAAAAATATGCAAGCAGATATTAAACAGATTACGAAAAGATCTTGGGGTCCAAGGAAAGAAGGCATGTACAGATGTAGGGGTTGCGCCCAGTGTCGCTATGTACTTGTGGGTCCTGAGTTTGACCATCCCCATAGGGATCAGAAGTATCAGATTAGGGGTTACAACACATGCGATACCAATTTTGCCGTATACATGCTGGTTTGTCCGTGTGGGCTGGTCTATGTTGGGGAAACCACCCAAAAGGTTAAGGATAGGTTTTCCCAGCATAGATCAACTATACATACGGGCAACAGGTCACTGCCAGTTTCCAGACACTGTCTGGAACATGGACATACATCTGATGATTTGAAATTTAGGGTTATCCAACACGTTCCACCTCTGAAGAGAGGAGGGGATTGTGCCTTAGCACTAAAAAGAGCAGAAGTCAAATGGATTGATAGGTTGGGCACACTTAGTCCACAAGGTCTAAATCGTGACTTTGATTTGCATCTTTTTTTGTAATTACCATTTCTATAAGCAGATATGCCTCTTGCAATTGATTTGTGCAAGTATTACTCTGCGTATCTTTTCGTAATCTGTTTAATATCTGCTTGCATATTTTTCTTGATTTTTTCTATTTTTTTGTATATATTTTTTGTATATATTTTGTTGAATTGTTTTGAATGTTTTTGTATTTTTTCTATTTTTTTATTATTTTTTTTTAAATTTTTTCTATTTTTTCTATTTTTTCAATTCCTGGCGAATAATTCTGTAACTCCTCATTTATATTAATATTCTGATGTGTTTAAGAGATTATGACCATCTAGTATAGCGAAAAACGCCCATATAATTTGCTGTCTAACAGTATATTAGCATACTCTTTCTCAGTTGTAACTATGGATCTGGGATAGCAACGGGTGGGTGGAGTTGTGTGGTTACTGACGTGCAGATCCGTCCCCCTTGTGAGGACGCGTCATCACAGTTACTTACCACGCAAGCTCCGCCTGACAAGGAAGCGAACGATTTGTGCAATGGAGTCCTACACGCTGCTACACGAAAAATACGCTTGAGAAAGGGAACTGATGCTTCCCGAAACGTCGCGTGAGTGTGGCCAAACTGAGCGTTTATATTGGACTTCCTAAAGATAAGTGTCTTGCTACATATGACGCTACTGCTTTTGTTACTAAGAATGTCACTTTTTTGCTACATTTTAACAAGCTAAATAAAGGCTATATTTTTTACATGGAGTGCGATCTGGTTGGACAAATATAGTATGAGAAGCGGAATTACTCACCGCCATTGAGATCAGCACCCTATACTCCAGTATTGACAAAGAACCCTGTGATTAGTGCATCACAATTGTTGGAATTGTATGTATATATATATATATATATATATATATATATATATATATATATATATATATATATATATATATATATATATATATACATACACACAAACTTTCAGGCAACCGCACTCTAATCCGGATTTAAAGCGTATTTGTGGGTGCAGGTTCAAAGTAGTTGTACTTAATTTGTCACACAGAACCGCACTCTAAAGTCTTTTTTAGTGAATCAAATCACCTCCTTTATTAGCATGTTTGTCCAACGTTTCGGCCCCCCTTGGGGCCTTTTTCAAGGATGAAAAATAAATAAAAATAAATAAATAAATATATATATATATATATATATATGTATATGTATGTGTATATATATATATATATATATATATATATATATATATATATATATATATATATATATATATATATATATATACACATACACATCTCGTAGGCTCCCTTATATCTAAATATTTAAAAATGATTTCCTTTTTCTCTGTAATAATAAAACAGTATTGATCCAAACTAAGATATAATTAATAAATATTGGAAGCAAAACCAGCCTATTGGGTTTATTAGGGGGCTGATTTATCAAGTGTCGAATTTCGAAGTAATGGGAGTTTTTTTGAACTCCCATAACTTCAAAATTCGAATAAAGAAGACCAATGGAAATTTATTAAAAATTTTAACTTTGGGTGAATAGGCAATCGTTCGAATCGAAGTTTTAGGGCATTCAAATCGAAGGATTTGCCCCAAAAAACTTTGATTTTTCAAAGTCCACCAAATGACCAGATAGGTTCTAGGAGATCTGTTTCTTTCATACATGAGGAAATACAAATATAGTGGGTCTTTTAGAGCCGTAGAAAAAATGTATTGTACTTTCCAAGAATTCCTATACTCTGTCCATGGTTTTTAACTTGTTTGCCTAAATTGACTTACACCTAAAGCAATGCCGGCGCTTTCCGAGTTAATTTTAATTCTTTAATTAGTAAGAAATTTGCTCATTGCCAAAAAATGACCAAAAAGGGAAGTTTTTAAACACTTCACTCTTATCAAATCATGTGTGTGGCAACATCTGGTTTCATGACATGTTCTTCTTAAATGATGATTACACATTGTGATAATGACTCGTATATCCCTCGCTTCTCATATTCAAATGGAGATATTGAACTGTTGTCAGAATACAAGGTGTTTACTCCTGCATGAAAACAATGGGAAATACTGTGTAAACTAGAGTTGTTTTTATTGCCTGGGGGAATCTATTTCCTGGTCTTGATGTGACTAGTTCTATTTATTTATTTATTTTAAAAAACAACAGCAGCTCTATCTTGCTTTATGGCAGGGAAGCAAAATATATTCCCAGGATCAGTGGAGCCACTGTCCCACAAAACAGGATGCATTGCCTTTTATCTGAAAGGCTCATAAACATTTGCTACACTTTCAGTAAATAGCAATTAAAGAACAAGGAAGGGCTATTTTACTGGGTGGTGAGAACCTGTAGTGAAATGGATGGATCCTGGCATTGGCAGACTGAGTATGAGGAGCCAGTCACTTGCAGAATTACTGCAAAAAGTTAATAGTCAAGTGATAAGGGCTTTGCCCGAGACATGTTGTGAAATAAAACTTTTTGCAGTAAATCTGAAAGTGCCTGCCTCTACTTCACTTATACCAATATATTTGCCTTTTATGGACAAAGGCAGGGCAGAAAGCATGTAAAAGGCAACACTTGGAACCAGTTATTTATACAGAGTATGAGGGTTGATCTGGGTTCTCATAGATACCTCATAGATATACTTAATTATAATTTGCCTTCAGAATTGTACTATGCTAATTGCTCTTCTCTCTAATTTCCAGCCTCTTTCAAGTTAACATTTGAACCATATTATGAAGTTGTATTCCCAAAGAAGATTCATACTCAGCACAAGAGGGATGTTCAGGTATGTCCCCTGCCTGCTGCTGATGTTTCCTTATTCTCATACAGCATTTACAGTGTAATAAAAATCACAATGTTTTCAATAGGTCTGGTAATTTCATTTCAGACAGCTGAATAGTTATTGCTACTTGCTGTGGCTTTTCTATCATACGTCTTGATTGTGTATAAGTTGAGAAGACACTTAGGGGCCTATTTATCATGCTGTTCAAAAAGTGGAGTGAAGCATTGCCAGATCTTTGCTTTTGTTTTCTAACTGTTGAAATCTGATTGCTGATTGGTTGCTTTGGGCAACAACAATGGTAATGCTTCACTTCACTTTTTACACAGCATGATAAATAGGCCCCATAGAATTGACTATTTTTCACGTTATTAAAGGAGGTTCACTAAGCTCAGATATAGTCATATTATGTCTAGTATTTACCACACATGTCACGCTTTGTGCCTTTGTTAACATAATAATACATGTGATTTACTATGGAACCATTGTTGTCATGTTTTGTGTTCTCAAAGGAGGTATGTTGAAGTTGTAGTTCTGCAAATTCATTGTTGCAACTATACCTTCCTAAAAGTAATACCAATAGATTTATATCTGATGGAAATATATGTTTATTAAAGTGTTGTTTCCCAAAAAAACAACATAAGTGTTAGTGTATAATTATTGTGTGTTTTTTAAAGCTCATTTGTTGTCCTACGGTGTGCATTAACACCATGCAACATAGAATAACCCATTAGAAATAGCTAATCCACATATTTATTAGTTCTTAGTAGACCTGCTGACTGAGTATGCGCATGGCATTAATCTAGAAGGGAATTTGTTTTCGGTGCTTATAGCAAAGTAAATTATTACATCACTTGGTAAAACAATAAGGGGCACATTTACTATTGGAATATCGAAGTCAAAGGATTTACCGCATTTCCTGCGATCGAACGATCGAAGGAAAAAACGTTCGATCGAACAATTAAATCCTTCGAATCGAACGATTCGAAGGATTTTAATCCATCGATCGAACGATTTTCCTTCGATCCAAAAAAGATAGGAAAGCCTATGGGGACCTTCCCCATAGGCTAACATTGGTGCTCTGTAGGTTTTAGGTGGCGAAGTAGGTGTTCGAAGTTTTTTTTAAAGAGACAGTACTTCGACTATCGAATGATCGAATAGTCGAACGATTTTTAGTTCTAATCATTCGATTCGAAGTCGTAGTCGAAGGTCGAAGTAGCCAATTCGATGGTCGAAGTAGCCAAAAAAATACTTTGAAATTCGAAGTATTTTTTATTCTAATCCTTCACTCGAGCTAAGTAAATGTGCCCCTTAGGGGTATATTTATCAAAGAGTGAAGTTAATAGTGAAGTTCCGCCACTTCCCATTCATTTCTATGGGGTTTTTAAAGGCGTACAGTATTTATCAAAGGGCGAAATTTCACTTTCACCCATTGATAAATACGTCTTTCAAAATCCCATAGAAATGAATGGAGAGCTGCGGAATTTCACTCTAGTGGCGGAACTTCACTCTTTGATAAATTTACCCCATAGTCTTTACCATAAACAATGAGGACCACATAAACTTTAGAAAGTTTTCCTAGGGCCGAGATTGGGTTTAAAGAAGAAGGAAAAGTAGAGTCACTGGGGGTGCCAATATATTAAGGGAATACGGAGCCTCCATTCAATTTATTTTTCCCAAAGGACATTGCCTTGAGCGTCAGTTTACTGGGCAGCTAATGTTGCAAGTGGGAAGAGTTTGGATATTTTGGTAAATTTGGTAAACTTCAAATCAAATCTCATCCTGATGCACTTATGGGCTGTAGCATTCAGCAATCACAGTGTCGCTGCTTGAATGAAAATTTCTTAACAGTGCCAGATCTGGCATTTTTTAGCCAAAATTGTTTACATGTCCCATTAGCCTCAAGTTTGCTCCCCTGAGTTGGACGGGGCTTGTGCGGAATTACATCTTGGGAAACTTGGCACCAATGGCATAGCTTGGCACCAATGTTAGCCTATGGGCTAATTAAATGATAAACATGTCAAACTTACTGCCCACTGCAGATAAGAGAAAACACACCCAAACACGCCGTTCAAAGTCTTCCCTCATATGACTTGTACACAACAGCAAATTGTTGATTATACAGAATAATGCTTTAAATCATATAAAACCAATGGCACGCCATGCTTTTCCTGGGTTCACTCTCTTCAGCTTTTTGCTGTAAATGTACAGACAGGCGCTTTCATTGTGTTTCAGTTCCTCTTGAACCATCTTCAAGAGGAACTGAAACGTGTTAATGTGGGGGAATGGGAAAACTTAAATAAATTCACTTTGTTGGGCCATGCATGGGGCCATATTCATGGCCTACCCAAACAATAAGCAATTGTAGCTCCACCAGATATTATTTGGGCTGGCTAAGGTCATTTGGAGCAAGGGCCACTTTGAATTATGTGTCTCTCTTACTTTTTAAATATTCACTGAAGGGCACAATCAGCCCTGCTAATTTAATCAGGAGCAATAAACTGTTCTACAGTAAGGGGCCGATTCACTAAGGGTCGAATATCGAGGGTTAATTAACCCTCGATATTCGACTAGGAATTAAAATCCTTCGACTTCGAATATCGAAGTCGAAGGATTTAGCGCAGATAGTTCGATGGAACGATCGAAGGATAATTCCTTCGGTCGAACAATAAAATCCTTCGAATCGAACGATTCGAAGGATTTTAATCCAACGATCGAAGGAATATCCTTCAATCAAAAAAAGTTAGGCAAGCCTATGGGAACCTTCCCCATAGGCTAACATTGACTTCGGTACCTTTTAGATGGCGAACTAGGGGGGTCAAAGTTTTTTTTAAAGAGACAGTACTTCGACTATTGAATGGTTGAATAGTCAAACGATTTTTACTACGAATCCTTTGATTCGAAGTCATAGTCGAAGTAGCCCATTCGATGGTCGAAGTAGCCCAAAAAAACTTCGAAATTCAAAGTTTTTTTTACCTTCGAATCCTTCACTCGAAGTTAGTGAATCGGCCCCTATATCTTTGGTTTTATTTATTTTTTTACTTTTATTTAGGGAACAGTTGACTTCATGAACTATTGTTTTATGTTATCCCAGGGCAAGTATCCTGATGTGGTGCAGTATGGTCTACACATAGGAGGGAAGCATCTGGTCTTACACCTGGAGAAGAATGAGTAATATGTTTGTGTTTGTCTCGTACAGTTCTTATCATTCAATGTACTTCCGTTTCATTTGCTATTCCGGTGCAAAGGTATTGTAATACTCCTTAAAATACAACATTCTTTTATCAGGAGTTGATTCTACTGCATTGAAAACTATTGCTAGGTAAAATGAGGGCATGTTACAGCACTGGCTATGGCTGTAGAAAAAAAAACAGGTTTTTCCAATATACTGTAGCTCCTAATTCGACAAAGCCGTAGTGTTTCATTTAAAAGGGAACACAACCATGGTTTTTAAATATATTTGCAAATGTGATTGCTATTACCTGGCTGTTTATATTCTCTGCACTGCTTGTTCTGATACCAGCTGATTCACAGAGCTGGGGCCATACACAGGGAGATCCGCTCGTTTGGCAATGTTGTCAAACGAGCGGATCTCTTCCCAATTTGCCTACATTGAAGTGGGCGATATCGGATCAGAATGGAGGCCAAACGGGCGGTCGGATCGTGGGACCGCATCACTGAAAAGATGTGGCCTTGATCCGACAGGATTTTTTACCCTGTCCGATCGTCACCTGACCGACTTTCGCCCGGATATCAATCAGGAAAGCCCGTTGGAGGGCTCTACACACGTGACGATGGTCTGTCGGCAGCTTTTATCGGCTGTGTATGGGGGCCTTAAGGGCTTCTCTTATATTGTTTCAAGAGTTAGAACCAGAGACCAGAAAGGGGTAAAAAATATTGCTCTCTATATCAATGCCATTTCCAAATATGTTTAAATAGACATTTTCAGTGGTTTTAATGTACAGTATATCGGAAAGTTGCTTACAATTAGATTTCATTCATTGTGCAAAAAAAATAAAGGTGTGGACAGCTCCTTTAAAGGGGGTTGTTCACCTTCCAAACACTTTTTTTTCAGTTCAACTGTTTTCACCAGAAACATTAGACTTTTTTCATTTACTTTCCATTTTTTATTTTTTACAGTTTTTCCAAATCTAAGTTTAGAGTTTAATGCTTGTGTCTATGGTGTTTGAGTCTGCGAGCTCAATAATTCAGGTGCAGCTTCTGAACTGTTACAATATTACAACATTTAGTTGATACATTTCTCAGCAGCTTCTCTGGAGCTTTAGCGACGTTTGTATCAATTCTAACAGCTGCCTTTAATACCCCCCAAAAAAAACATTTTTTTGGGGTATAACTGGCAGTACATGAAACTTGCAACACTTCCTATCCAGAGAAAGTCAATGCAAAACACCCTACAATGAGTAATAATAATTAAAAATGCTTATACAACACCCCTTGATCCATATCCCTAAGGATTTGCTTTCCACTGCACCAGAGGCTGCCATGTTTCTTGTGTTCATGTTTCAAGATGTCAACCTCTAAACATCTGAACTTGGGTTATTTTTTGCACATTGGGTACTAGAAATGAAATCTGCTGTTGAATGATGAATATTACTGTTGTGTGTGTGTGCGTGAGATATTGTCAGTATAAAGCCTCTAACAAGTTCTATGTAAAAGGATTATTTGACTTTTTGTGATGACCTCATGCCAGTGATAAATAAGCCATCGGCAAACAGCCGGCACATAAAAAGCTGTTTGATCAGGCAGCCCAAAAGGCTAAGCCGTTGTATGCACAGGGCATTTAGTGTTGACTGTCATGGTTGAATGTGGCACAGACAAATTATCCAACGTGAACTTTGCCATGCTTTGTAGAGATACAGTATTAACAAGATGCCCACATCATTAGAGAGGGTGCAATGGTGCAATCTGTGAGTCCCCACTTGCCTCGCAATTTGGCCAGTTGATCATTAGTGTAACTATATCATATACACTGTATTACTTTCCAAAATAGAAAATCATGCCAATCAGACATCTCATCTACTAATGACTTGGCTCATCATCAGTCAGTTGACTGGCCATGGTTCCCCTAATCAATCTACTCGATTAGCTGAGGTCAGGTTAAAGGAACATTAACACCAAAATATGAAAGTGTTTTAAAGTAATGGAAAAATAATGTACTGTTGCCCTGCACTGGTAAGACTGATGTGTTTGCTTCAGAAACACTACTATATAATGAGCAGATTTTCTTTTTGTTGTCGCACGATGCCATACAAGTCTATGGGCATCATTTCTGCGGCGAAACATGGCAAAAAAATGTGCCCATCCCTACTCGGCACAGATTCTTCCAGAGGAGTTCCACGCATCCATCTTCCGGCTCCTCCGTAAGATGACTGAGAGATCGCAATTTCTGTGTAATTCTGCGCATGCGCAGTTGTCGCAAACCAGCAAACTGCTCCAACTGCACATGCCAATCTCCCAGTCAGCTTACAGAGGAGCCAGAAGATGGATGCATGCAACTCCGCTGGAAGAATCTGTGCCGAGTAGGGATGGGCACATTTTTTTGCCATGTTTCGCCGCAGAAATGACGCCCATAGACTTGTATGGCATCGTGCGACAACAAAAAAAAAATGTTTTTTTTTTCCCCACAGGTTGAATTCTCCTTTAAAACACTTTCATTTTTTGATGTTACTGTTCCTTTAAATGCATTGTTGCCAACTTAAGGTGGCCATACACGGTCCGATAAAAGCTGCCGACAGACCGTGTCAGCAGCTTATTGGCCTGTGTATGGGGCCCCCCGACGGGCTTCACAGATCGAGATCCGGACGAAAGTCGGGCAGATCTCGATCGGATGGGACGAAAAATCCCGTCGGATCGCGGCCGCATCTATACGCCCATTACTATTCGTTAGGATCCAATCGTTGGACCCTAGGGCCCAAGATCGGATCAGCCCGATATGTGCATATCGGGGAGAGATCCGCTTGTACTCAGGTTTCTATTCTTGCCCTCTCCTTTTTATATTCCAGTCTCTTATTCAAATCAATGCATGGTTGCTAGGGTAATTTAAACCATGGCAACTAGACTGCTTTAAATACAGACCAGAGAACTGCTGAATAATAAGCTAAATAATCCAAAACCACAAATGAATAAAAAATTAAGACCAATTGCAAATTGTCTCAGACTATTACTACGTCATACTAAAAGTTGAGTTAAAAGTGAACAACCCCTTTAATGGGCACAACTGTGAGTTCAGCAGCTGAAAAACACTGGCAGAGGATACACCCAGTCTGCCATAGACCTTATAGACAGAAAAAGTGTAAAATGTGGTTTTGGAAAGATGGAGGCTGTCCTCTTCTAGGAGACAACAGATTATTTTGCACATGCAATACATCACTCAAAGAAATACTATGTACTGTTACTGTAGTTCATCCATTTATTGGCCATTCTGATTTTCATAAAACCGTAAAACCGCGCTCTACCCAAATTATAAATGAAATAATATACTATGGGAGTTATTTACTAAAACTCGAATTTATTTCATCTTTTTATTAAACAAAGCTCGACCAAACTCCCATCCACGATTTTATCTTATTTATCAATAAAACAACTTCGAAAAGTCTGGTCGTGAAAAGACTCTAGAATTGTACACATTTTTCGGATTTGACGCCTAAATTGCTCGATTTTTTTTCAGGTTGTCGTCTGACAAACCTGAATTTTTCACATTCTCGGATGAAATCGAGAGCAGATTATGAAAAATTGTAAAAGGCACATCTGCCATTGACTTCTACATGACCTTAGCAGGTATGAGATGGCGGATTTTCGGATTCTGAGTTTTAGCAGCTTCGGGGTAAAATAAATCTCAAAAAAATTAAAATTAAAGTTATTGAGTCAGCCTATGATTAAGGGGTGTTCCCGAAATGGGTTAGGCGTCCTATGCACTCCAGCTACTTAATTTTTTAATGTCTAATAAATACAATTTTTTACTCCAAGAGGCGGTGTGCCACTCTATTTTTCTTCTGAATATTAGTAATTAATAAATAACCCCCTAAATGTAATTTAGCCAACTGTGGTAGTCAGCTGAGGATTCTGGGAGTTATAGTCCACACCAGCTGGGAACCTGAATTAAACTGCAGCTGCATATGATTCTATGTAGGATACCTGATGTCCCCCTAATACACAGCTGGTCAGGGAGCCCTGTTTCCCATATGTAGGAAGCTATACAGACACTAAAGGTGGCCATACACGGAAAGATCCGCTCGTTTGGCAATGCCGCCAAACGAGCAGATCTCTCCCCGATATGCCCACCTTGATCGGTCGGATCGCATCAACGTACAGATGCGGCCACGATCCGACAGAATTTTTAGTCCCGTCCGATCGACATCTGGCCGACTCTCTGCCAGATATCGATCGGGGAAGCCCGTCGGAGGGTCCCATACACTCGGTCAGTCGGCAGCTTTTATCGGCCCGTTTGTGGCCACCATTACACTCAGGATCACTGTAGGAGGTACATTGCTGAGGCTACACACTAACAGGGAATAAAGTCCAGCTTTATAGTACATTACAGTGAGACAGTTTGTTTTGTTAGTGCCACTCAGAGCCCTGGCACACACAATACTATTTTCAATGATGGCCCTGCATTAAAACCCATTATCTGCTACTTTGTTTCCGGCATTGGCTCTGGCCTTTGTGGGCTACAATTAGGGCCGAATCCACATATTTACTTCTCTAATTAATGTTTTATTTTACAAAGTCCTAATAAGGATGATATGTTGGATGCTGCTTTCCTGTTGTTCAGATCCCATTTGCTGACAGAGAAAATGTGCCCTGTGACATTCCCTTTAGAGAAACAGTTTGCCTAAAGCCATAAATCTTGGATATATAACAAAATGATGTGTTGGGCAAATGATTTTTGTTTTTTGCTCACTAGAGCTTACAACATTCTTGTTTGTTTCCTGCAGAGACCTGCTGTCTGCAAATTACACTGAGACTTACTACCTGGCGGATGGGACACCAGTAACAACCAGCCCTAAAATCCAGGTAAAGGGTGGGGTAAAGGGGCTACACTGAGTGTAGAGAACCTGCATTTCTTATATACCACTAAAATATACACATGGCAATTAAATATTCTGCACGACATAACTATAGAAGAATCAGACTCTGCGATTGCGGGGGCGCGGGGCACTTACTAATAAGCAGTTTCAATATATGTGCATGTAAATTATTCTATTATTTAAACTATATAATCTATTCCCAAAGTTTAGGGAATAGCAACTTCTAGTTACACCACTGGCACAGGCACCAGCTAAGCCCTCCTTAATGAGCCAGTACTACAAAAATGCCAGTCTCACAGTTTAGAACATAAACATACTGCTGATTATCTGCTGAACAAAGAACTTATTTTTAATCATGATTTTTACCTTTTGCAGTATCACTGCTATTATCAAGGAAATGTGAAGAATGATAATGGGTCGCTGGCGAGTATTAGCACATGCAGTGGGTTAAGGTAAGATGGTGCTAGTTTTGCCTACTGGCTGATTCATTTATTCACTGGAGAGAATTAATTGGGAAATTATATTTTATACAAACAACAAAGTGTCACCCCAGGAATTCTGGGTCCTTGGGTTGACATCGACTTGCAGTCAGAATAAATTTAAATTAAAATAGGATATGTAGGCTATGTATGTGTTTATACAATTTGCTTTACAGCAAACACATTTCTTCATGTATACAAAGTAGGGATGCACCAAATCCAGGATTTGGTTTCGGATTCAGCTTTTTTCAGCAGGATTCAGATTTGGACGAATCCTTGTGCCCGGCCGAACCAAATCCAAATCCTAATTTACATATGCAAATACTCTATGATGGTAGGCCTATGATTGGTTTGTACTAGGGGCCTGTGCTATGCACCATATATATGGACTTATGCCATTCTTTACTTACCAGTCCACAGATTTCCAGGCTGTAGAGACAAAACAGAGAAAGTATAGTGGCAATGCAGGGGGAGGGGTACACAATCTGCAGACACATTGAACTAACTGCCTCCAGCCTTCCAGTAATATCCGGGGTTCCCTTCTCTCTAAAACAGTCATGCCTTCAGTAAGCCCAGCCCAACCCTACCCATACGCCTGGATGTATTTATACTTACTGACATAATCACACCCCCTCAGCCATAAGACAATTTGTACCCCTGATTTTTCCCCAATGTAACCATGTGCTAAACATTTCTGTTCAATGCCTAACACTGTTTATTTCCATACGGGGAGGCAATTTGGAACAAGTTGTGCAGCACAGAAGCGATTAACTTAACGCCTCTCCCCTCTCGTCTAATTATAGATAATTGCCTTAATGGCAGGAGCATTTCCCAGTCCTCACCCGTTGTTTTAATAATATTTAACTGTTGTTTATTGTTCTGCTAACACATTAATGTGCAATTGATCCCTGTGTAAATTCCAGTGTTTACCCTTGCACAACCTAGCTGCTATACTCCGCATGAAGCATGTCTTCTGTCATAGCCTTCAGCTGTATTCTATACCAAAATGATGGAAAGCTTATTGTATGTGCAAGTTAATCAAAGGAGAAACACTGTCCCACAGAATGAAGCTGAGTGTGTTTCATGCAACTAGCTCAGACTTGCTGCAAAAAGAAATGGTTTCCTTAGGGCTTCAATAGTAAATTTAATAACAGGCACAGAATTCTTTCTAGGCTTGATAACCCAGGATAATCAATCCAATTTTGCTTCAACTGGCCAGTTAACGCTAGCTGGTTGCTATGGATTATAGAATTGGATCATACTTTAAGACCTGTCCAACCAAAATCTGGCAGAAAATTTGGACAAATATCAATCACGCATTTTTGATGTTCCCATCTGTGTGAAGACTACATCACCTTATTGATGCAGTCCTCTCCTGACGTCTGCATTTACCTTTGTTATGACTCAATTATTAACTTATGACCTAAAGATTGGATTGGCCTATCACCCAGCTCAAGGTGGCCTTATCGGGGAATGGTCGAGGTGGGCAAACAACTAGATCTTCAGGTTTATTACCTGTTTAAGTCAGAAAAGAGTACTGTGATGTAGTAAGAGATAGAATTAGAGGTGAATTCGAGGGAATTTTCGAAATTCTAAATTCAAAGTAATTTTTTTGGATAATTCGACAATCGAATAGGATACTACGGGGCACATTTACTTAGTTTGAGTGAAAGAATAAGATAAAAAAAACTTTGAATTTCAAATGATTTTTTTTGGCTACTTCGACCATTGAATTGGCTACTTCGACCTTCGGCTACGACTTCGAATCGAACGATTCGAACTAAAAATTGTTCGACTATTCGACCATTCGATAGTCGAAGTACTGTCTCTTTAAAAAAAACTTCGACCCCCTACTGCGGCAAGTAAAACCCACCGAGGTGCAATGTTAGCCTATAGGGAAGGTCCCCATAGGCTTTCTAACAATTTTCTGGTCGAAGAAAAATTGTTCGATCGATGGATTAAAATCCTTCGAATCATTCGATCGAACGAATTGCGGTAAATCCTTCGACTTCGATATTTGAAGTCGAAGGATTTAACTTTGACTGTCGAATATCGAGGGTTAATTAACCCTCAATATTCGACCCTAGGTAAATGTGCCCCTACGACTTCGAATTTATTTCGACTTCGTTTCGAAGTAAAAATCGTTTGACTATTCCACTATTCGATAATCGAAGTACTGTCTCTTTGACTTCAATACTTCGCCAAATTAAACCTGCCGAAGTGCTATGTTAGCCTATGGGGACCTTCTACAGCGTTTTTCTACGGTTTCGAAGTAAAAATCGTTCGATCGTACGATAAAATCGTTCGAATCGTACGATTTGAAGGATTTAATCGTTTGATCGTTGGATTTTACTTCGACAGGAGAATAGCCAAATTCGATGAAAAACAGTTCGAATTTGATATTCAAATTCTAAGTATTTTAATTTGATGGTCGAATTTCGAAGTATTTTTAACTTCGAAATTCAACCCTTGATAAATCTGCCCCTTAATGTATCCTTCCCAAAGTAACTTTTTGGGGACACACCGCAGCAAGGGGTAAATAAAAGCAAGAATTGCAAGAATTGCCCAGGTTATACACATACCTCTCTGCCAGACGAAACAAATACAGTAAGATGTTTCTTCATTTGGCCATCAGTGGGGAATGACGCAAATTTTGCTCTATTCATAGTGGGCTCATCCAAACCGAAGGCCAAATGTATCTAATTGAGCCTCTAAATGAAACAGACAACGAGGCACATGCTGTGTATGAGGCCCAGATGGAGATACCCAAAACTTGTGGAGTGGACAATACAACGTATAAAGAGGAAATTGTGGTAAAGAAATCTCGTTCCAGCACCTCTGCTGAGGTAAGGCATTCATCTAACTTTGATCTTGTGGGGGGGTTATAAGGGGGTACTCTGCTTTGTATTAGTAAGCATTCTATTGATTAATCTAATGGGACACGAGTGATAGAAACAATGACATACATTACAGATTATAAGAGATATAAGGTTCTTTGCAGATGTTCCCGGGTCCTCATATATAAAGCTAAATGCACCCTGTTGGATTGTTTTAGTGCAATGTACTTGGGATGATGGGTTTTTTATGGCAGGAGCATTGATAGTGGCAGATTTATAGATAAGTATTGAATAATTCATATGTACCGCGTCACTACTTTGGAGAAAGCGTCCAGAGAAAACACATATTTATACACATGATATTGTAAGAGCGCAGCACTCCATAAACATTTCTCACTGCCACACACAAGTAACAACTCCCAGTTATGCACTGCCAATGTTAAATGCAAAATACTTTTGACATGGAAAAACATGCAAAAAATTATTCTTATTATTTGCATATTTGACTGTAAAGGGTAAATAACCCAGAGACAATGTCGTATGCGCAATAATCCATGCTGAGTTTGGTTTTCATTGCCCATGTTTCTCTATAACTAAATAAAAATATTGTACGCAACCTAAAATTGTCTGTTTAGTTAATTATATTAATGTTGGGGGAATTTTTTATTTTTTTTGTAAAGATATAGCCACCTAGCTTGTTGCCTGTGGAATTATCCACAATCTCTGGTCCGTATGATAATCACTATTTAAAATCTGGGAAGATATAAATATTAAATCATACAACATATACATTCTATTTGCTCTCTTATCTCTTCCACTATTCTTGTGTTAGGATCACTTTGCATTTCCTCCCATTAGACTAAAAATTAGGCACATGTTGCATTTCTTCCTCTAGCACATGCTCCTTCCCTGCTGCTCTGCTCTCAGTTGTACCTGCACCCAAATACATTGCCTTTAATCGGGTGCAGACAGACTCTGCGGATTTCATTGTGAAATGTAAAATCTTGCGTTTCCGCACTTAAATCTGCCACGTCTGCATGCGCCAGAGTCAAGGTCAATGTATTTGGGCACAGGCTGAATTGAGAGAAGAGCAGCAGTGGAGGAGCAATCGGATTCTTGGCCCTCTTAAATCTGCAGGCCAAGATCTGCATTATCTGGCAAAAGCCTTAGCCTTAAGCTGGCCATAGATGTTGAGATTTTTAAAAGATCAGATCCTCATCGTGAGACCACGATTTTCTGGGAACGATCGTACGAATTGACCATCAACTAAAACGACCAATTTGCCAGGAAAACAAAGGGGAGCTGCCTGCTTGGCCCTGCAAACATAGATAGATTGTACTGGGACCGACACAGGATTAAAACATATTAGAGCTCTGTGCTGACCCATTGGGCGAGGAAAGCATTGGTTGAAGGGCAAACATAGAGAGATTGCACTGGGACCGATAAAGATTTTTTGACCTGGCCGATCAATTTCCTGACAGATGTCGGCCGAAAAATCGTAAGATGTACGATCGTTCGAATCCCACTAACCGCACGATAATTTCGAAGGATTGGTCGGACTTCCGTAAAATTGGTCGTTCGGCAAGAAGAATCGTCGCGTCTATGGGGAGCTTTACAGTGGTGTGTTAAAAGGGAAACAAAGATTTCAAACCACTGGCTCTTTTTTTAGGATAGACTGAAGCTGTACTCCTAGCCATTGATTAGAACAGGGGTCCCAAACTTTTCTAACCATGAGCCACATTTAAATGTAAAAAGTTGGGGAACAACACAAGCATGCCAAATAAGGGCTGTGCTTTGCTTTTAGTAGCCCCTATGTGAACTGGCAGCCTAAAGGAGAATCTGTTTGGCAGTACACCTGGTTTTTATACAACCAAAACTTGCCTCCAAGCCTGGAATTCAAAAATAAGCACCTGCTTTGAGGCCACTGAGAGCAACATCCAATGGGTTAGTTGCTCACAAGCCACTAGTTGGGGATCACAGGATTAAAACATAGAGCTCTGTGCTGACCCATTGGACGAGGAAAGCATTGGTTGAAGGGATTGTAACACCTCCCCAAAATATATCTGGCCAGATAAGCTGCTGACTTGTTCCGAATAGTAGGGACAACATGCATGTACAGTAACTGTCACGTGTGAGTTTCTATTATTACCTGACAGTAAAGGTAATGACCATACAGGTGTGTCGCACAAGGAACTATCCAGTGGCAATTCTGTATTATTATTTTTTTGTATCTTTGCTGGTTTTTCAGGTATATGTAACGATGACAAAATGTGGACAGGTCACGTTGTCAACATTGTTCACGCTTATATCTTAAGGAGCTACAATCTCAGCCATAAAGTGTGACAGAACTGTCCTGCATTTCTCTGTGGATTCATTTTATTTTTTTGGAGATGTTTTCTCATATATCAATTTTTTTTTTCTTTACTTCCAAAGCAACAGCAAATTCTGAAGGCTCAGAAGTACATCCGCTTGTATGTTGTTGCAGATAATTCAATGGTGAGTAAAACTGTACAGATTTGAGCAGATGTTGGCCAGATGTAAAACACAATCCAGCCTGTACCCCCCCACAGAGATTAACTGGGCTGTTGTGAGTTGCTGACATAGCACTTATGCAGATATGTTTTTGGTTTAAGCCCCCTTTTTGTGGTAAATTGATATGTAGGTCATCCAACTACAGTTTTGGTGATGTCAAGAACAACAAATGCCCCAGGTTGCTCCCATACACTTACAGGACAATTAGGGGCCAATCAGCAATCTGTGGAGTCTGGCAAATGCCAGAGAGACTGTTGTAAGATGCCATAGACAGTCACTATTTATTGGGCTGGTGGTGGGGCTGTTTGGGCCCCTGTGTTCTTGAAATTCCAGCGCATATTCTGAGTACCAGGCCTGGGGGACCATAGCCACCATTGAATAAACTCTGCCTTATTATGTAACGTACCTTGTGGTCTGGTAGTATAGATTACGAGGCCAGTTTGGGGGTTTCCAGCCTCCTGATATATCAGAACAGATTTCCCTCCTTTAGGGCAATGGTACATTTATTGTTTGTCTGCCATTTGTTCCAGCTAGAGAAGAAACTCCCAGTACTTTCCATCAACAGGCAGTTTCAGTTCTTGTCAATGACAGGTGGCACAGAATGCTATAATGCATTGTTAATATGCTGGTGGAGAATGCAATGTGTAGTCTTACCCTTGGGGTAAAAGGACGTGACTGTTTTGGGCACTTCTTTCGTTTTTTTCAATAGCTAGGTGCTGGTCTGAGCGGCAGTTACTTGTCTCCTGTTGAAGGCAAACATCTAATTAGTTGCTATGTGTTACTAGACCAACTTAGCAATTGAAGGCCCAAAGCTAACCAGATGTTTGTGAGATGTTTGCTTGAAGCCTGTGTAAATAGTAACTCTTTCCTCTTGATAAGGTGGATGCCAAACAGGCTACTACTTGGACCTTTTTTTTGGTCATTATTCCTTTGCCCAAAAAGGTGCATGGCTTACTAGAAAGTGGGTGGGAGCCGATCTGGATGTAAGTGGCAATTGGCAGGCCTAAAACACCCTGTTTATCAGAATAGAAATGTTGCAAGGTATGGTAGTCATGCCCAATGTTCCATCTGATTCCTACTCGGCTATATGTGCAAAAAAATTCTATTGTGTGCACATTTTAAACTTATTCCCATAGTTTTTATGGTCAGAAGTAATACAAAATCATTTATCATTAATCAAAATCATTTGCTCATGCTTTTCTGCCTCATGTGGTTCAATCTTGTTCTCTTATTCGTTTTAGTTTGTTAAATACAACCGCAGTATCCCTGAAGTGAAGACGAGAATCTTTGAGATAATAAATTATGTCAATGTGGTGAGTGCGCCCCCAGAAATGTCTCATTCTAGCACATTCAAGGTGTTTTATTTTGCTTTTTTGTGCTTTGCCCATGAACAAACCATATACCAGTAATACCTGTGCGGCTCTGCATTCAACCCTTGGTACAGTATATAACATATACATTTATGGGACCTATTATCCAGAATGCTCGGGACCTGGGGCTTTCCGGATAACGGGTCTTTCTTTAATTTGGATCTTCACTCCTTAACACTACTAGAAAATCATGTAAACATTAAATAAATCCAATAGGCTGGTTTTGCTTCCAATAAGGATTGATTATATCTTAGTTTGGATCAAGTACAAGCTACTGTTTTATTATAACAGAGCAAAAGGAAATCATTTTTAAAAATATGGATCATTTGATTATAATGGAGTCTATGGGAGATGGTCTTTCTGTAATTCGGAACTTTCTGGATAATGGGTTTCCGGATAACGGATCCCATACCTGTACGATATTGATGGTTTATATAAATGTAGATAAAAATAAATCGTGACACTCCTGACTTACACTAATATACAATGCGCACACACACACGCACCCTTTGTTAATAGGTGTGGAGTATGGCTTGCTCCACTATATCCGGTACAAAACGCTATATTTATAATGATCACACCAGACATATAACTCTCTTGCCTGGGTGCAACTCATAACTCCCATGACCTACAGCTCCACTGGACAGGGAAGGCATTTTTAAGCGCAATGTAAATATTTGTAAATGTCCTTTAAGTGCACTATTGCTATAAAGTGGACCAACGCTGTAGTTTGTTAGGCTAGATGTGCTAATAGAATTTTGGTGAGCACCATCTTAAAATTAAAATATAAATATACCACAGCTAATTTTACTAAACGTAATTTCTTCCGAGGTCAAATAATGGGCACCATATATGGAGTTTGTGGTTCTTTTGCCCTTGCATCTGTCTGTGAAAGGCCACAATTGATGGTGGTTTAGACACTCCCTTAGATCATAGTCCTCTAGGAGTTGTGTGTGCATCAACCACCATGCAGAATAGTCTTGATTTGGGGGCAGTGCAAATACCCTTGCCAATTAGATGCGGTAGAAGCAACAATGTTGCAGCACTCCTTGCTGCAAAGGAGAAAAGTGGTTTATTTAGGTCACACTTGCAGGTAACATTTTGGGCTTTTTATTGCCCTTTATTAAGGCTCATTATAAGGAGCCTCAGCTTAGTCACACTGTAGGGATAGCCATAATGATTGGTCACATAGCAGACGAGTTATCATGAGTATGTCCTGTAATAAAACTCTCATGAGAGTGTTACACCAGAAGTCTCCCATAGGAATACTGCTAAGTGATGTGATTTTTTTTTTTTTTTTTTTTTACACAGGTGTATAAGGCCATAAATACCTTTGTCGCTCTTATCGGGATAGAGGTTTGGAATGTGACTGATCAGTTTAAAGTGGTGACGTCAGCCGGTCAGAATCTGGGTGGTTTCTCAGAGTGGAGGAAGAACGTCCTTCTGCGCAGGAATCCGAACGACAACGCTCAGTTTCTGACGTGAGTGAAGACGTAGGAATTGCTTGTTTGCTTATGTAACATTATAAAATGGATAACAAATCTCAAACATTGAAATATTAATCACCAAGGAGGCCCATAAGCACACAAGGCAAAAGGGTGCTGTGCGTAGATGTTTTCTGCTGTATTTATAGGTTTGTTACTAACTTCAGTCAGTTGCAGATCCACTGCACAAAACAGATGCCCTTTGTATATAGAAATAAACCTATAAATACAACGCAGAAGCATCTATGCACAGCAGCCTCTTGCCTTGTGTGTCAGGAAAGTGTGCCACTGCATGCAATAAGTGACAGCATTTGCACACACAATGAAAACTCTGCAGCTTGAGTACTAAATATTTACATGGGAGTTAATTTGGGCTTGTATTAGTAGCATTAGCCAGCACTGGGCCCCCAGGGGTCTAATGTGCAGTTATTCTTACCTGCCCCCCCCCTGCACTCTGCTCCATGCCCACCTGTGTCCTCTGCTCCCTGTCCAGGAGCTCCACAAAGTGGCTGGAGGGATTTAATTACTTCTTTAATTTCTCAACTAGAGAGGAAGCAGACCCTGTGGTTCTGTGCCCCCCTTCCTCTATTGTTACGCCAGTGATTATTAAATCACAAGATTAGGCGTTGTACTCATATCAGATATGGCCAACAAGATATAGGGTGCTTAACCCACTTACAGGCTTCTGTACATAGAGTAAGTATCCTAGAGGGGGTCATTTAGGTTGCCCATGGGCCATAATTGCTAGAGCCTTAAGGAGAGCACAAATGCAGCCTTTACTACTCATTTAACAAGCACCTGCTCCTGGGTGAGCCGTGCTCTGCTCCTTATGTCGCATTGAAATCTAGAGAGAGGTGCAGCCGAGACATGTCTTTAAGGAAGGTGCTCCTCCTGCTACTGCCTAAGTTGTGCATGTGAATGACACTCATAGTAGAGGGGGGCACGCTTATATGCAGTGCTGCAAATTTCACTGGAACTGGTTGCATGGAAATACTGCAGCAAACACGGCCGTTTGCTCTGATTGCTTTCACTTTACTCTGCCTGCTCCTGCTGTCTCTAAATCAGCACTACTTTAGTCTTAGTTTTCAACAAAGATTAATCTTGTCACCTGCTTGTTATGAAATCTGTATCACTTCTAGGGGTCGAATTTCGCATTTATGTGAATTTTTATTAGAAACGTTATCTAATTTAAGAAAAAAAACTCAAACGTCTAGAATTCAAATGAATGTTAGGAAGGCTAAAAATAATACAAATAATGGAAGCACCTACCACCTAACTAAGAAACAGAGGTGGTGTGCAGGGTCAATGAAATAATCAGTGAAAAGGAAAAAGATTCATTGACAAAGCTAGGGCATACCGAGGGAAATGTGTGTCAGGTGCAATCTCTTCAATTTTAGATTCACTAGGCAGGGCAGAAATTTGCAAAAATGGGGCAATCAACAGTTGGAAGGGTATCGTGCTGGTAGTGGGAGGACTGTGTAGATAGTGTGTAGATAGATAGTCGTATAGGCTTCAAGGTGTCACTACCATTTATTACCAGGACACAATGGTGCAATTAGTGGTTTTGCATATGCAGCACCAAAGTGCATAGCAACCGACAAGGCAAGCTGCTAACCATATACCCCAAAGCGAGTTCACTCAACGACACTACCTGTGTTAGTTTTAAAAATACTCTGGACATACTCATTTTAGAGTGACAATAAAAGCTACGTTTTAATGGTTCCATAGAGGAACACGTGCAATTTGGGTGGGTGGTGCAGACATTATGGGTTATTTTTTTCCTTTTCAGGAAGGCTATTAACATCTTCAAATGGGTCAATGGACCTCTGCCATCGACTTGTAAATGAATTTGGCCGGTTTCAGGTGGCGAATATTCGAATTAGAACTGTTTTCATGGTCAAGATGTGATAAATCTCACATTCAAATTTACATTCGAGTTGGTGCTTTTAAATTCGAATTTGTGAGTTTTGACACACAAAAAAAATTGAGAATTTGCCATTCGAACCTTAAAAAATCTGCCCCCTAAAGTCCGCCATCATTAGGCTGATGCCACACTGTTTAGACGCATAAATAACAGACGCTGCTCGCCTGCAACTCCCACTCATATGCACTGCTGGTCATTTGCAAAGAAGGGTAACCATACCTAGTTGCATTTTTTCTAGAAATAACTTTTATTATGTTTGCTCTACTGAAAGACAAGTTTTTTTTCCCAGAAATACAGATTTTGATGGCCCTACAGTTGGACTTGCATTTGTGGGCACCATGTGCAGTGATACCTATTCTATTGGAGTCATTCAGGTAAGGTTCTTTGGTCCTATGCTGGGAAGGCTAAAGGTACGTGGCCAGATCTCCAGTCGATTAGACTTTTTCGAAGATTAACCGGACACTTAAAACCACAGAACCATTTGTATGGCTATGGAACAAATTGCAGATTGCTGCTACCAGGCTGATCTAGACGTTCACCTAGATTCACCTGCCCAGTGAAAAAACAGCTGATTTCTCTGGTTTTGATTCTATAGCTGTCCAAAAAAACTAATTCTTATTTAATGTCAGTGTTTTCCCTTATTGTTAAGTGGTAAGTTTATAGCAATGGTACTGTTCCTTTAAGGTACAAGTATTGTCAAATATTATTTAGGAGGGTGTGAAGCCCAAGTCAACGGACATTTCTGAAATCCATATATTGTCTCATAGCTCACCCCCTGCATCTCCTTGTCCACCAGCCCCTTCCTTTCATCATTTGTTCAAGTAAACAGTGTACAGGTATAGGATCTGTTATCCGGAAACCTGTTATCTGCAAAGCTCCGAATTATGGGCAGGCCATCTCCCATAGACTTCATTATAATCAAATAATTCACATTTTTGAATATGATTTCCCTTTTCTCTGTAATAATAAAACAGTAGCTTGTGCTTGATCCCAGCTAATAATTGATCCTTATTGGAGGCAAAACAGTTCTATTGGGTTTAAATAATATGTAAATTACTTTTAACTAGACTTAAGGTACGGAGATACAAATTACGGAAAGATCCGTTATCTGGGAAACCCCAGGTCCCGCTCATTCTGGATAACAGGTCCCATACCTGTATTTCTCTGATCTCAGACAATGAAAACATACACTGAAGCACATACTTCTATATATATTTATACACACATTTCACATACCGCCCCATTTTTTCAGCCTCACCTTTTGTGCTACCTCCTGTGTGTCAACCCCCTACAAGTTTCATTCATGCTCTGCCTTCTCTTCAAAGGATCACGGCAAAGCTTCCATTTCCGTCGGTGCCACAGTTGCTCATGAGATGGGACACAACTTGGGAATGAACCATGATACCAGCTCTTGTATTTGCAATGGCAGTTCCTGCATTATGGCTCCAGCCCTCAGGTGCGTCCCATTCATATTCACAGCATTGGACTTATATATAGTCCAATTATATATAGACCATAATAGAGTTTAGATATATAGATATATAATAGAGTTATGCCTTCCATTGACATGATCTTACTATACCTCTCCCCTTGTATTTCTCACACCTTCTCTAATATCCGCTCTTTCCTTGTCTCCGTACAGTTATAACACCCCTCGCTTGTTCAGTAGCTGCAGTTTACAAAACTACCAGGATTTTCTCCTTAGCAAAATGCCACAGTGTATTCTGGTTGTGGCGCGGAAAGAAGATATTGTAGCACCGGCGGTGTGCGGGAATAAGTTCACGGAGATTGGGGAGGATTGCGACTGCGGCACGGTGGAGGTAATGGCCCTCGATAATCATCTATGTTACTTAATAGAGGTCAATGCTTCCCACCACACAGCTTGCTTTAGCCAAGTTCAAACCCTTAAGCCTCCTTTTATAGTAACAGTAGCCACTATGATACTGTTAAGCCAACGTATAAGAATTATAGCCCACCTGGGGGGGGGGTCACTTTTACAAACCAATTTTTACATTTATCCCACAAGATCCTTTTCCTCTAAACTGCTTAATTCATTTTTCCTTTTTTGGGGGGATACATTGCAAATAAATGACTCCTTTGCTGAACATTCTACTGTTTAACTACCTTACAGGAATGCACCAATCTGTGCTGTGACGCCGCCACTTGCAAACTCAAGCCAACTGCAAAGTGCGCCGAGGGTGAATGCTGTGACAACTGTCAGGTGAGCATGTGGAACTTTCTGCAATCGGCTCTGAGCCCTTAAAGGATAACTAAAGTCTAATTCAAAGAAGTAGCTAGAAATGTTGTACATTATTAACCACAGCCCTTTAGCAGTAAAGATCTGTGTCTCCAAAGATGCCCCAGTAGCTCCATATCTTCTTTTCTGCTGATTCACTGCACATGCTCTGTGCTGCTGTCACTTACTGAGCTTAGGGACCCACACACAATATACAGTACACATAGAATACAAATGCCACAATATAAGGCTGATTAGTAATTAATACAGATAATTACTACATGGCAGCACAGAAACCAGTGCAACTAACATCACAATTTAATAATCAGCCCTGTAGCATCAGCTTATATTACAGACCAACCTCAATTTCTGGTTGATAATTAGCGACGAGCCCTAAGCTTAGCTTCTCAACAGCTGCTCAGAGCCCACTGAGCATGTGAGTGTCACAGACAATTTCCAAGATGGTGACCCCCTGTGACAAGTTTGAAGTCCTGGATCATTGCTGCTATTGACAAGCTGAAACTTTAGGCTGGTGCAATAAGTGAAGAATATAAAATATGACATTTTTAGCCATATTCATTTTAGGGTTTAGTTCTCCTTTATTGCACTGTGTAGCTTTCAACCATCAGACCACAGTACTATGGCAAAGATAATACCAATGAGGCAGGCATTCTACATGTACCTTTCTTATATAGTGCAGAACTGAGTTACTGCGGTAGAAATACAATGAGCCTACAAATCTCTTAAAGGGGTGGTTCACCTTTGCAATAACTTTAATATGTTATAAAAATTACTAATTCTAAGCAATTTCTCAATTGCTTGTTTTTTTTTTTTTTTATAGTTTTTGATTGATTGGCCTTTTTTCTTCTGACTCTTTCCAGCTTTCAAATGGGGGTCACTGACCCCATCTAAAACAAATTCTCTTTAAGGTCACAAATGAATTGTTATTGCTACTTTTTATTATTCCTCTTCTGTTCAGTCCCTCACCTATCCATACTACAGTCTTATTCAAATCAATGCATGGTTGCTGGAGTATACTTAAATAATTTTTCAAAGCATGCTTGTAAGTAAAAAACGTTTAGTTTATTACATCAATATTAAAAAACATTAAAGAAACCCCTTATAGCGCCTAACGCGTTTCATGCTTACCTAGCACTTAGTCATAGGCAATGTCTATGGCGCTATAAGGGGTTTCTTTAATGTTTTTTAATATCGATGTAATAAACTAAACTTTTTTACGTACAAGCATGCTTTGGAAAATGATTTAAGTATATATGGTTGTACCTCTGTTTGGCCACTGGAGGACTCCAGCATGCTACCATAGTGTTTACTAGACTCTACTCCCAAGTTGATTTATATGGTTGCTAGAGTAACTTGAACAAAGTCCCCCCCTCCCTATTAGATAAAGAAACCTGGAGATGTGTGCAGAGCCGCCAAGGATGACTGTGACCTGGCAGATTTGTGTGACGGGATGTCCCCTGTGTGTCCCTCCGACCGATTCCGTGTCAATGGCTTCCCCTGCAAGAATGGGCAGGGCTACTGCTTTAATGGGATGTGTCCAACCCACCAGAGCCAGTGCACAACACTGTGGGGTGCAAGTAAGTGGCAAGAACCCTCATTTATAAATATATATTTATAACTATTTTTTTTTTATCTGCTCAGTAAATTGTGAATCTGTGGCATTTAAAATACCCTCTCTCTTCACTCTTCATTCATAAATATGATTGCAACTTCCTATATAGGTCTTAAAGGAGAACTTAACCCCATTAAAAATCCCTACCCTCCAGAGTCCACCCTCCCTGCTCCCCCCCGCAGAGGTGTTCACAAAAGTAAATGCCTCTAAGCTGGTAATTACCCCTCCTGTAAGGTAATTAGGTGGGGACGGGCAGCCAGCCCACCGTGCCAATTTTTTTTGAGGGTGCTGCCGACTACAGCCGGCTGCGCCGGAAGATGGTGGCCGTGAGCTCCACTGCGCTAACTCTGCAATTAGCGGCTTAGGGGCATTTACTTGTGTGAACACATGTGCGGGGGAAGCAGGGGGGGGACTATGAAAGGTATGGGGTAGGGGTTTAGCAGGGGGGTTTAGTTCTCCTTTAAATGGAGAAAAAAAGCTTGTATGTATGTATGCCTTTACATATAATATTTAGAATGTAAAACTAGTGGGTTTGCTTCTTGAAATCTAATAATCAGCATATTTTAGTCCCATTGTAAAATATAAGGCTATAGAAGGCACCAAGGAGTCTCACAGCCACATAAAAGTAGGGATGCACCAAATCCAGAGTTCGGTTTGGGATTCAGCCAGAATTCGGCCTTTATCACCAGGATTCGGATTCGGCAGAATCCTTCTGCCCGGCCGAACGGAAGCCAAATCCTAATTTGCATAAGCAAATTAGGGGGAGGGAAATTGAGTAACTTTTTGTCACAAAACAAGGTAGTAAGAGATGTTTTCCTCTTCCCACCGCTAATTTGCATATGCAAATTAGGATTTAGATGCGGTTCGGTATTAGGCCGAATCTTTGACGAAGGATTCGGGGGTTCGGCTGAATCCAAAATAGTGGATTTGGTGCATCCCTTCATAAAAGTTTAAGCCTAAATGGTAAGGGTTTTTAAACAGGTCATGGAACTCTCAGGTGACTTTTGATATCCTCATATTTCCAATAGATGGATCATCTCATAATACTTAATGAGTTGTGTAGCATCTTATAAGGATGTATATTATTATATTATAAATCAATAAGCCTACAACATTGGGGGGCAAACATTGGAATCGGAATTGTCCGGCCTACTTTCAGTGTCGAACTGGCCAACCAGAGACTGTCTACTAGACCCAGATGCTTTACTGCCTGATATCACCTAAACGTATATAGTGAATAAAGTACACCCTCTTGTGAATTATAAGGATATTATAAGTTACCGAGGCCGAAGGCCAAGTGCTTTTATACAGGTCATGGAACTCTGAGATAACTTCTAATATCCTCATATTTTGCAACTGGGGGTACTTTATTTATTATAATACACAAGTTTCAGTGAGTCATGTGACAGAAATGACATCACAACTCACCGTTTATAACTGATGACATCAGAACTCACCGTTTATAAGGATATCATTTACAAGATATTCATGGCTTTTGTGTATTATATATATTTGCATTTTTGCTGTTAGAAATGGTGGTTCATTTAGGGAATATGTCTTCATGAATAAATTCCAGGCTTTAAGGTACTTGAGATCGGAGTGAAATAAAGACATTGGCATTGACCTCTCTCTCCCATGTCCAGCCAGACATTGTAGAAATTCTTATTTTGGGAAGTTTTACAGCTCACTGTAATTTATTAATGAATGTATTAGAAGGCTTTTTTGAGCAAGTAGGTAAAGAGAATGAAAGTACATGATTTACAGAACAGGTACTGGACAACTAACAAAAAAACCCATTAACTCTGTCTGATTCACAATACCTTGGGCATGTAGTGGCTTACTGCTGGTTGTGGCAAACCCTAAAGCATTCTCGCTGGCACCATCACTACACTCACTGCTACAGGCTGAAGCCCGTGCTGATATGCTGGGCTTTTCCAGTCTCCATGTAGCGTCAACAACGTAGGCCAATTTCGAAGACTTTCATTTAAAGGGAAAATCATTTTTCTAAACACAGGGCCCCTGTATTCTATAACCAACTCCCAAGAACAACCCTGCTATCCTGAACCTGAGCCCAAAATGCAGAGGGGTTCCTGACCCTGGCTGTCAGGCAGCAATTGCCCATCAGAAACATGTCTGCTTTCTGTGCTCATACTTCTGTTCAGTGATTGGACCTATGGACTGGAAGTGAAGTTAACAAATATGGTCGTTGCAAAACATTCCGCACAGCTCTGCCTCTTGGGATTAGGTAGGGGGCAAAGGGGAGTCTGGATTGCCGGAAAGGGGGCTGGTCTGGACTGGGATTGAAAATTGGCCCTGGCATTCCAAGTACACAGAGGCCCAATAAATAGTGAGTGTCTATGGCATCTCACAGCAGCCCCTCTGGCATTTGCCAAATCCACAGATTGCCAGTCCTGGGCCTAGGAAAGAGTCCTGTGCAGGAGCCCTGTCTATATAAGTAACTTTAATTCTTTGAGCATCATGAGAAGATCTCTCCTCTTCCTCTGTCATAAAGAGCAACACACAGATACCGTATGTGCCTTGAGATATTTGATATTTTGATTGCAAAACGACAGTGATCATTAAAATGACTGTTTGCTTTCACTTCCTAAATGTTTGTTCTCCAAAATCACACTGTTTTAATTATCCACTGTTCCTTTTAGGTTCTGTGGTGAGTGAAGACTCCTGCTTCAACGTGAACACAAGAGGAATTAACTACGGATATTGTACCAAGGCTGGGGCTACCTATATTCCCTGCAAAGCCAAGTATGTTCCCACTCACACCATTAAATGCATTGACACTAAGGGGTTTATTTATCAAATCCAAATTTTTCTGATTATTTTATTAAAAAAAGGCCGACCAAACTAGAATCCACGATTTTACTTTATTATTTATTAACAAAGCACTATTTAATCGAATCAGGGAAAAACTCCATAAAATCGAGTGAAAATCTGAAAATCGTACGATTTATTTTCCAGAATCACTTGCTTTTTCCCAAAAAGTCCAAAATATTTGGAATTTTGAGCTTATTTCAGCACAGGCCACAGAAACTTCTAAATAGGATAGGGACCTCTCCCATTGACTTATACACAACCTTGGCAGGTCTGAGATTGCTGATTTTCGGATTTGGACATCTTGCAGCCTCGGGTATAATAAATCTCGAAAAATTCGAAATGTTATTATGTTTTCAGCATTTGGACTTTATTAAATAACCCCCTAAATGTACCACTTGTTTTTGGTATGACACAGGAGGGCTCAGTTACTATCAGGCTAATGTGCTAGAACCAATATTTATCAAAGTCCGAATTTATCTCAATATTTTCTGAAAAAAACTCTGACCAAATCCGCACAGGCTTTTTGGGCTTATTTATTAATACACTTTCCCGAAAATTTTGTTTGCTGGAAAAAAATCAGAAAATATCTTGAAAAACCGATTTTCACAATTTTCAGGGTATTGCCAAAACCCAGCGCACATCAAAAAATCATTGGGACTTCTCCCATTGACCAATATGCAACCTCGAGAGGTCTGAGATGCCGGATTTTCTGATTCGGAATTTTCCCATCCTCGGGGTTTAATTAATTCTGAAAAATTTTGCGTGATTTTTGCATTCAGAGTTTAGTAAATAACCTCCTAAATGTACATTTTCAGTGGTTTTAATGCTATTTGTAGACATAAATGTTTTTGAAAGCAATATGCCTGGTTGTTTCTGCATTTCTGGCTCTGGGGAAAAACCATGTATTAGATTTTGCTGCAAACAGCTCAACCATGTTGTTTGGGAAGTGACCATTACAAGTAGAAACTCTGGGTGGAATTTATTCCGTTGTGTTGATTGCAGCATGTGTAATATTTACTTCAGAACTCATAGTAACCAATCAGATCAGAATGCGATTAACTGCAACTGACCAATCAGCATTAACTGCTGAATGGTTGCTGCAGGTTAGTAGTACGGGGTTAAATCACACTGTTTGGGGGACTTCCCTAGAAATACATTGTTGGTTACACATATACGCCTGGGCTAATTTGGTTTTGTTTGCAGGGATGTAAAATGCGGCGTGCTGTTCTGCTATGGAGGCAGCGCCCAACCCAGTGTTTATGCTTCCATTGCTGAGTTTTCCAAATGCAAAGCAGTCCTGGCTTCGGCTGGAATGGTGCAAAATGGTACAAAATGCGGAGATGGGATGGTGAGTAGAGGTAGATCAGAGCAGATATAAATGTCTGTGAAGAGTAAATTGCAGCGGACTTGGTAATACTGGTCCAGGGATGGGCATCCTCCAAATCAGGGCCACCATCAGAAATCATGGGGCCCTGTACAACAACATTTTCTGGGCCCCTTGGTCCCATCCAACCCAGCTCACAAGTCCCACCCACACCACAGTAAAAACAGTAAAAAGACCACACAGACAGAGCTAAAAATGGTAACCCCCCCCCCATAAGTTATAAAAAGCCATTGGTGGTCAGGACCCCATTATAAGTTAAAAAAAAAAAACATTGGTGGCCAGGGTCCCACATAAAAGTTTTAAAAAACAGAGATGGTCAGGGCCCCCCTATAAATTAAAAAAAACAAAAAAACAATGGCACCAGGGCCCCCCCTACAAGTTTAAAAAAAATCATTGGTGGCTGGGTCCCCTATAAAAAAAAAAATTGGTGCCAGGTCCCCCCATAAAAGCTTTTATAAAAACAAGTTTAAACATTGGTGGTCAGGGGCCCCTTAGAATATTTTTAAAAAACATTAGTGGCTAGTGGCCTATATAATATTAAATTAATACATTGGTGGCCTGGGGTTTAATACAATTTAAAAAAAAAAACACTTTGGTGTTCAGTGGAACTTACCTATGCTCCTTTCGTGGCTTTTGGGTCTTTTTGCGGCTTCAGGACTTCAACTTTGGGTCTTTTCGCGGCTTCGGCTCTGTTCTCGGTCTTCGACGCTTCAGGTCTTTTCGCGGCTTTGGGTCTTCCGGGCTTCAGGTTTTCTGAAGTTTGATCTTTGGCTCTTTGGGTCTACAGGACTTCAATGGTTTGACGCTGTGAATGGGGGCCCAGCTAATTTGAAATGTGAAGCACAGCCAGGCCTCCCTTTAGGCTTGGGCTCATAACAAACATACCCCCTGTTCCCCCTGATGGTGGCCCTGTTGTAGATACTCTTGTACTAGAAACTCTTATCAACCTCTAATGACATTCAGCAATATCTGTAGGGCTACAGGGACCAGTACTGATGTGTGTGTTGCCGCTATCTATTTCCCTGGTTCTCATTATTTCTCACTATTTCTCCTCTCAGGTCTGCAACAGTGGAAACTGCACCAGCATCGAAAGTGCCTACAGGTCAACCAATTGCTCGGACAAATGTTCGGGACATGCTGTGAGTTCATGGGGGTAAGGGTACACTGGCCCAAGCAACCAACCTTTTAAAGGAGAATTCAACCCTAAACTTAAAAAAACCTTACCCCCCTCCTCCCCCCATCCCAAGTGTTACCCCAGGCAAATGCCCCTAATGATTTACTTACCCCTTGGGGCAGATTCAGGCATCAGAGTTCACGGTTGCCATCTGCAGCCGCTTTGGTAATCTTTGTACTGAGACCGGCGCTTCGGCAATTTTCGTGAGTTTCGGCGCATGCATAGTTTTTGCGAAATTGCTCCAACTGTGCATGGGCCAATATGTCGGGTAGGGGAGTAGGTTTTTTTAACGTTAGGGTTGAATTCTCCTTTAAGTCATTCAGGTCTGCAATGTAGCACAAGCCGTGACTAACAATGTCTCATCCTCCGGCAGGTTTGTGACCACGAGATGCAGTGTCAGTGTGAAGAGGGATGGGCTCCTCCAACCTGTGGTGTCGCCTCACCAACAAGTAAGTCCTTTAAATGTAAATATGGGGAGGGAGTGGAATTTGCCAACCTTTCCTTCATGTGGAGAAGCTGCTAATGCAGTGATTAGAGGGGTCAGTCTGAAAGCTGCTTTCCACTGCCATATGTTCAATGTGATTTTAGTAAGGGATCACAAGCCACCTTGTCATAAAAGACAATTGGCTTCTTATGATTTATCCCCAAGCAGTGATATCCAGGGTGCTGACCCAGGTAGGGTTGCCATCTTTTCTTGAAAAAAATACTGGCCTATTTATTTATCTTTTTTTCCTATTAATAATATTGGGATCAACCATCAAAAATATGACCAGGCCGGTAAAATACTGGCCAGGTGGCAACCCTAGACCCAGGTGACCTGGCCTTACTCCTCAATGATGAAACAGGTACTGCGATATTGTGATAGTCTACTATGGGTCGCCTTTATGATGCTATTAGTCCCTTTGTACTATTTGCATGTTCTTGGGAACATCCTGACGGTGTACATCCCCACATCCCTTTATACCTTGCGTTAAAAACCAAAATAAGACCTTTGTACAGAGGCTTATAATAGTCAGAAACCTGACAGCATGACTTGGTCATTCAAAGCAAGAAATGGTGATGCCTACCTTTCTCTTACAGATATTGTTATTATCATCGTGGTGATCGTCATGGCTCTTACCCTTGTCATCGGAATTGTGTTTATGGCAAAATTCTGCAGTAGCAACGGAAAGAAGAGGAGGTAAAAGTCATTGGTTAATGTGTGTGGATACAGTGAGGAGTGGGACACACGTGGGCCTGGGGGTTTAATCACAGAAGAGCTTAGGTAACAGTGGATTGGTGAAATGCAGGAGTGTTGCTAAAGAAAACGGATAGGAGAAACTGCAGGGACACAGTATGCGTGTACTTAGCAGCTAACATGTTATAATGATATTAGCTTGTATAATAAGAGATAATGAGCTTTGTATACCTGCAACTGTTTTGGTTTTATCTGTGCACTTGTAATGGGAGTATATACCTTGCAAGAAGCAGGAAGTTAGAGGAGCTGAAACTGATCTGTTTGTCCTGTTTAGATATTATTTGAATAATTATCAAAAAATATGTTCAGCACAAGCCCTACTCATGTTGAACAAGATTGTATACTGTCCCTTTAAAGAAGAAGGAAAGTCTCTTTGCACGTGGGGGTGCCAAATGTTAGGCACCCCCAAGTGATTGTATTGACTTACCCGGGGTTATACCAGTGAGCACAACGGAGAGATCTTCCAGCTTCCTTTTTCTTTGCGCGGTTGCGCATGGGCAGTAGAACGAAAAGCTGAACTTTAACTAAAAAGTCGACTATTTCGTTCTACTGCGCATGCGTTTGCCCCGGGAAATTTGAAGAAAGAATACGACGGAAGTAGATCTCTCTGTGGTGCTCACTAGAAAAACCCCAGGCCGGTGCAGTTTTCTGCCAATAGGAGCACCGGCCCGGGGTTTCAGGTAAGTCAATACAATAACTTGGGGGTGCCTAACAGTTGGCACCACCATGTGCAAACAGACTTCCCTTCAACATGAGTAGTAGTGTTTTCCTGACCCGCATCCGACCCTAACACGCCCTGCAGCAACCTGCGACCACCCGCGCTTCTGGGGTCCTTTTATCGACCCACGTCGACCCGCCCTGCCGATGACATCACAATGACGACACGAGACTATAAAACCAGAAGATGGATGCCACCCGCGAGGAGCAGTGCAAGGTCGACCCGCACATCACTAATGAGTAGGGCTTGGGCTGAACATATTTTTTGACAATTATTCTAATAATATCTAGAGCTAAACAGGCCAAACAGATCAGTTTCAACTTCTCTAACTTCCTGGTTCTTGCAAGGTATAGATACTCCCTTTACGAGTGCACAGATAGAACCCCTGCATAATGGGCCGCTGTTTATCTGTAAGCCAAAATAGTTGCAGTTATACAGAGCTCATTATCTCTAATTATACAAGCCAATCACAGGAAGATAGAATGGGGGAATGTAATATGCTTGCGCCCGTTAGCAATCACGTTTGTCTGATTAAGACCTCTATGACTTCCTTGCAAAGTTTGCGGCCAAACTTCTTTTGCGAACCTTCACAGTGTATGTAATAAAATTTTGCAATCGCAAACATTTTTTGCGACAAAACAGTAAACGAAACTCCAGAGCAGTTGTTAAAGGTTCACAATGTGCAATTAAGATTCGCAATGTAATAAAAGCCTAACGTAGAATATTGCATTGCGACAGATGAATTTTTATTCGCAAAAAAATTTGCTCTTTGCAAATTTTATTACATTTACATTTTTGAAAGCAAAACAATTACTGCCTTATAATACAAAAGTATGTGAAACTGAATACAAAGAAAATTAAAAATAAATATATAAAATAATGCATTTTCAGTATAATGTCTATTCATATTGCTCGTTTTCAAAAAGGTGCGTTAGGTTTATACTGTCCCTTTAACATCTACATTTGGAAACTGTTCTTCATAATTTATGTTAATGTTATAATTGATGTTTGTAGTCATTTAATGCACTGTAGAGAGACCATTCTTTTGGGTTCCTATGAATAATTCGTTTTTTCCCACCAGTTCCAGCAGCTTTCCAGCAACTGTTGAAGGTTCAACAAATCCATCATTCCTTAATCGTCCACCAGCTCCAATGCAGCCTTTACCCCAAGTACCTAAAGCAGAGGTAAGTTGGCCCTACACCAAGAAACGTTCTGCTCATCCTGTTTTCTGCAGTCTGACCAGCAGAGAGCACTTACTCACCAGTAGTGATGGGTGAATTCCTGTGATTCGCGAAATCGCTGCGAAAATTTGCTGGTGTCCTTTTTTTTTTTTTTTTTTTTGCTGCAATTTCGCCAAAAACGGACGCCGTTTCGCAATTTTTTGCCATTTCACGAATTTCACACATCACACCATACAAGTCTACGGGCATCATTTTTGGAGGTGAAACAAGGCGAAATAATTCGCCCATCCCTAGTTGCAAGGAAGACTGCAGGCTTTCCAATCTTTATCCATGCAATATGCCCAAATGAAGCTGCACCTCCAACTGGTTTGGTTTAAAATGCGTCAGAGGGTTCTAGCCATATCTGTTGGAAGGGTGGCTTCATTCTGATGCCAGAAGTCTCCAGCAAATATCATCTTTTAAAAAAGCCACCTTAGCCCCTTATCCAATGCAGAACCGTTCATAGCGGGAGACACTTGGGGGCCCTTGCTTGAGAAAGGCCCAGAGGTTCCCAACAACTGTGATTCCTCTGTTTCTTCTACATACAATCAAGTTACTAGGAAACATTTTACCCAGCACATCTGCAGCAACAAAAACCACATTTCCTATGTTACATCAACAGTGGTGGGAAAAGCCGCCATAGTTGCATCTGAGTATTACAGAAGCCTAATCCTTTCCCACTACTGTTGTTGATGCATATGTGTGTTGTAAGTATTTTACGGTGGAGCAGTTGGAGCACTCTGGTGAGACTTTATTGCGTGATGGAGAAACTGGATGTTTGTTTGAATTCCTGTGTAAATACTAAATAAATTTGTGCGAAGCTGTAACTTCTTCTCTCAACTTCCCCCAAATCCTTTCAGTACTCTATAAAAATGCAGAACTTGGTGTTACATATATATATATATATATATATATATATATATATATATATATATACCTAGCATTACTTATTCTTATACCTATAACAGAAGCTGTAATTGTGTTGCCTTGATTTACTGTATTTAATGTAATGAGGCTTCTTCTGCAGTGTCCTATGATACATGGCTATTGTGAACCAGTCACACCACCTCCACCTCGATTAGGGCAAGGTTTTTAGAAAGCCCCTTATGTGCCTTAATGGGCTCTGTCTAAATTTTGTAGCAAATATATTGATTTTTTTTTTCCCACAAAGCAGTAACCAACTGCTAATGTTTCCATATGACTGAAGATTTTCATTCATCCAGGTCATGGTATACTAAGTAATTAAAAAAAAAAACAACTGGACTTGCTGAGTAATTATTGATGACGTTTCACTAATCATCCGAGCAGCATCTTCAGTTCAAATAATGTTAATGATAATGTTTCCCTACAGCCGACCACAGACAAGTCTTGGCCATCCAGCCGAGCTGGTTACCAGGCGCCTCAGTATTCAGTGGTAAGTAAAAACACGTTGCTGCATAATTTTTTGGGTAAGAGTAAGATATCCCTTTATTCAAGGCAGTGATTCTGAAATTATGGGGCTGGCCCCTCTTGGAGCAGGAGATTTGAATGGGGCTCAGCCTTAAAGGGCACCTATCACAGCCAAAATCAAACACATATTAACAATCTGACCACTACAAGCTAAACACGTTTAATCAAACTACATATATAGTTTTTTGAAAAAACTGCAGGTTTTAAAAAAATCCCTTACTTTGTCAAATGGGTTCTTTCACTGAGGGAGGCCATACTGAGACTATAACAGAGACTCTAATATGCAAATTTCAGGAGCATGCTCAGATTGTAACACTGCTTTGAGTATTCTACCCAGAATGCCTTGTTTAAGTAAACTCCTCCACTAGAAGTATCAGGAGATTTCCCTACCTTGTCCCCTGCTGGTAAAGTCATTATGCAAACGAAGGGCACACAGTAACTTCCAGCAGGTGGCAGCACTACTGAACAGCAGCTAACAGAGAGGTTTGGCTGATTTGAAAATAGCTTAGAAGGGTTTGATAAGCAACAAGGAATTTCAACTGAGCATGTGCGAGATTTCAGAGCTGCAGTTGGCTGGGAAGATATAGGTAGGAGGAGCCAGTGAAATCCAAGATGGCTGCCTCAGCTAGAACTGCAGGGGAGATAGGGGAGATCTTGCAGAAGATATAGTGAGCTGATCATTTACATTATACAAACAATTCTAACTAGTTTAAAAATCGGTTTTTCTTGATCTTTCACATAGTGTATTTACTTAGTAAATGATTTTGGTCATGATTGGTGCCCTTTAAGGATAGTTTGGGTAAGACTTCTAGATACTTCTGGAACCTAATGTTTTAATTGAGGATTTGGGGGATGAACTTTTATTAGCTATTCTGTATTCATTTAAGTTTAGCAATGTTTCCTGCACCTTTAACCTTGATATGCGGTAAGGAGGCCCTCAACAAGAGGTCCTCCTTGTTGAGGGCAGTCATGAGATACTGTATGCCCCAACTTTTACTGTAATTAGGCTTCTTCTGCAGTACCCCATCATGCATGGCTATTGTGAACCAGTCACAGCACCTTAACTTCAATTAGGGCAAAGTTTATAGAATGCCCCTTATGTGCCTGAATAGGCTTTGTCTAAATTGTGTAGCACATATATTGATTTTCCCCCCACAAAGCAGTAGCCTTATTTTTCAATTCAGCTAGAGTGGTATTTTGGGGGTGAACATTTATTAGCTATCCTGTATACATTAATGTTTAGCAATGTTTCCTGTACAGGTAGGGTTCCTGTTATCCAGGGGACCTGGGGTTTTCTGGATAACGGCTCTTTCCGTAATTTGGATCTTCACACTTTAAGTCTACTAGAAAATCTTGTTAATGGGGTTGTTCTCCTTCCAAACACAACTTCAGTTGAATTGTTTTCAGATTGTTCCCCAGAAATAAAGACTTTTTTCAATTACTTTCCATTATTTATTTTTTACTGTTTTTCCAAAATCAAAGTTTAAAGTTGAATGTTCGTGTCTCTGGTGTTTCAGTCTGGCAGCTCAGTAATTCAGGTGCAGACTCTAAACTGTTACAATTTTTTAGTTGATACATTTCTCAGCAGCATCTCTGGAGTATTAGCAACTATTGTATCAATTCTAACAGCTGCCTGTAATGAAACCCAGAGATTCTGCTCAGCAGGGACAAAGATAAGAAATGTATCAACTAAATGTATCAATTTAGATTAGTTTACAGGGTCGGCGACCCCCCTTCCCAAAGATGCTTTAGAAGGTGAAAAATTTCACTTTACACTTAAATATTAGAAAAATGGTAGAAAATAGAAAGTGATTGGAAAAATTTGTTATTTCTATCTGAAAACAACTAGTTGTTTGAAGGTGAACAAGCCCTTTAAATCGAATAAACCCAATAGGCTTGGTTTGCTTCCAATAAGGATTAATTATATCTTATTTTGGATCAAGTACAACGTACTGTGTTATTATTACAGAGAAAAGGGAAAATATTTTTAAAAATGTGGATCATTTGGATAAAATGGAGTCTGTGGGAGACAACCTTTCTGTAATTTGGACCTTTCTGGATAATGGGTTTCCGGATAATGTATCCCATTCCTATACCTTTAACCTTGTTATGAGGTAAGGAGGCCCTCAAAAAGGAATCAACATTCAGTGGGTACTTGAACCAAAAAAAGAAGCACTCCAACCATTTAGTCAAGGCTACAACTGCTGGCTTTCAGCATGCCATAAAGTGTATCACAAGTGACTGAAATGGCATGTGGAGATATTGTCCGAGCATAACAACAAGTCAAAATTAAACTCTGCCCCTTTTGCAAGGACAGGAAAAGGAGAGCAGCCCAGGAGCTGAAAGTAAAAAAGGCAACATGATCCATAGATTTCAGCAAAGACCTATTTGATGCAAATGTACTTCTGCGCTGCCAGGGAAAGGTATAATACTTTTTAATTTTTTTACAGACTAAAGCATCCCCTCAACCTGAACCAAAACTAAAGGTAAGATGTTACTGCTGTACACTTTATCCCAGCACTCAGTTACCAAATTGCACTGATCCGATTGATGATTCCATGGCCCAGTTAGGAGAATAACTTTAAAATTACAGTCCCACCTCCAGGTTACCCCTTTGGCTGGTAAATGAGTCATTTTCTAAAGACAGTTGGAAAGGGACGGCGATTAGGATGGGCTGACAATTTCAATCATTTTGAATGCTGTGTATTTATTTGTTTTTATTTTGGGTATTTCAGAAACCAACTGTCCCTCCACCCCCTGTACCTTCTGCTAAACCAGCTCTTCCTCCTGCTCCACCAAAGGTAAATCTATGCTCTTTTAAATGAAGTCTCAGAACCATGGAAACTGCTACACACTCATGTCCACCACGGCTGGCAGGTACCACAAGATCATATAGGACATTACAATGATAATTCAATGTGAGAAAGGGACTTGTGCCTCTACTCCAAACCTTACTTACTAACTTTTCTTCCCAGAAACAGAGCAACTTAAGTAAATACGGGCAGAAGATCATTACAATCAGTGCTGTGATTGGCTGTCGGCTTACCCCATATAGATGACCTGTCTGCTACAGCTTTATTCAATTGTTGCAGTTCTATTATAAAGTTCTGCAGTAGGAAATGCCTACTTGTACAAGGGCCCCTTAATAATTTTGCTGTGAGGCCCAAATGCCACCTTCTAACTGAATACTATACTGTAAGTGACGAGACCATTATTAACCCCGTCCTTTACCTGAACATAAAGTGGTTACAAGCAGGATACAGATTTTTCAGTGCCTTCTGCAAAAAGAACTGTATTTAGGAACTCAATAAAATCTCTTTGCAACCGGCACTTATATAAATAACCGCACACATATCTCATTTCAGTGGGTGTCGTTCTCTCATTATACAAAACGTGTTTAATACATCCTGTGCCATTAGAATTACAGAAGTGAAACAAGTTTATACCTATTAGTCATTTTATTATTATAACTGTCCTATTAAAGTGATGTAGGAGACTTCTACAATGTGATCACATTTTTATTTCAGGCACTGAAGCCGCCTGTGAGGCATTAAGGTGAATAATGGCGCAGAAGAGATTGTGGCTATTACCCCTGCGTGACTGCTGCTCAGCAATGTATTGGGCCCATGAAGAGTCAGCTTTCCCCTCTCTAAAGTCAAAAGTCTACTTTGGGGTCCTGGTACTGTGGTGTGAGCCTGACATTGAGAAGAGAGTTTGTTCTTTTCTGCTGTTCAGAGGCTTTTACTATTTGGTGTTGGGTAAGAATCTTTCCACCTAAGACGCTCAGAGCTTGACTGATCTGTACTTTATGTACGTCATTGTTGGGTGCAGTGATGCTGCTGTGGCCTCCTCCTCCTACGTGGCTGGATGGGGGGCAATAGCCCCCTTTTATCTTAAATTGTTTTACTCCTATGTATATATTTTAATTGATCATTGTATGATATACTGATTTTTTTATTTTAAAATTTTAATAAATTTACTTTACACAACTGAATAAATACACTTAGGGTAGTGGCGTGTTTTGACCGCAGAGAACGGAAGTGGTCAAAACACCCCATTCATCGGCCATGACATTAAATATTAATAGCGGTGACAGGGCATTTTGTTGGCCTTTAACCACCACTGTTTTCCATTGGATGGCAGCAGCAGACCATGAAAATGCACCAGCCACTCAGAATCCCAAGTGCACTGTCGTTAAAGAGGTTGTACACCTTTAAGTTAAATTTTAGGGAAAGATTTATATAGAGTCAAAGTGAAAATTCGAGGTAAAAAAATTAAAATTTCGAGCTATTTTTTGTGTACTTCGACTGGGGAATCGTCCAAATTCGATTCGAATTTGAAAAAAATACTGTCTCTTTAAAAATGCGACTTCGACCATTCGCCACCTAAAACCTGCCGAATTGCTGTTTTAGCCTATGGAGGACCTCCTAGAACCCATTTGGAGTCAATTGGTGAACTTTGAAAATTCAAAGTTTTTTTCTTTAAAAAAAAATTCTAATCAAATACAATCAAATACGATGTTACTTCGAAACTTATGTTTCGCAGTCGAACGAAAACGGCCTATTAACCCGCAAAAAATTCTATTTTTCTATTCTATTATTTTTATTTGAATTTCGAAGTTACAGGAGTTAAAAAAAACTCCCATTACTTCGAAGTTTGACCCGGGATAAATCTGCCCCTTAGTATGACGTAGAAAGTGACATTCTGAGCCAATCTGCAATTGATTTTCATTTTTTATTATTTGTGGTTTTTGAGTTATTTAGCTTTTTATTCAGCAGCTCTCCAGCAATTTCAGCGAACTGGTTCCTAGGGTCCGAAATACCCTAGCAACCATGCATTGATTTAAATAAGAGCCTGGGATATAAATAGAAGAGAACCTGAATAGAAAGACAAGTAATATAAAGCAGCAATAACAATACATTTGTAGCCTTACAGAGCTTTTGCTTCTTAGGTGGGGTCAGTGACCCCCATTTGAAATCTGGAAAGAGTCAGAAGAAGAAAGCAAATAAAGAACTATTAAAAATGAATAATGAAGACCAATTGGAAAGTTGCTTAGAATTGGCAATTCTAGAAAAGTTTAATTAAAGGTGAGCCACCCCTTAAAATCCAGTGCACATTGGGAGAAAATTGTCATGTTGTACATACATGTTGCTCAAGGTACTGCAGTACATTATGAGTCACTACATATCTGCCTCTTTATGTGCAAAAAAGAATTCTCAGGGCATTATGGGTATCTGCCATTTCTTATTGTCTCTTTATCTTTCCACCTTCTGTACTGTAAATACATGTGTAAATAGTGTATGTCAATAGAGGATAGTGTAGTAGGGAATGAGTAAGTGCTGGGGATTGTGGGGTGTGAGTGAGCTATTTATTGGTGAGTGCCATGTGATTAGTCCTTTGGTTGTCAGCCCACTAGTTACAATTTTAGAACCTGTTTGATTCCCTGTACATCCAGTGCCAACGTCTGCGGAAATCAGATTTCATTACAGATTTTTATTCCATATGCGCCTTTATGAAAAAGGCTTCTTTTACTGTTTTGTAAAACTTTGTATATTTTATACATTGCAACTTTCAATAAAATCGAATTTTATCAAGTTGGTCTGTGGAATATATTGAAAAGAGGGCAGGGAGCTGTGCGGTTACATGCGTATCTGAATTTATTTTTAACTGACTACCTAGGCCAGGGTTATCGAGGATATATATATATATATATATATATATATTATATATATATATATATATATATATATATATATATATATATATATATATATATATATATATATATATATATATATATATATAGAAACATGTTCAGTGTCAATGCAATAAGCAGTATAATGTTGAGGTTAACTTACCCAAACAAGCAGGGGATCCAGGTTTAGAAACCCTAGACCTTCAGCTCAGGAAGGCAATATAGCAGATAATAAATAGTGATGGGCTGGCACAAACTGGATCGCACTCCAAAAATAGATGTAGTAATAAAGTCTTTTATTAGAGCAAAAACATCAGAACAAAGGCCTTACACCTTTTGTGCCATGGGGGCACTTAGTCATAGGCTAGCCTATGACTAAGTGCCCCTATGGCACGAAACACGTAAGGCCTTTGTTCTGATGTTTTTGCTCTAATAAAAGACTTTATTACTACATCTATTTTTGGAGTGCGATCCAGTTTGTGCAAACCCATGCGGCCCCCCACCTACCGGCTGTGTTTTGTGTAAAATGTAAATGTAATCCCCTGTATTGTTCACACATGTAATCCCCCCTGCATTGTTCACACTTGTGGCACCTCTATTGTTCACACCCTTAAACCCTGTACTGTTCACACCTGAGACCCAGACTGAAACTGCCCACGTTGTTCACCTGTTCACACCTTATACAAAATGCTAATGGGGCACCAGCACTGTGTCACTGTATGTAGTACATCTTAGAGTGGTCCTGATAGGTTTCCCTGTCTCTTGCTCTGTTCTGCCTTCCATATGCTCCCTGTGTATGTCATACTCTGCATGTGTGTGTGTCATACTCTGCCTGTGTGTGCCCTGCTCTGCCTGCGTGTGCCCTGCTCTGCCTGTTTGTGACATACTCTGCCTGTGTGTGCCCTGCTTTGCTTGTGTGTGCCCTGCTCTTCCTGTGTGTGACAGACTCTGCCTGTGTGTGACATACTCTACCTGTGTGTGCCCTGCTCTGCTTGTGTGTGCCCTGCTCTGCCTGTGTGTGACATACTCTGCCTGTGTGTGCCCTGCTCTGCCTGTGTGTGACATACTCTGCCTGTGTGTGCCCTGCTCTGCCTGTGTGTAACATACTCTGCCTGTGTGTGCCCTGCTCTGCCTGTGTGTAACATACTCTGCCTGCGTGTGTCCTGCTCTGCCTGTGTGTGCCCTGCTCTGCCTATATGTGCCCTACTCTGCCTGTGGAACATAAGCCAGGTATTTGTTCTGTTAGCATTTGAAAATAAATAATTGTTAGGGGCCCCTAAAGTGTTTAATCATGTGCTGGGGGTGCTGTGTTATCCAAGGGGAAGAAGAGGCATATGGAATTAAGGGTATGTCTTAATACGACAACTTTTTTCACATATGAGTGCTAAGTGATATCCCTGCAGTGAGCACCAACCATTTGGTTTTTTGGTGTGCTACTACAATTAATGTGGACATGATCTTGTGGTAACTTGGGTGTGGTTTTAAGTGGGTGTGGTTTAAAAACAGGGGCCAAAAAAAATCGGCCGTCGGTAGCACAGAAGTTGGACAGCACTGACCTAGGCCTTCAAATGGGACATTCAGCTGATAAGAACCTGGAGAGATCATATCACAGCTGGCTGGCCAAAGCCAATGACCCCCAACTAATGCCATCAAACACCCTGAAACTGCTTAGGCACAAACTTCCTGAAAATCAAAACGGTGCATCTACCTACCCCATTGCTATAGTGCAATCACTGTCTATTCTACCATTCCTTGTTACCCTTCATACTGATTCTTTCTGCCCTTTGGATCCACTCAGATACAGGTATGGGACATGTTATCCAGAATGCTTGGGACCTGGGGTTTTTTGGATAAGGGATCCTTCCATAATTTGGATCTTCATATCTTAAGTCTACTAGAAAATCATGGAAGCATTAAATAAACCCAATAGGCTGGTTTTGCTTCCAATAAGGATCAATTATATCTTAGCTGGGATCAAGTACAAGGTACTGTTTTATTATTACAGAGAAAAAGAAAATCATTTTTAAAAATTTAGATTATTTGGATAAAATGGAGTCTATGGGAGACAGCATTTTCGGAGCTTTCTGAATAACGAGTTTCCAGATAACGAATCCCATGTACCTGGAAACCATGGGTGAGGCCTATACATAAAGTATCCCTATGCCCCTGACTTCTTCAAGTTTGTACAATAACTATTTCATTAGTTCAGGTGCCTCATTGGGTATAGAATATATACCAATTTATACTCCGATGCTCTGTGTGCAAGAGAGAGTCCTATCTGCTCCCTCCAGCCTTTATAGATTACATTTTTGGCTAACTAACTATATTAGAAACATGTTTTATTTTGCACAGCCTATCTATTTACCAAGTTTTTATTTTTACACTGAACCGTTCCTTTAAGCCAGATCATCTTCACCATGGTTTTTAGGAGTCCTTAATTAGGTTGCTGTGATGTCTAGTTCTGCCTCTTAAAGGATAATAATATTATTAAATGTCTGGAGTGATGGGGACTCTAAAACAATAATGGTGTTGGACCCAGTAATGGTTATGTACGCCACTGTAATGTAGCGCCTACACTGCAAGCAGTCACACTCCAAGAAACTGCACACAATATTCCAAAACATATGATCATGTGCTATTTGCCTTGTTTGAGGAATAAAAAAAAATCCTTGAAAGATCTCTCTGGCTTTGCATGTATTTGTTGCTTGTGGATCATATATCTTCCATATCTAAAGGAGAAAACAATATGGCGCTAACTGGTTTTCACTCAGGAATATATGACTGTGACTCTCTGTTCTTTTAGTCCTTCTTTACCCCTCACCACACATTCCTATGCCAGAATATAAACATATTAGAAGTCACAGTTCCTTACCCTATATATAAGCACTCAGTCTAATGGTTACATATCTCCTTGATGACTCCTTGTAGCCTAGTATCTCACAGTGTGGGGTGCATTAGCCATTGTATACACTGCATTACAGTAACTTTGTCTAGACCCATAATTGGATATTATTCTCTACTGACCACTATGGATACTCTGGTACAGTAGTGGAAGGGAAGGAAGTCTGTGATGTAGAAGAGGGCAACAATCTCTGCCCACAGATAAACTTCCTCTGTAGTATGAGCTAATTAATATTTTAGTCTTATTTCCTATGAACCGAGGTCCCACACGTTTTTGTTAAATCAACATGGATTAGTTTGGCACCTATCCCTGATTAAATTTAAATTTTTCTCACTGAACCCTGAAACCATTAAAGCTTTAATCACTATGCCATCCAAAAAATAAATAGTAAGCATGAACACTCCTATTGTCACAAGGCTCAAACCCAAACAGGCAGTTGTGACCTGAACACCCCTAACGCAATCCTATGGTGATCAGACTGAGGACAGCATTAATTCACAGATGTGGAACTTGACCTGATGGAATGACCAAACCTTCCTCATTGAGGCCCCATACACTGGCAGATAAGCTGCTGAATCAGCCTGAAGGGTCCAAATCAGCAGCTTAAATCTGCCCATATATGGCCACCTTCATCCAAAGCAATGAAGAAACCAGACTCTGGATGGACCGAGGGAAGTAGATGGTCTACTGCGGTCCTGATTGGTTGCTAGTTGCCATGTATGTTTCCATGTCCAATGTGATTTAGGAGGTGTGCTGAATTTATTTTAATATGGGGCACAGTAAATTTAACATGGTCTGTGTAAACAAAGGTCAAATATAAATGGTAGCGAAGGGAAGAGGCTAAGATATAGGGCATGGGGGAGAAAGAGAGGCAGAAGCCAATGAGAGGGATGGGGCAAATAGTGAACTGGGTATGGCAGAAGATGCCAAAAGGTAGGAGTCCAAAAGCAAAGGATGATGAGGATAATTATAATAATTTCTTGATGAGGGAGGTATGGCTGGAAACGATGCCACTGACTAATACATTGGATTTAAAGGAAGATGCTAATACATTTTAGGTTGTGGGTGTTAATGTGAGTATAATTCTGTATGCGGATGGACTGTATGATAGGCAGAAAATTTAGAACTTTACCAATATCTCTGATGTCACAGTGGTTCATTACACTATAAAAGTGCACACTTCCCCTTTGAATGGTAGAGCAACTTGACAACCCTGGTATGTAACACAAGTTTGTCATTCTGTGTTTCTTTCCAACCATCAGTAAAAGTTACAGTACAAAGTGGTTTGGCATCCTGACGTCCTGTTTACAGATCTTAAAAAGAATATGGCACAGACTGTGCTACTCACGGTGCTGCTCCTCAGCAGCCACATTCTAGGTGAGTACCAACACCCTGGATTATTGACTATTCATGTGGGAAACCAGCCTGGGAGCCACAATTACTTTAGAAATGACTCTAAATCCTAAACTAAATCTGCTTTTTAAGAACTGGTGCTTCCTGGTATATATACAAAAACAGCTGCAATTCAGGTACGATTTGTGAAATGATTTTTTTATTAAAATATATTGATGTGTTTATGTGTAGTACAATGATCACTTTCGTTGTCTGCAGGTGATGATAGTTATTTAGGAAGAAAAATGTGCCTAGACCTGGAGGCTAGGTGTTCTGCATTTGATTCAAAGCTGGCCATGGCCATATACCTAAGGACCCACGTGTTTGTGGCTGTATGTGCAATGAAATCCTATGACAGCTTGCAGTTGGTGGTTTTGCAGTTATTTAATATGTTCTGCCACTCTCCAGTTTAGAATTTAATCTGTTGACTCAGTCCCTCTGTCTCAAGTGACCAGGAATTGATTTGAAAGACAAACTGGGAGACTGAAAGGAGAGGGATTGAGTACAATGTTAAATAATAGTATAAAATGAATCTACCCAGATTAGATTGGACATTTGACATTGTGCCCGACTGTCTGGGCTTCTATAGTATCTCAGGGGAACAGACAACGTACCTTCATGGCCGGGGCAAAGTAAGTGAGAGGAGCCACATTTTCTTCTCACTTTGCCCAAAGGTGTGTATGAGCAAACCTCACAGTATCCAACTGTTCAATCAGAACGTTTGCACTGTGCATGATAGATAGATAGATAGATAGATAGATAGATAGATAGATCGATCAATAGGCTACCTTGACAATCTACCTAATATACCTACTAATTTAAGTCTTACATCCCTTTTAGTTGCACTTAGACTCTGCACTCTCTCCAGCTCATTTATATCCCTCTTAAGGACCGGAGTTAAGGACCAAAACTGCACTGCATACTCCAGATGTGGCCTCACCAGGGACCTATAAAGAGGCATAATTATGTTTTTCAAAAAATGCCCTTTTTTATGCAAGACAGAACTTTATTTGCTTTAATAGCCACAGAATGACACATTGGACAGTTTGTTATCTGCAAAAACCCCTAGATCCTTCTCATTTAAGGAAACTCCCAACACACTGCCATTCAGTATATAACTTGCATTTATATTATTTTTGCCAAAGTGCATAACCTGCATTTATCAACATTGAACCTCATTTTCCAGTTTGCTGCCCAGTTTTCCAACTTAGACAAATCCCTCCGCAGCCTCCCTGGCAGCATCCTGCATGGAACCTATAGTTTTGCATAATTTATTATCATCTGCAAAAATAGAAACAGTACTTAAAATTAGGGATAGGCGAATTTGACCTGTTTTGTTTCGCAAACGGGTCACCAGCCAATTGTCGCACATATAAGTCTATGGGCGTCCCTACTTTCAATGCCCACCTCCAGGTCATTAATAAACAAGTTGAAAAGCAAAGGGCCTAGTACAGAGCCCTGCGGTACTCCACTAACAACACTGGTCCAATTAGAAAATGTTCCATTTACCACCACTCTTTGTAGTCTATCTTTTAGCCAGTTCTCTATCCAGGTACAAATACTATGTCCCAGGCCAACATTCCTTAATTTAACCAGAAACCTTCTGTGTGGCACTGTATCAAATGCTTTAGCAAAGTCTAAGTAAATCACATCCACTGCCATCCCAGAATCGAGGTCTCTACTTACCTTCTCATAAAAAGAAATTAAGTTAGTCTGGCAAGATCTATTACGCATAAAACCATGCTGGCACAAACTCATAGTATTATGCTTTGCTATGAAGTCCAGTATCTTATCCTTTATTAACCCATCGAAAAGCTTTCCTACCCCTGATGTTAAACTAACTGGCCTGTAGTTTTGAGACTGAGAATGGGATGCCTTTTTGAGTCGAGGCACAAATTAATTAAAGAGGTCTGGCAATCACAGAGCTAAGCTCGCTAAGTACGCTGTGATGAATACCATCTGGCCCTGGATCTTTGTTTATCTTAACATGTTCTAGTCTCTTTTTAATTTCCTCATGTGTGAACCATGCATCATTAGTTGTATTACTGAGTTTGGACTATTAATAAGGAAACTTTCATTAACTGGCTCCTCATTTGTGTAGACAGATAAAAAATATGAGTTCAGAATCTGAGCTTTTTTTTTATTCTCATCAACCAGCTGACCCACCTCTGATATCAAAGGTCCCACCCTCCCTGCTTAATTTTTTCTACTATTAACATATTTAAAAAATAAATCCAAAAATAATTTTGGATTCTTTTTACTGCTTGCTGCAATATCCTTTTCCATATCGATTTTAGCTTGCCTGCTTTTTTGCATAATATATTGACGTATATTTATTAAGCAGCATTTTAAAGACTTCCCATTTTTGTTCTGTGTTTAACCCTGTGAAAAGCATTTCCCACTTAATATGTTGCAGAGATGCCCTTATACTGTCAAAGTTTGCACGTCTGAAATTTAGTGTTTTAGCTACTCCCTTATAGAATTGCTTCTGCAACAGAATCTCAAAGGAGACCATGATATGATCACTATTCACTAAATACTCACCCACACAAATGTTAGAGATGAGTTCAGTATTATTAGTTATTACAAGATCCAAAAGAAATAGATAGATGATAGATAGATAGATAGATGATAGATAGATAGATAGATAGATAGATGATAGATAGATAATAGATAGATAGATAGATAGATAGATAGATAGATAGATAGATAGATAGATGATAGATAGATAATAGATAGGTACAGATGATAGATAGATAGATAGATAGATAGATAGATAGATGATAGAAAGATAGATAGATAGATAGATAGATAGATAGATAGATAGATAGATAGATAGAGGATAGATAGATAGACATAAAGACTTAAATGTTTTGGAGTCTTCTCTTTCAAGGTTTTTATGGAAATAAAATTTAGGTGTTTCTGACTACATGTTGTTTAATTTATCAGCATTAACATGTTATATTGTAGAATGGATTTGTGAAAAGGACAAATATACCACTAGAATTGGTAACTGAATCAGGAGAAAACATTTTGCTGTTATTACATAAACCTTTTAATAAACAATCTGTTGAAGGGAAAGATAATCCATTCTATAGAGACACTTTTAGGGTATGGAAACTAATTCATAAACTTTATAAATCAGATTTCAGGATGACCCCTTATTTACTTTTGACAATAGATAAAAATTGTCCTAGTTCATGATTTCTGTCAATCTCAAATTTCCGTAAAAAGAAGGGAGTACGATTATTAACTGACATAATTTCTCAGAATACGGAGAAATTTTAAATTGGGAAGAATTTAGAACTAAATCCCATATTCCAGATAAGGAAAAAAAAATGCCTACAATTATCCCACTGGTTTAGGGATCTTAGTTTGAAGGAGACTCTAACATCTTATAATAACTATTTGGCTTCCTTTTTTAACAATTATATCCATTCTAATTTGGATATAAAAATCAGAATCATTCATACTAATTTATGGATTCCAAACCTCATCCAATGGAATCCACAGCAACAAAGTGGTCTAAATATCTTTAAAGAGAAATTACCACAGAGTCTTTGATTAATTCCGTCCATAGTTTTGATGAATTAATATCATCTGAAGTATGGAGGGAACAAAACTATAAATCTATAAATCTATATCTTTCCTATAAAGGTTTAATTTCTACTCGAAGAATAGCTATTTTCTCAATAAATTTCCCAATGTGATTTTTCCCTCTCCAGACTCTTTTCATTTACTTTGGGAATGTCCTATAATTAAAAGATTCTGGAAGGCTATTGAAAATCATTTACATACAAACTTACATTTACATATTACTTTGTCATCACACAATGCCCTTTTAGGTGAGACTAGTAATATCATTTTACTTTCAATGGTATGTAAAACTAACTACTGGAACTCTTCTCATTTTTCAAAGTATCTAAAATGAATACTAGCATCAGCTCGTAGAGTAATATTTAAAAATTAGATTCTTAGTTCTATTCCGACTCTGAATGATGTATTGAAATTGAAAGCTCTGTACACTAATGAATATATGAATTACAGGTTTTGACAACATACACGAATGCTTAAAGTTTGACACAAAATGGAAAATATTCTTTAAAAAAAATTCAATTCTATCCTATATTGTTCTATGGATAAGTAATTCCAATGTGATCTAGCCTTATCTTTGTTTTTGTCTTTGAATGTAATTTTTGCTTAATTTTGCTTTTTTTATTTATCTATTATATATATAGTTATTTTTATTATTCACAGATATATTTTGCAACTTATTTTAAAGTTAATATTTCTTATTTCTGTTTAATACTGTGTCTTCAACTGTATGAAGAAATCAAATAAAAAGAGTTGGAAAAAAAAGATAGATAGATAGATAGAGCGAGCAAAATGCATGGTAGATAGATCGATAGATAGAGAGATAATAGATATAGAGAGAGAGAGAGAGAGAGAGAGAGAGAGAGAGAGAGAGAGAGAGATAATAGATATAGATAGATAGATAGATAGATAGATAGATAGATAGATAGATAGATAGATAGATGATAGATAGATAGATAGATGATAGATAGATAGATAGATAGATAGATAGATGATAGATAGAGATAGATAGATAGATAGATAGATAGATAGATAGATAGATAGATAGATAGATAGATAGATAGATAGATAGATAGATAGATAGATGATAGATAGATAGATAGATAGATAGATAGATGATAGATAGATAGATAGATAGATAGATAGATAGATAGAGATAGATAGATAGATAGATAGATAGATAGATCTCCAGAGATACTCGTGTTGTGTATCTTGTTAAATTGGCATCATACAGAATATAATCACTCAGAGCCCAATACATTGGTGCATTAGACTGTGGCTACAGATTGTGTTATGCCTATTTGAAATTCTAAAAATGATCAATGCTTGAAGGATAACCAGATTAGGGTATGTATCTTTTAAAATATACTTTAATCAGTACATCTCCCTTCTTTGGAGAGTATTAAAAAGAAATAATGATCTGAAAATATAATAATCCCTTTCACAGATTGTTGTCAGGATTAAAGGTTTTTACTCGTGGGGTTTAACTGGGAACGGGGAATCTGATTAAATACTGTCTCCTACTCCCCCCAATTGCCCTGAAGAAGCAAAGTAGCATGCTTCTCTGGCTCATGTAGGGCTCTGCTGTCTGTGGATTATTTCTGTCTATAGAAAACCTGATCATTTCATGTACAAGTGCATTTCCCCTTTAAAATTTAAAATTAATACATACCACAAGATTCAGCCACAAATAAAGAAGGAAATCCGATTGTAACAACTCAGCACTGTTGATCCATACTGGAAAAGCAAAACAGTGATTCCAGCAAGTGCATCAATGCAAATAATGCTGGGAAATACATAATTTTATAGTAGCTGAGGCTGAAAAAGACACTGATTTTTGCCCAAGTAAATCGTTCCTGAATCAATACATTCATTAAAGGGATACTGTGATGTTTTTTTCCAAATGCATCAGTTAATAACTCCAGTCACTCTTTACTGCTGTACTGCAAGTTGGAGTGATATCAACCTCTCTCCCTTTCCCCCATCAGCCCATCATCAGAACAATGGGAAGGTAACCAGATAACAGCTGCCTGGTAGATCTAAGAACAGCACTCAATAGTAAAAATCCAAGTCCCACTGTGACTCATACGAGTAGGAGAAACAACAGCCTGCCAGAAACCAGTTCCATCCTAAAGTGCTGGCTCTTTCTGAAAAGCACGTGACCAGGCAAAATGACCTGAGATGTCGCCTACACACCAATATTACAATTATAAAAAAATACACTTGCTGGTTCAGGAATGACATTTTATATTGTAGAGTGAATTATTTGCAGTGTCATTTAGAAATAAAAACTACACCATAATAGGAATTCATGACAGTATTCCTATAATGTTTGTATAAAATGGCCCCTTAGAGGGAAATGTATGTATGTAAAAGCACACAGGACATTTTATACCATGTAATAGTGACTTCATAATATCAGTACAGGTATAGACTCTATCACCCAGAATGCTTGGGACCAGTGGTGTAATGGGTAAGGGATATTTCCATAATTTGGACCACCATACCTTAACTAATTTAAACATTGAATAAACCTAATTGGATTGTTTTGCCACCAGTATGGATTCATGCAGCTTAGTTACTGTCAAGTTACAGGCACGGGACCTGTTATCCAGAATGCTCGGGACCTGGGGTTTTCCGGATAAGCGATCTATCCCTTATGTGGATTTTTATACGTTAAGTGTACTTAAGTGTGCTTTTTAATGACACGGAAACCTGTGAATTGGAGGCCTCTGTTTTATGATTTACTAGGGACCTTAGTGTCACTTGCCATTTATCCTACCTTCCGTTTATTTAAGATACTCTCCAATGGCCCAATGGTAGTCCCTTCCACTGGCACGTAGCCCCATATGCTCTTCTTCTGCATCTGAAGAAGCAACACCAGAAGGGGATATCAGTCAACCTCATATTCATTCCTGACCAACCAGACGGGATTGACCATGGGGTCCTTAGAACATACAGCCTTGGAAGACCCTGGCACATGCCATTTCACTTGCTTTTTCTGTTTCTTGTGGCCCAGGAATAGGTTTATTATATGTGTACATATGCTGTGTATAAACTCCATAGCTCAGTATTATAAAGAAGGCTCTTCTGTGTAATATAAATGTGATACATAACCCCATGATCTGGGTCCCATGGGTTAAACAGAACTCTCCTACAGGAAAACAGAACTCCCACATGTCCAAATAAGTGCAGTAAATTTGCTAAACCCTAGTGTGAATTTCTTCCTTCTACTTTTTGTAAAAATGCAAATGGCATTATCACATGGGCCCTGCCCCTGCTCATCAGCCACAGACATTGGGAAATTGTGGTAAGGATGTCAGTGGTCACATCGCCCACATACAAACAGGGTCATTCAGGACTGAAATACAGATTTAGGTTATTTTTATACAGGCTGCTACTATATATATTTATGTATGTTTCTATAGATAGATATTTTATGAAATTAAATAACAAAATGAACTTTACTCATATATTTCAGTTACAACTTTAATATATGTGTGAAGCATAGCACTATGTCCCTTTAATTTTTCTAACCCGGTAAAATTAAGGAACAAAATAAAAATGTATTTCTGCATTGTATGTGTTGGAAGGAAACACAAGTGCCATTTACTGGATTTAGCAACAACCAGCAACATCAATTAAGAAGAAAGTATGTGATATAGTTGTTACCTATCAATTACTGAGCAACGATTCTGTTCTCTATTCTGTCAAGTATTATGGCTAATGGCCTTTGTGTCCATGAATATTACAATAGCTAGTGGGCTCTCTGTCCTGTCTCTATATCAGAATTATGATGACTAGTGGGTTCAGTGTCCCATCTCTCTATGAGTATCATGATGGCTAGTGGGTTCTGTCCCATTTCTCTTTTAGTATTATAGCTAGTGTTCTGTCTCTCTATGTGTATTTTGATGGCTAGTGGCTCTGTGTTCCCTTTCTCTACGGGTATTACGATGGTTAGTGAGCTCTTTGTCCCGTTTCTCTATGAGAATTATGATGGTTAGTGAGTTCTATGTCCCGTTTCTCTATGAGTATTATGATGGTTAGTGAGCTCTATGTCCTGTATCTCTACGAGTATTACGATGGTTAGTGAGCTCTATGTCCCGTTTCTCTATGAGAATTATGATGGTTAGTGAACTCTATGTCCCATTTCTCTATGAGTATTACGATGGTTAGTGAGCTCTATGTCCTGTTTATCTATGAGTATTACAATGGTTAGTGAGCTCAATGTCCCGTTTCTCTATGAGTATTATGATGGTTAGTGAACTCTATGTCCCATTTCTCCATAAGTATTATGATGGTTAGTGAGCTCTATGTCCTGTCTCTCTGTGAGTATTATTATGGTTAGTGAGCTCTATGTCCTGTATCTCTATGAGTATTACGATGTTTAGTGAGCTCTATGTCCCGTATCTCTATGAGTATTACGATGGTTATAGAGCTCTATGTCCCATTTCTCTATGAGTATTACGATGCTTAGTGAGCTCAATGTCCCGTTTCTCTATGAGTATTATGATGGTTAGTGAGCTCTATGTCCCGTCTCTCTATGAATATTATTCAAGCCAATAATGGTATTTTCTCTTCCAGCATTTGATCGGATACCCCCTGGGCAGAAATATGAAGTGGTCTTTCCCAGAAAACTTCACTTTCAGCACAAAAGAGACACCCAGGTACCTTTCATCCAGATTCTAAAGTAACATAACAACATAGTAACATAAAGTAACATAACAAAGTGTGTAACTCCTGCCATGTTAATGTATTGAATAGCTTCCAAGTGTACAGAATGATGATGTCATAGGAAGGTATCAAGACTTGTTATGTTGTTTTTTTACTCTCTGTTTCTGCTTCTATTCTCTCTTATTCCCCAGAGCAAATATCCAAGCACAGTACATTATGAGGTACAGCTGGAAGAAGAACCGCTGGTGTTGAAGCTGGAGAAGACAGAGTAAGTTTCTTATAAGTGCAAAGCATTTAAACGTGTATCTGTGTTTTTGTTTCGGAACAGAGATGGTCAAACAGGTATCAGATACAGAAGGGGTAATTTACAAATGCAGTTGCAAGTGCAGTTGTGCTAAAATGGAAACAAATGTTGCATTTATTGGTGGCACAATTTAATGGGATGGGTCACCTTAAAGTAAACTTTTAGTATGTTATATAATGGCCAATTCTAAGCAACTTTTCAATTGGTTTTTATTATTTCTTTTTTTTATAGTTTTTTTAATTATTTCCAAATGTATTGTTAATGCAAATTTTTTTCATCCAGGTCATGAAATACAGTATCTAGTAGAATTAAGTCCAGAGCAACTGGTCTTTTCTGAGTCCAGAAGCCACTTGGATTTGTGTTGAAAAGTTTTCAAGAAAACCCAAAAAGTCCAGTTGCTTAACACCAGCTGTCCCCAATTGTTTTTATCAGTGAGCAACATTCAGATGTAAAAAGTGTTGGAGAACAAGACAAGCATGACAAATGTTCCTGGGTTGTACCAAATAAGGGCTGTGATTGGCCATTTGGTAGCCTGCAGGAGGTTCTGTTTGGCAATACACTGGGTTTTTATGCAAACAAAACTTGTCTCCAAGCCTAGAATTCAAAAATAAGCAGCTGCTTTGATGGTTAGTTATGCTTTCTTTGCAAAGTAGAACAGCTGCAAATAGCAGAATTTGGCATATTTGCCCATAGGCAGAGTTTCCAAGACTCCCAGGAGGCACAGGCTGGGGGATAGAATATTAGGGAGATTGAGTGTCTGTTCTATGTACTTCCCTCCAAAACTCTCTTGAAGCATCTTTGATGCCTTTCTTATTGATGCCCAATCAATGAGAATGGGCCGATCCCCTCCCGTGTCTTCTTTCTTCAAATTTCCCGGTGCAAACGTATGCGCAGTTGAATGAAATAGAAAACTTTTTAGTGCAGTTTTCTGCTGATAGGAGCACCGGCCCGGGGTTTCAGGTAAGTCATTACCATCATACAATCACTTGGGGGTGCCTAACATTTGGCACCCCTAAGTGCAGGATGCCTTTCCTTCTTCTTTAAAGCAAAATTCTGGGTGCTATGGCTAACTGTGGAGTAACATTTAAATCTGGCTTGTACATTCCCCCAACTTCAAGCATTTGACGCTACATTTGCACTTGTAGTGTAGTCAGGCTAAATTTGACTGACTTTTTAATGCTTCCTCAAACATATCACTTGCCTACCTGCAATGATGGTGTGTGTAAATGCAGTGCAGAGGCTCCAAGAACCCAATCAACGGTTTTAATGTATCTAATGGAAAGCAATTTTCTCATTGGGTTCTCATTGGTGTAGAGTTACATTTAATGTTTCACACTTTAAATACTGTTTCATTTGATCCTGCAGAGATCTTATATCAGAAGATTACGCAGAGACTCAATACATGCCAGATGGGACACCTAAGGAAACCAGGCCAGAAATCCAGGTATTATGGGTCCATCTCAGAGGGAGTCTTGGAAAAGAGGTCTATGGGTGTTGGCCTCAACATGCCTCTTACATTTTTGCTCACATTGCTTATACTTTGTCCCCTCCAGGATCACTGCTATTATCAGGGAGGTGTGGGGAATGACAGCAGCTCATTAATCAGCATTAGCACATGCAATGGATTAAGGTGAGATGGGAGCAAATGATAACAGATCAAAGTAAACGCACAAGTTGTTTTTCAATTGAAGTTGTGTGTTGAAGAAATTGAGCTCCATTCATGTGTGAAGATGATAGCCTACATATATGTGCTTGCAGTGGGATTATCCAAACACAAGGCCGCAGGTACTTGATTGAACCACTGAAGCTGACCGACAGCGAGGAGCATGCAGTGTTTCCCTACCAGGCTCAGGAGTCTACTCCAATGACTTGTGGGGTGACCAATACCACCTACATGGAAGGCAATTTCAGCAAGACGTCTCTTGCCACCAGCAATGAGGAGGTAAGACGCTGGGTTTTCTTAGAATGCAGAGAATGTGTGAATATGGCGCTGAATTAGACATGTGGCACTATAATAAGGGGAATAGCTCTTTCAGCCCATTAAGTGGAATACTGACCTGTCTAGCCCCTAGGGGTATGGCTGCAAGAACCTGTTTTGTTTAAAATCTCTTAATCGGGTGCATGATTCCTCTTCCTGTGTATGAAAGTCAAGTGCTATGTAGGTGTATTTTTAGGGGCAGATTTATCAAGGGTCAAATTGAAAATTTGAATTTTCAAATTATTATTATTATTATTAATTTAGTGTAATTTGACCAGGCAATAGTCCAAATTCGATTTAAGTTTAAAAAAAAAATTAGAAATTCTGAAATGTATCATGTACTGTCCCTTTAAGAATTCAAATTTGACTATTCACCATATAAATCTTGACTTGGTGTTTTTGCCTATGGGGTACCTCCTACAATCAATTTGGAGTCATTTGGTGGACTTTTGAAAAAAAAAAAAAAAACATATTATGTTACATTTGACATTAAATAAAGATGGTATATTGGCCTGAACTTTTTTTAGTGTAGAGGACCTAATTTGCAGCTCGCATTATAAATTCTTAATTATCCTAAATGAGCACCATTTTTACGAGAGCCTCATGGGCTTTAGACCTACAAATAGTATCCAGTCAAATGCATTCTCTGGCTCCAATTAATAGACACTGTGTCCCTTGAGGTAGCAAAGCATACTGGAGGACCTTCTGGAATACCATAGGGGTACTCAGTATAGAATAAAGGACATTATTAGATCAAAGGGTAATTCAAGCACCAGGCCATAAACAGCAGTTCACCTTAAATGGGACACAGCAGCAGTGGGCACAAGAGCCAGGTGAATCATGCAGAAGGCTGAAGTTATTCCCATCCCTAAATAACATTGAGATGCATACAGTGCAGAGTGCCTATACCATTAGGGGAATGAATAGAGAAACACTGTCACACCGTTGAGCCCATATAAATGCATCATTTTGTTTGTTTGCTACAATATGGCTGACTCTGGCATTTACCCTTGTTTTATTCAGAAAGTGGAATTTTTAAGATCAAAGAAATACATCCAGCTGTACATGGTAGCAGATAACGCTATGGTAAGTATCCGATGTCCAAGCCAGGAATTCAAAAATAAGCATCTGCTTTGAGGACCCAGAGAGCAACATCCAAGGGGTTGGAGAGCAACGTGTTGTTGACAAACTACTGGTTGGGGATCACTGGACTCACAATTCCAGGTTGCTGCTCTACACTAGTAAAAGCCACACACAACTCAGGATTATCCTCTACTCCGAGTCTACACACTTGATTCCCTCCACTGGGGGATTATGTTGAGGTGCAACCCTCCTGCTCCCCTCGGTGGAACCTCATATTCTACTAACCACCTGGTCTATCTCTTATTCTACCAAACTTACCACTAGCACTCCCCCTTCTTCCAATGCCCTTCTATCTATCCATGATCTTCTTGTTTTCTGACAGCTCACTTGTTTAAAGGAGAAGAAAAGGCATATTTAATTGGTGGTGCCAAAAGCTAGGCACCCCCAAGTGACTATATATACTTACGTCACACCCCGGCCGGTGCTCCTATCAGGAGAAAACGTCACCGGTCCGGGGGCTCTTCCAGCGAGCACCACGGAGCAATAGGCTTCCTTTTTCTTCAAATTTCCTGGGGCAGACTCATGCACAGTAGCTGAAATAGCCGACTTCTTCATTAAGGTTTGACTTTTTGCTCTACTGTGTGCACACACCCGTGTGAAGCCGATTGCTCTGTGATACTTGCTGGAAGAACCCCCGGCTGGTGCAGTTTTCTGCTGATAGGAGCACCGGCCCGGGGTGTGAAGTAAGTATATACAATCACTTGAGGGTTCCTAACTTCTGGCACCCCCAAGTAAAGAGCACCTTTCCTTCTCCTGATGGCTCCAACCTCCTCTATGAGCAGAGACCAATAGACTAAATATGACTTCCCCCTACCATTTTTAACACTAGGGGGAACACCTGACATCTCTACACCAATGGGAATCCCCTAACCAGTTATTCCTCCACCTGGATGGCACTACACCTATTCCCTGAATCTCATGTCTGACTAGTAACCAATGACACCTAGTTGACTATTGCTAGTCATTTTCCAGTCTGTCACTCAAACCACTGTCTGGTTACTAGAGTAAACACTAGCAATATTACTGATTAGAATTATACTGTATCTACCCAGTGGGGAAATACATACTGTAGGTCACATTTCCCCTTAAAGTAAGAGCTCTGATCATCTATAACTGTTCTTTCTTGCAGTTCAAAAAATATAACCGCCGTATTGAAAACGTTAAAGAAAGGATATTCGAAATTGTTAATTTTGTCAATGTGGTGAGTAGTTCATATAGAAATATAATGCTGAATTACTGCTTTACAATGCTTAATTAATAGGGTCTGAAATTCTGAACTTCTTTAAGACAAATTTTACATTTTTTGCCGAAAATTCTATAACCCATAAAAAACCCAGCATTTTTTCAAATACAAGTTTTCTGAACCTGAATTTATGAGATTTATCAATTTAAAAAACGTTTTACCCTTTATAAAAGTGTAATGTTACTGAATAAACAGTTTCTACATTTTTATCCATCATTTGTGACGTCTCATGCCCAAAGTCAAGAGTTGACTGCTATGTATCTTGGGCAATGAAGTCAACCAAATACTTCACAATGATCAATCAAGACAATCAAGCTCCCACCTACACAATATTGAACACTGGAAATTGGTTCTGCCCGGTTCGGGCGGGCACAAACATTCAGCCGAATCCGAAACCTGCTGAAAAAGGCCGAATCCTGAACTGAATACTGGATTCGGTGCATCCCTAGTTGTATAGTATAAAAAGGATATATATAAATATTCTACATAAAATTTACCAATAGGATTAGCAATTCCAAAATGACTGGTCTGCCTTTCTCCTTACTTCCACACAGGTGTACAAGCAAATGAATATTTTTGTGGCTCTGAAGGGGATCGAAGTCTGGGACAGAAATGATAAATTTACGGTGGTCAGCTCTGCTAAACAGAATCTGAGACAGTTCTCTAAATGGAGGACAGATAACCTTCTGCCTAGGAAGGCACATGACAACGCTCAGTTCATCACGTAAGACATTTAATGGCCCTTTGTCGAGATTCTCCTACCAGCATGTCTGGCTCTTATTCTTACTATACATTGTGGACTAATGTTGGCTCATTCAGTTATGTAAACTGGTAGACCCACCGTCCATGAGCCAAAAATAACCAATTTCCAGTGTTCAATATTGTGTAAATGGGAGCTTGATTGTCTTATTTGCCCATTATGAAGTATTTGGTTGACTTCATTGCCCAAGATACTGTTAAGGTGGCCTTTGAAGCAGTCAACTCTTGACTTTGGGCATGAGATGTGCAATGTGACCAGTTGCATCCACCACATGTAAAATTAGCGATATATCCACTTGTTCATCAATCACACCAAACACTTAGATTACATTTCTTGTGTGTAGCATGATACATATCTCTTCTGAGTCAATATGCTTGTCACTCGCATGTACTGTAGGTGACATCTACTTCTCTTGTAGGGACACTGACTTTAATAGTGCTACGCTGGGTATGGCGTATGTTGGTACGATGTGCAGTTCCACACATTCTACTGGAGTTAATCAGGTAAGCCACTATCATCTGGAGAAATGTGATACCACCAGGTGCAGAGTTTGATGCAGATCTAGCATCTCACAGCAGCCAATCAGATTTATAACTTCCAGGCCTATAACTCTGTTCTTGCATGTCAGCTCTTGTCTATCCTTCATCTCTTACTCCATGTGCTCTCTCTTAAAGTCTCCTGTAATTCAACTTCATTCTCTTTCTGGCTGCACTTTGTAATCTCTTTCTTTCTCTCTCTGTTACTCTTCCTTCTTCTCTAACTTCTCTTATTGTAAGGGTAACTGGCGTTCCGGTGGTGCGGCCACAGTGCTCCCTGTGGGGACGCCAAAATGCACGTGCATCCCATATTCTCCGGTGCCAGTGCATGCCATCATTGTGCGAGGACCGAAATTCAAATATTTAAAGGGCCCTTGACTTACTACTCATTGCCCAACATAGGTCTATTTTCATAGCTCCTGGGTGCTATTTCGTCTTACCTGTTCCTGATCCTGCATGTCCCTGTCAATAGAGCTTCCTGTTCCCCCAGCTTCTCCAATTCAGTCTCTCCCTGTATTTGGTTGGAGGGGTCAGCACCTCTCCCAATTAGTACAATAAGGTTTAGCCAAACACTTAGGCAGGTGTAGCGGGGAAATCCCCTGCAATTTTATTAGTCAAGTGATGTAACGTTTCAGGGGCGTACCCCTTTGTCAGACATGCAGATTCACACTTAGTGACATGTTTTAAACCTAGGTAATTAACATATGCACCCTTCAATTACAACTTTAATTATAACAGCCTTCATTAACCTGTTAACCACTTGCCTGTCCCTGACCGTTCCTAGTTTGCTGCCTGCCCTGACCATTTATTGACTACTCTCTTGGATCACGATTTTGTACTTTGCTATTGTTGTGTTTTACCTGGCCTGTGACCTCAAATACTCTCTTGTCTCCTGATTTGGTGCTGCTCTGCCATTTTGGTATTGACCGGGCTTGTCCCACAACCACATTCATTGTATCCCATTCCTCCTGGTAACGTTTGCCTCCCGTGTCTGCCCAGAACTCTCCCCTTGGTCCTCTCGCTTTAAGAATTGGTGGCATCTGAGTAGCGGAGGGCTCCTCCCAAAGTGAAAGCAGAAGTGTGAACTGAGGCTGTGACCTTGGGGTTTGTTCTGGGTTTGGGATTCCTTATGTAACACTCATGTTTCTCTTTATTCCCCTACAGGATCACAGCAGACAGTCTATTGCTGTAGGAGCCGTTGTAGCACATGAGATGGGACACAATCTGGGAATTAATCACGATGAATCTCACTGTACTTGCTCATCTGGGCCCTGTATCATGAAACCTTCTCTCAGGTGCCTTCATAAATCTCATATAAAAGTCTCTCTGACTCTAATTATTTCCTCTCTGAGAATATTGTCATAAAACTTGAGATGCACTGAATCCATAACTTTTGGATTCAGCCAAATACCAAATACTCCGCTAAAGAGAAGTCTCAGAAACTGAGCAGTAGACAAAATCTGGGATGTTAGAAGTTGTAGATTAATGATATGTGTCTGCATTTACCCTTGATCTCCCCTACATCCAGCCAAAATGCTAAACATTTCCCCAATTTTTATTATCTGCTACTTTGCCTCCTCCCAGGTTTCATGTTTTTGTCTCACTCCTTCTTCATACAGTTTAAACACCCCACATGAGTTCAGTCTGTGCAGTCACCAGAACTACCAGGATTTTATTTTGAAAAAAATGCCAATGTGTATGAAGGATATGCCCCAGAAAACAGAGATCCAGACTCCTCCTTTGTGTGGGAATAAATTCACTGAGTTGGGCGAGGAATGTGATTGTGGAACAGTTGAGGTAAATAATTGATCAAGCACAGCCTACTCATTAAGTAGTACCATGTTCTCTACTTTATACAATGTCCCTGAGTAAATCTCCTCCAAGTGACACAGAGGAGAATCTGTTCTAGAACCTCCCAGGGGGGAATTGTAACTGAAATCACATTGTTTACATAAAATAAACTACTTACATTACTAACAAGGTTCCAGAGTTGCCTGAATTAATCCTTTGCCATAACTGTATTTTATAATATAGGTGCCCTTAATAATGTTAGGGTAACATCCCAGAGGTGTCTGTGCAACTTCCAAACAGGACTGTGAGCATGTCACGATCCCAGTTCTAAGGGAGCTGTGCTAATGTCAAAATCCCACTTAAAAGTGAGCAAGGCAAATATAAGGACCACACATCAAAAGGTGCTCAGGGGAGTTAGGACCCCACTTTAAAGGGAGCTGTGCCAATGGCTGCATAATTGTCAAGGTTCCAACCTAGACTGACTCTGATGCTAATGTAAGGATCCCATCCCAAGGGGAGCTAGATACATGTTAGGGCACCACATAAGAAGTGTGTCGCCAGTGGAGTAACTAGATGTTACTGGGCCCCACAGCAAATTAATTTTGGGGCCCCCAACATATCCAGAGATGGTGCTGTTTTACCAATATATGTTGAAATCGCTCTTTGTTTGGGCCTCATGGGGCCCCTTACACCTCCTGGGCCCCCCTGCAGCCGCAGGACCTGCTTCCTCTGTAGTTACGCCCTTGTGTGTCGCACAATAGGGGCTTTAAGGCGACATATAGCATATTTTGAAATCAACCTCCTTCTCGTCTACCCATGGCAGATAAGCACTGCGTATCTTGACAGCGCTATATAAATAAATGATGATGATGATGATATGGCAGCTAATATACCTCTATACACCGTCATGCAACAAGAATTGTCTTTGAATTGCAGGAATGCACTAATCCATGCTGTGATGCTTTCACCTGCAAACTGAAGCCTGGGTCTCAGTGCACTGAAGGGCAATGCTGTGAGAAATGTCAGGTAGGGGTGTGATCTTTCATGTATTATCTGTTTGTCATCGGCAGTTAGTCATGACAAGCAGCACAGGGCCAGTTCATTTGCTGCAGAATGCTTGTATGCATTCCGTAATGCTATAGAAAATGGTCTGTACTTGAACTTGATTTGCATCAGAACTTATTAGATAATTGTTGTTTCAGCCCCATTTTGAGGTCCAGCTTTTAGGCAGGGCCACCCTTATCTTTATAATTGGAAGAAAACATTATGGTTCAGTTTGGTTATGCTTTGGGATTATCTCATGCTGGACGTCTGTGAAGATTCTCATTCATCCAGGTCATGGTATATCTGTAGAAATAAATCAAATCAACTGGACTTGCTGTGTTTTTCTTGAAGTCGTTTCACTAGTCATCCAATTGGCTTTCTCAATTCAGAATGACTTGTAATTAAGATCTTTCTGAATAAATACCCCGGAATCAGCATAATCTGTTTATCATAATCACCAAGGATGTCATGAAGTTGGGTGTTGATTGTATGAGCATGATTGAAGCTTTGAGGTGTTATTAAACCTTCCAGGGAGAGCTGCCAAAACATGTGTATGGCAGACAATAGAACACAGCAAGTCCAGTTGATATGACTTATTTCTACAGATATCTCATGCTGAAGATTCTCAGAAATGCCTCTTGCAACCAGCAGTTGCCCTGTCACCTCTAAGGTGCAGCCAGTCACATAGTAGTAAAACCATGTCAAGGACAAATTGCAAACATTTCTGTCTTTGGGCAGTGGATGAAAGCAGGGATGGTGTGCAGAGCCAGCAAAGGCGATTGTGACCTAAAAGAAATGTGCGATGGACAGTCTGCTGAATGTCCCTCTGACCGCTTCCGAGTCAATGGTTTCCCCTGTAGGAATGGAGAAGGATACTGCTATAATGGAACATGTCCAACTCTGCAGGGCCAGTGCTCTGAACTCTGGGGACAAGGTAGGTGACCGACCATTAATAACTATTGCCTGTTTTAGGAACACTGCCTTCGGCTAAGTAAATTACCTATTCAGCCTTTCGAGTAGATAATATTAAGGCCCATTTACAAACACGGTATAATGTGCAAGATTCGGACACTTATTGCCCTGCTTTCATACCCACAATATAGCCTATTCACCCAGAACTCCAGAGTACCGGAAAAACCATTTTTATTTAGTATTGTTATTACTATTACTCTTTGTACTTTTAAGGTTCAGTTGTTGCAGACGACTCATGCTTTAATTACAACCTGAGGGGCCTGATCTATGCATACTGCCAGGATTCCAGGGGCAACAATGTCCCATGTAAGCCAAGGTAGGTAGAAGCTGTATAGTGGGATGTGGACAGTGTCGTTTCAGATGATCGGGCTTTGCTGGATTATATTCTTTAAACATTTAAACATATTTCCGTGTGTACAATAAAAAAAAATCATATAGGGCTAGAGGACGGGATTCCATTTTGTGTGGAATTTATAGCCACGTGCCCAGTGCCCAGGTATAAAACGTCCTAGGGGTCATTTAGGAAATGCTACAGGCCTCTGGGCTCCATTGTAGAGTACAAAGATGTGCCTGCATTGGGCAGGGCTCTATCCAATAGATGGAGTGGCATTTAGGGTGTGGAAGGAGGTCTGTCCTTACCTCCTGCCCTTGAGCAAAGAATATGTAACTAGCGCCACTTATTCCTGTTTAGCCACAGATAATGACATAAGGATGGTTTGGTTGTTTTTTCTCTTCCTGCCTTCAGCCTGCAAATAAACAAGATATTGTTTGTGCAAGATATTGTGCCTGTGGCATAATGGAAGACAATTGGACAATAATACCATTTTTTCTACAGGGATGTCAAGTGTGGAGTGTTACACTGCTCTGGAGGCTCCTCTAGTCCCATTTCAGGTGTTCCTTACACTATCAGAGCATGCAAAACTACATCGAGTCCAACATTATTAGCCGAGAATGGGACAAAGTGTGGCGAGAACATGGTGAGTTCGCAAAAACACATGCGAATTGAGTCATAACATAATAAAGCCTATGTAATAAACTGGGGTTATTTTTTGGTTTAACATAGCAAATTAGGGGTTGAGTAATCAAAGTTGAATCCAATATTTAGCTTATTCTTAAAAGGGTTGTTCACCTTTCAAACACTTTTTTCAGTTCAATTGTTTTCAGAAATAAAGACTTTTTTCAAATACTTTCCATTATTTATTTTCTACCGTTTTTTTCAAAATCTAAGTGTAAAGTTGAACGTTCGTGTCTCTGGTGTTTGAGTCTGGCAGCTCAGTAATTCAGGTGCAGACTCTAAACTGTTATAATTTTGCAACATTTAGGGGCAAATTTACTTAAGGTTGAATATCGAGGGTTAATTAACCCTCGATATTCGACTGTCGAAGTTAAATCCTTCGACTTCAAATATCGAACTCGAAGGATTTAGCGCTATTCGTTCGATCGAACGATTAAATCCTTTGAATCGTTAGATTCTAAGGATTTTAATCCATTGATCGAACGATTTTTGTTCGACCAAAAAAAACTTAGAAAGCCTATGGGGACCTTCCCCATGGCTAACATTGACTTCGGTAGCTTTTAGGTGGCGAACTAGGGGGTCGGGGTTTTTTCTTAAAGAGACAGTACTTCGACTATCGAATGGTCAAATAGTCGAACGATTTTTAGTTTGAAACGTTCGATTCGAAGTCGAAGTCGTAGTCGAAGGTCGAAGTAGCCCATTCGATGGTCGAAGTAGCCAAAAAAAAATTGAAATTTGAAGTTTTTTTCTCTCTATTCCTTCACTCGAGCTAAGTAAATGGGCCCCCTAGTTGATACATTTCTCAGCAGCATCTCTGGAGTATTAGCAACTATTGTATCAATTCTAACAGCTGCCTTTAATGAAACTCAGGCATTCTGCTCAGCAGGGACAAAGATAAGAAATGTATCAACTAAATGTATCAATTTAGAACAGTTTACAGGGTCGGCGACCCCCCCCTCCCAGAGCTGCTTTAGAAGGTGAAACATGACACTTTATAACTGAATATTAGCAAAACACAAATAGAAAATAGAAAGTAATTGGAAAAATGTATTTCGGGTGAACTATCTGAAAACAACTAGGTGTTTGAAGGTGAACAACCCCTATACCCAAAATGGGGTTTCTCCAGCAGGTGGACAATTTTTAAACGTTTACCAATATATAGCTCCTCTTTTCACTGACTTTTTTCCGACAGGTCAGCTATCGAGAGCCATTGTTTGAATCTAAATCTTTCCATCGTTCCAAATCCCTCAGTAGTTTCCAAGAGTTTCGATGCTTTGCCATTAAAGTGTATATGAGCCCTATGCAATTTCTCAGCCATTTTATGTGCAAGAAAATAAATAAATGATAAATACCCCAGAAGAAAAAAAAACATGAGAATGAGAAAACACTATTTTTCTTGTGATTACAATTGTTCCTCAGAAGCTATTCATTATCGCAGTACATATTATACACACAGGTAAAATGTATTTCCAACATGGTTCTAGGTAAGCAGTCTCAGCCTGGTTATTGGGAATCGCGTAGCAGTAATATTTGGGCACATTAGTGAAATGATCTACCTTTTGGTCTATACTGCTGCCTGTGTGCTGAAGGTGTTAGTAATAGACACTTACTAGTAGTGATCGGCGAATTTATTCGCCAGGCGCGAATTCGCGGCGAATTTGCACGATTCGCGCCGAGCGAATAAATTCGCGAAACGCCCGGCGTAGAAAAAACGGGCGCCGGCGTCAAAAACGGGCGCCGGCGTCAAAAACGAGACGCCGGCGCCGTTTCGCGAATTTTTCGCCGTTTCGCAAATTCGCCCATCACTACTTACTAGTCTGTAGTGACGCACCGCTCTCATATACTTCTTTAGGGCTAAAGGTGTCAAGAGACATACTGACGTGCCAGTACAGTAAACTAAAGAAGTCTTTGAGAGCAGCGCGTCACTACGTGCCAGTACGTACCTGTTAACGTGGAGCGCTCACCTCACTGATACACACTTCTTGTAGTGTCAGGTGCTGGACTGGAGGACCCACTCCTGTCGCTGGGTCATAACAATATGTAAAAAGGAACCAGCAGCACTCTGTGTTTAAGATGCAAAAGTGCACCAAAAATGTATTAAGCCCACATCATACAATTAGGCAACGTTTCGGGCCCACCTGGCCCTTTATCAAGCTTAACACCTTCAGCTCACAGGCAGCAGTATAGACCAAGTGGCAGATCATTTCACTAATGTGCCCAAATATTACTGCTACGTATATGCGATTCCTTGTTTAAATGATGTTAATGGTTCAAAGAATGTCAGGCGGAATGGTCGGCCCCCACATATTTTCACCTCACCAAATCTGGCCCTCGTTGCAAAAAAGCCCTCTACTTAATACATTTTTTTATACTTTGCTATAAACTTCAAGTTCATGGTTGTACTGCCTATTGTGGCCAATCTCTCACACCCTACCCTGCTGCCGAAAAAGCAGGAAAATAATATTTTAATTTCAAAATCTTAAAATTTTTATCATTGTCCCTCCAGGTCTGCTTCAGAGGAAAATGTACAAACATTGAAAGAGCTTTTGGGACATCAGACTGTGCCTCCAAATGTCCAAAACATGCGGTAAGATCAGTGGCCTGATACATGATACACTGTGATAACCCGTCACAGTCTTACCTGTAAAAAAACTCATGTTACTGGCTTAATAACTACAAAATGTTCAGGGCCACAGAGAGATTTTCTGGATATCGTTTCCTTTCGATATTCATAGTCAAAGTGGTCAATCACAGCCCTTAATTGGTGTAAACAGAACCTACACCCAAACTTAATAAACCTGTTTATAACCCACAACCATCCTAGCTTTCAATATTTTGTTATTTTATTGGCAAACTCAAGCCTAATCAACCAATGAAAAAGCTGGACTGCAGATATGTCAACTAACTATCATTAGGGTGATTATGATCCACTACTTTTGAGACTTTATTTGATGTTCCAATTTTAAGGGAAAGGGAATTAGCTTTTTAATATCCAGTACTGGAGCAACATTACCCTAATGAATTAGTTGATGCCTGGGCCTGAGTTTGTTTCAAGGTGATCTATATACTGTCTTATCAAAGCCCCAAACAATGCAAATCACTCCCAAATAAAACTTTTTTAAAACAGAGATTTATAGAAATGGTCTTCTTGTATTTTAGAGCTTTTAGATAATAAAACCCATATATTTTTGGCCACATCATTTTGTGCAGGAATCCCCAACCTTTTTTACCCATGAGCCACATTCAATTGTAAAAAAGAGTTGAAGAGCAACACAAGCATAAAAAAAGTTCCTGGGGCTACCAATAATGGACTGGGGTTGACCACTGTTCACCCCTATGTGGACTGGCAGCCTATAGGAGTCTCTGTTTGGCAGGACACCTTGTTTTTATACCTCCAAAACTTGCCTTCAAGCAAGAAATCAAAAATAAGCACCTGCTTTAAGGTCACTGGGAGCAACATCCAAGGGGTTAGTGAGCAACATTTTGCTCAAGAGCCTTTGGTTGGGGACCACTGATTTTATGTATAGCATATTATTACATAATTGATTGCTTGTAAGATGTAATAACACCATGAACCTTTATTACCCACAGTCAACCTACTCATCGTTAGTGCTCCATTCTTTAATTACACTCCCTGGCCCATTCTCCATTACACCAACTCTGACCCAGCTGTTTGGCACCCCTTCCCCCTCAAATTCAGCATTCCTTGCGGTTGCATAGGTGGAGCTCCCCTAAAACCTTTAAGCCAAGAGTCATATTCTTTCTGTACATAGTCTAAACCCACATCTTTGTAAGATTATGAATTTGATAAAAGTACAAATGATGTACAGTTATAGGAAACAGTCTAATCTGGCTCTCTTTGGGTTTGCTCCATATTGTACATTAATGGTTTCCACTTGTTCTCCTCCAGGTCTGCGACCATGAGAATCAGTGTCAGTGTGAGGAAGGCTGGGCTCTCCCAGACTGTGGAACATACACCTCAACCAGTAAGTTGACTGGGAGAAAAAACAAAATGCATAAAACTCCCAATACCCCAACTGCCTTCATCTGTCCATAGGTTGTATGGTCCAACAAGAGTTTGATGGCTACACAGTAGACATCTCTGACAAAAATATGAGGTTACCTCATAACTTTATATAATGTAGTTTCCATAAAAAAGGACCTTGCCTGGCCAAGGACTTTAAGGTTAGAATGACAAGTGGTCTTTCTGCTCTACGTGATGAGCAACTGACATGAACAGGGGTCTCATAATTTTGTTTAAAAGTTCTAAACCAGAAACATGTTGAAAATGAATTGCTCTAATGTTCCCCTGTCTCTTTGCAGATACGATCCTTGTTGTGGTGGTTGTTGTGGTGGCCGTTCTCTGTGTGATCATTATTTTCGTCCTGTTTGTCATATGGTCCAAATGGTCCTCACGCCGAAAACAGAGGTAAAAGAAAAAATATACGGGAGACTGGAAGAGAAGGGTTAGACAGGAGGCAGGGCAAGAAAAATTAATGGTTGTATAAAATAAGGAGAAATGGGAAGAAGGTGGGCCATGTGAAAATGACTTTAAGGATCAGTAACAGTGTTTGAAAGTAATAAAAATATAATGCAGTGTTGCCCTGCACTGGTAAAACTGGTATTTGCTTCAGAAACACTACTATAGTTTATATAAATAAGCTGCTGTGTAGCAATGGGGGCAGCCATTCAGAGGAGAAAAGGCTCAGGTTACACAGCAGAAAGCAGAAACTCTGTAGAATATAATGTTATGTATTATCCACTATTTATCCTGTGCCATATAGCCTTTTTTCAATTTCCGCCATTGCTACACAGCAGCTTGTTTATATGAACTATAGTAGTGTTTCTGAAGTAGACACATCAGTTTTACCAGTGCAGGGCAACGCTACATTATATTTTCATTACTTTAGTACACTTTTATTTTTTAATGTTACTGTTCCTTTAAATAAGAAGGCACTAGACTTTACTGTAAGTAGGGTTACAGTAAACAGCCCTTGTTTAAAGCAAAGTGTGATAACTGTATGAGGCCAACAAACGGGAGAAGGCGTACATTAGATGTGGAGAGATAGGATGATGTATAATAATACAGATATTTCTTGTCCTACAACTCAGGTCTTCTAATACTGTAATCACTGGTGCTGTAAATCCTGCATTCAATATTGGAGAGAAACCATGGGGACCCACCGGCTCAAGTGCAGCCACACCACAGGTAAGTGTTGCCTGATCAAGGCCAATCACATTTAAGAACCCTGCCATTAAGTATAGCCTTTATTATATTACAAAGCTTACAGTCTATAAGGGAGAGAAGAAATACAGAAACGGAGAGGGGATTTTTTTTGCTACTGTTGAGGTTTTTATTTCATATGTGTATTTAAAACCTATACTATGACAAATAATATCCCAACATTTTGAAAGCTTGTGTATCTATGACTATAACTGGATAAGGGAGCAAGCACATGGACGGATTCGGGGTGCTTCAATTTCCGAAGTCGCCTTGTGAGGCAACTTCAAGCAACTTCGGAAATCAAAGTGCCGCGAGTGCATTGACGCTGGCGTTTTGTCATTATAGCAGGTGACAGGCACGGGGAAGGCAGTTCGGGGAGATTTGCGTTGATTTGACTTAATGGTAACGGATGTTATTTGTCAACCTGTCTCTTCTTCGGCCCATAGCTTGATTCCAGAGTTCCTCGCACTCCACCAAAACCTCCAGCACAGTCTCAAAAACCTTTGGTCTCACATGTAAGTCTCAACAATAATATGCACTTATAATATAATTCTAGTTTTTAACCCTGTCACATAATTATATAGACTCAGTTAGTAAGTACTTCTAGTGCATTAGATATTTGCTGCAAAAGCCTGTAACTTTTCTAATGAACAAAGACAGCCCCCTGTATGTAATAAAAGCCGCTAAGTTTGCCCAGGAGCAGTAACCCAGAGCAACCAATAAGATGTTGGCTTTTAAGCAGGTGACCATTAAATGCTACCCTCTGATTGGTTGCTATGGGTTACTGCTCCTGGGCAAACTTAGTGATTTTATTACATAACTCCCATGAAGCCAAAAGAACTTTCCTCCGATTAAATAATGTTAAAAATACCATCCTTTTTAGGAAATTTTACTTAGGCTGTATTAGGTATTTCCTGTTTGTGAGAGTAATAATGTCTGTCAGTATATAAATATATATATAGTGTCGTAACTAGAGTGCACCGGGCCCCCCTGCAAAAAATCTTCAGAAGAGCCCAGCACACTCCGATCCCCATCCTCCTGGCCACTCCCAGACTCTGCCCACTTCCAGCCCGTATCCCTCCCACTCCCCTCCCACTTCCCACCTGGACTCCGCCCACTATGTACCCCATGCACTCTGCCTCCCAGCTGCAGGTAAGAGAGCGGCTGGGAAAGGGCGGAGTTCTCATTAGCTATAGAGGAAGCAGTCCCCCAATTTCCCGGGCCCTCCTGTGACTGCGGGGTCTGCTCCTCTATAGCTATGCCACATGATATATATGTGTTATATAAATAAGGAATATAAGCTCATACAGGTCATGTAGATGGCATGGATATGTCTTTATTCAGTCATTGAATGGAAAGATATAAGGAAAAAGAGAGAGAGCTTCTTTAGTGTAGATAGTGCTACACATGATTTAGGCTTCAGACCAATGCCACCAACTTCAATTTAGAACCCAGTAAATGTCCTTCTTAGATATTTTGACCAGTTTTCTGACTTATCCTCACTCAAGTTTGAATCTTGTATCTGTCTAAGTTACTATCTTCTTCTTCACAGCCACCAACAGACAGATCCTGGCCTCCAACCCAAGTGGGCTATCCATTGGTAAGTATGACATCGTTATCCGGTATATAAACAAGTATGTCCTCAGCTCAGGAACGACTGCATACCTCCCTAGTGTCCCTGTTTAGCTGTGACAGTCTCAGGGCTCAAAAAGTGGAAGTGTGTGGACCTTGCTGGTGTTACTAAGGTGTAGCCTGGGTGAATATGTTGTGTCTTAAGTTCATGGTTTTGTTGGGAGGGGGTTAGGATACTTCATTAGCACTTCTGAAACAAGCAGTATTGCCGGGATAGGTTAAATAAGGGCAAGATCTAGACAACCCAACTAATGTCAATAGCATTCTTTCCACATAAAGCTTACATTCCATATAAAGTTGAATTCAATGGATTTTAGTTCATAGAGTTTAATTTTGGCCAGTGGGTGCATCTGAATCTTCTGAACTAATTTTCTAGACTAATTCAAAACTACTAATGTAATCTCTAAAATGGCACAAATTTGCTGTCTGAAAGGACAATACAGATAGCAGTCAAAGAATGTCCCAACTTTAAAAGTGTACATTGGCTGTGAGATAGCAGGTATAGTAGGGAGAGATGGTGTCTATAGTAACAGTGAGATAATAGTCTCTGGGAAGGGACTGTGGCTGTGGGATAGCAGGTATAGTAGGGAGAGATGGTCTCATAAGTAAAATTTGTAGATGCTCCAAACCTGTCTAATTTTCTAGGCTAATTCAAAACTACTAATGTAAACTCTAAAACTGCACAAATTTGCTGTCTGAAAGAAAAGTAAATATTTCTGGGAATCCGTGTTTATTATCTTCGTACGTATGGTTATACATGTTTGTTTTTTTCAGAGAACCATGAATGTTCCACCACCATATCCTACCAACAAGCCACGATACCCTCCAGCCAAATCCCAGGTATGCAATCAGTAATGTGAGATCTACTAAGAGATGGTTTAGGGCTGGTTTTAGGACAATACAGAGAGCAGTCAAAAAATGTCCCAACTTTGCCCAACTTTAAAAGTATACATTGGCTGTGGGTATAGTAGGTTGAGATGGTGTCTATAGTAACAGTGGGGTAATAGTCTCTGGGAAGGGAGTGTGACTGTGGGATAGCAGGTATAGTAGGGAGAGATGGTGTCTATAGTAACAGTGGGGTAATAGTCTCTGGGAAGGGAGTGTGACTGTGGGATAGCAGGTATAGTAGGGAGAGATGGTGTCTATAGTAACAGTGGGATAATAGTCTCTGGGAAGGTACTGTGACTGTGGGATAGCAGGTATAGTAGGGAGAGATAGTGTCTATAGTAACAGTGGGATAATAGTCTCTGGGAAGGTACTGTGACTGTGGGATAGCAGGTATAGTAGGGAGAGATGGTGCCTATAGTAACAGTGGATAATAGTCTCTGGGAAGGGAGTGTGACTGTGGGATAGCAGGTATAGTAGGGAGAGATTGTGCCTATAGTAACAGTGGATAATAGTCTCTGGGAAGGGACTGTGGCTGTGAAGTAGCAGGTATAGTAGGGAGAGATGGTGCCTATAGTAACAGTAGGCTAATAGTCTCTGGGAAGGGAGTGTGGCTGTGGAATAGCAGGTATAGTAGGGAGAGATGGTGCCTATAGTAACAGTGGAATAATAGTCTCTGGGAAGGGAGTGTGGCTGTGGAATAGCAGGTATAGTAGGGAGAGATGGTGCCTATAGTAACAGTGGGATAATAGTCTCTGGGAAGGGAGTGTGACTGTGGGATAGCAGGTATAGTAGGGAGAGATGGTGCCTATAGTAACAGTGGGATAATAGTCTCTGGGAAGGGAGTGTGACTGTGGGATAGCAGGTATAGTAGGTAGAGATGGTGCCTATAGTAACAGTGGGATAATAGTCTCTGGGAAGGGAGTGTGACTGTGGGATAGCAGGTATAGTAGGGAGAGATGGTGTCTATAGTAACAGTGGGGTAATAGTCTCTGGGAAGGGAGTGTGACTGTGGGATAGCAGGTATAGTAGGGAGAGATGGTGTCTATAGTAACAGTGGGGTAATAGTCTCTGGGAAGGGAGTGTGACTGTGGGATAGCAGGTATAGTAGGGAGAGATGGTGTCTATAGTAACAGTGGGATAATAGTCTCTGGGAAGGTACTGTGACTGTGGGATAGCAGGTATAGTAGGGAGAGATGGTGCCTATAGTAACAGTGGATAATAGTCTCTGGGAAGGGAGTGTGACTGTGGGATAGCAGGTATAGTAGGGAGAGATTGTGCCTATAGTAACAGTGGATAATAGTCTCTGGGAAGGGACTGTGGCTGTGAAGTAGCAGGTATAGTAGGGAGAGATGGTGCCTATAGTAACAGTAGGCTAATAGTCTCTGGGAAGGGAGTGTGGCTGTGGAATAGCAGGTATAGTAGGGAGAGATGGTGCCTATAGTAACAGTGGAATAATAGTCTCTGGGAAGGGAGTGTGGCTGTGGAATAGCAGGTATAGTAGGGAGAGATGGTGCCTATAGTAACAGTGGGATAATAGTCTCTGGGAAGGGAGTGTGACTGTGGGATAGCAGGTATAGTAGGGAGAGATGGTGCCTATAGTAACAGTGGGATAATAGTCTCTGGGAAGGGAGTGTGACTGTGGGATAGCAGGTATAGTAGGTAGAGATGTTGCCTATAGTAACAGTGGGATAATAGTCTCTGGGAAGGGAGTGTGACTGTGGGATAGCAGGTATAGTAGGGAGAGATGGTGCCTAAAGTAACAGAGGGATAATAGTCTCTGGGAAGGGACTGTGGCTGTGAAGTAGCAGGTGTAGTTGGGAGAGATAAATGCCTATTGTGGCAGTAGTAGGTTTGTGTAAAGAAGGTAAAGTAGGCATAGTGGCAATAGTAGCTGTGGAATGGGACAAAACTGTGGTTTTGCCATTGTTGGTATAGTAGGATAAGTTGTGCATTTAATAGAGTGATAGAAGGTATAATATGGTGATATAATGCTTAGTGTAGCATTAAGGGGATAGAATCTTGGAATGGGATCTGACTATGAGATACCAGTTGTAGAAAACTACAGGGTCGGCCTTTGGAAGTCGTGGCTGCCAGGATGTCCTTGGTGTCGCACCTCGTGGTCTCCCAGTGCTCCAGTCCAATGCTGCAACACCATCCTGCACCCACTAAGGCCGAATTATGAGGGCAGGGGGAGGTTTGCTGGAAACAAAATAAGAAACACAGGTTGAATAGTCCTACGTTATATAACTCACTGCAAACTTTAGCACAAATGAGATAAAACCAAGTCACTGATAACAATTACTTGCTTCCTATATGCTAATTCGCCAAAATATATTTTCTCATTTTAGGCATTTCAGAGACCCGTCAATGCTCCACCACCTTTACCCACAACCAAACCAGTGTTTCCCAGTGTCCCACCTCAGGTACGCCACTCAGGGACATGAATATGGAGCGGCATGTTGATTCTTTCTTAAACACTTCCAAACATCAACCAGACCAATACTTGCTCATCCTTCCTCTGTTTTAGACTCTATAGTAGACATCTCTGACCCATGGAGAAAGTATTACTGGCTAATACTCTCTCCCTCTCCAGACAGCTGTCCCTACTCTACACATTTCCAGAATGGCCAAAAAAGCTGCATAAAAAGTCTATGAATCTTGTCCCATGCAGTTCATCTCCTAACACACATGGGAAAAGACTAATAGTCACAAAGACATATACTGTAGCACACAGACACAATGTTGGGCCTCATTTAGTAGCTGGAAAAATTTACCCCTGTATATTATGAGTTATGAGTTTGTTGTTCACACTGGTGAAAGGAGAAAGGGAAAGACAAATTCATGCCTCCCAACATTTGAGTCCTGGGACAATTTAGGAATTGCCTTTAGTCTGCCCCTCTTTGAGGTTCATGAATCAGAACTGCTCCACTGGAAATGGGACATTTTAAGACATTCATTGTATTTCCAAGATGTTGCCCTGTGTGTGGCCAGCTTAGTATTGAGACACAGCATGAATCCTACCTTTATTTAATGATATGGCCCTTTTGGTACAAAACTGAACTACATACCATGTTCAGAATGCCAGAATCCTCTACTATTAGCAAGTGCCTGAGATATGTTATTTGTTTCAATTCACATGACATGGACTCATGAAGCTTCTACATTCTGTTATTTAGGCATGGAAGCCCAACTACAGGAATTAACATGAACCCACTGGGAGACAAAGAAGGGCGTCTAACTTAAAGGGGACTATTATATTGAACAGCGATGGACTCCAATGGAAGACCAATGGAAGTGATGTTTCAGCCATTAGTGGACATGCTTTAGGGCAGGGATCCCCAACCTTTTGAACCCGTGAGCAACATTCAGAAGTAAAAGGAGTTGGGGAGCAACACTAGCATGAAAAATGTTCTTGGGGTACCAAATAAGTGGTGTGATTGGCCATTTAGTAGCCCCTATGTGGATTGTCACCCTACATTGAGGTTCTGTTTGGCAGTACATCTGGTTTTTATACAACCAAAACTTGCCTCCAAGCTAGGAACAAAAAAATTAGTACCTGCTTTGAGGCCACTGGGAGCAACATCCAAGGGGATGGAGAGCAACATGTTGCTCACGAGCTACTGGTTGGGGACCACTGCTTTAGGGCATTACTAGCAGCCTCCCCCCCCCAGTACATATATTGTGATCTAATCCCCCTGCTGGTGATTAAGATCCAGTCTGTCACCTCATACTGTATTTTGACATTGGCTCCTGCCTCTAGATCTCTTCTTCTGGGCCCATCATACTATTCCTATCCAGCTTCTACTTAATCCAGTGGAAGATAAAAGACCATTTACCCTCACGCAATAGAACAAACATATTTTAGTTATTTAATATGATTAGTGTTGTTTTATTGAAATGTACTTTATACTTGTATTTATAATATATTCCACAAAATGCTCTGCTGCACATCTAATTTACATCAGTATATGTGCACCTAAATTTGAAGGTTTATTTGAAAGCAAGTCTCCTTTTTACCTAATGAATTATTTGTTCCTTGAGATATTGGGATTTATTAACCTTGAAGAGTTACCTATTATCGTGCAGGTATCCCATCACATTGTGTGACAATTACTGAGCGTTTTCACTAATATAATGGAAATGACAGTCCATAGCTACCAATCAGCAATTAGCTTGAGCAGCTTTGTGCTATTAGAACAATCAAAGTGCCTGATTGGCTGATTTGAGACTAATAAATGAGCCTGCTTAATTAATTCTGCACCTGTTGAGCATCACTATGTTTTTTTACCAGAATGCCAACTACTCTTTGCTATCATCAAGCTGAAGCTTAGCAGGTGCATTTTGTGCATACATCCCTTAATAAAGTTACTTATTTATTACAGTCATTAATAGCCTTAAATGAAAAGTTATCTACCATCACCCAGTTAGTGGTATATATATAATATATATATATATATATATATATATATTTCCTGTCCTTCCGCATGGCAGTGGGCACTAATGGGTTAACTCCCTCGCACAGCGGAAGTACAGGAACCAATAAACCTAATTCCCAACCCCCTTACCCCATCTCTTTTTTCCTGTCCTCGCATCAGGAAGGATTCCCCTGTGCCGGTGCGGTTTCTCTCTGCCTCACCGAAGCGACCGGTTCACATATAGCCGGTGGAGCCTGGTAGCTGGGCTCTTAGAACGCGGTAAGACGCGGTGTGTGCAGTAAGGCGTTCTGAGCGCAATAAGTCGGATCCCGCGGTAAGACGCTGGGGCTTGACGATGATGTCATCTCAAGGCGCCCTTAGCTCTTAAAGGGCCCATTACCTGTTGTACAGCAGGTTTTGTATGCAGTACATGCAGCAGGAGCCGCTTGCTAGTTGGGAGAGCCTGAATGTAAGCGGTGTTGCAGGCCTACCTGTTGGGGACCTATGTGAACTGTACAGCTACTTATGTTTACTCCTCTTTTTTCAGAGCATGAGTTCTAGGAGCCGGAGATCCCGGTCATCCTCTAGGGGGTAAGTGTATCAGAGAGATGTATGGTGACTCCTATGTGATGGTAACAGACTCATTTCTCTGTAGGTCACCTAGGAGGAGGAGTCATCATTCAAGGAAGGCGGTGGAAAAAGAGTGTTCAGTATGTGATAATCCAGCGATGCATAACAAAAAAGTATGCCTAATGTGCTGGGAATCTATGTCTGGCAAGAGAGCAGATGATCAGTGGAGTGCTATGAGAGACTGGTTTAAAGAGTCTATGGCCAAATCCCTGGAGGACCTAGTGGGAACTGTGACAGCTAATGTGATACAGAAAGTGGGTCCCAGTGCCCCAGTAATGGGGAAAGAGAGCCGTGATCCTAAGATGTCTGCGGAGTGTGAAGCACGTCAGCAGGGGGCAGCGAGGTGTAGCCTTTCAGCTACTTCAGAGGAGGAAGAGGAGCTAATTGTATTGGATGAAGATTCCTCGTTTGATTTGGATCTAGTTGAACCTCTAATAAAAGCTGTCCGGAAAGTATTGGAATTAGAAGGCACTGAACAAGAGAAAAAGCAGGACAGAATGTTTAAATCATCAGGAAAGAAAGATTTGGTATTTCCAGTCCACGATGTACTAAAAGATATTATTAAGGAAGAGTGGGCAGTACCAGATAAAAAGTACTCAGAACCTAGACACATGAAGAAGATGTACCCGTATGCGGAGGGGGATGTGAGTCGGTGGACCAACCCCCCAAAGTGGATGCTGCAATCACAAGGGTGGCTCGTAAGACCACATTACCAGTGGATGAGGGGGTTTCTTTGAAAGATCCTGTAGAAAGGAGACAGGATACAGTGTTAAGGAAGGCCTATTCGGTTTCGGGGCTACTCTGCAAGCCAGCGGTAGCAGTCACGTGTGTGGCGAAGGCATCCAAGATCTGGCTGCAAGAGATAGAAACTGAGCTGCAGCTGGCTGGAGACAAAGACAAGGTGGGTCACCTAGTTGATGATATAAAGGTGGCTATTGATTTCATCACGGATGCATCATTGGAGGTGCTGAAATTGGCAGCCAGAAATATGGGGTATGCAGTGGCAGCTAGGAGGATGCTGTGGCTAAAACATTGGCAAGCAGATACCCCTTCCAAGTTCAATCTGTGTGCGCTCCCTTTCGAGGGGGAGTTGCTGTTTGGGCCAAAACTCGACAGTATTATTTCTAAGGCTTCGGCAGGTAAGAGCTCCTTTTTGCCGCAAGAAAGGCGTATGAGACGTCAGCCAGTCCGTGCAGGCTGGGTGGACAGAATGCCGTTTAAGGAGGCTAAGACCTATAGGCCTGGAAGGCAATTTGATAGGCAGCCCTTTTGGAGAAATCGCGTGCAAAATCAGCTCAAAAAAGAGTTCAAGCAGGGAAAGCCTAAATCGTTCTGACGGTGTTCAGGCCCAGCTGCCGCCAGTAGGGGGAAGACTACTTCAATTCCAGGCAGTCTGGGGAAAAACTACGATGGACAGTTGGGTCCAGGAGGTGGTATCCTTAGGTTACCACTTGGAGTTTTCAAAAAAGCCAAACAGAAGCATGTTTGTGGAATCAAAGGTTCCGAAAACTCCGGAAGCTCATCGAGCAATGAATCACATTTTATTAGAGCTGTTGGAAAAGGAAGTAATTTCAGCAGTGCCGGAAAACCACAAGGGACAAGGTGTCTATTCTCCAATCTTCCTCAGGAAAAAGGCGTCGGGGGAGTTCCGAGCTATCTTAGATCTCAGAGCATTAAATTCATTCCTGAAAGTAAAGTCGTTCAAAATGGAGACATTGAGTATTATTTCGCAGAACCTACGGATAAACGATTGGCTAGCAAAGATAGATTTGCGAGATGCATATCTTCATGTCCCTATTTTCTTAAGTCACCAGAGATTCCTCAGGTTCTCGGTAAGAGGGGAGCATTTTCAATACCGAGCACTTCCCTTTGGGCTAGCGTCTTCACCGAGAACCTTTTCAAAAGTTCTGGCTCCAATCATAGCCGCCCTACGCCTGCAGGGCATTCAGATCTTCACCTATTTGGACGACCTGTTGATAAAGGCCTCAAACGAACAACTTCTGAACCAGCAGGTCCAGCTGACCATTACGGTTCTAGAGGAACATGGATGGTTAATAAATTTCCAAAAGTCACAACTGGTCCCGTCACAACGGATGGAGTTCCTGGGGGTTCTAGTGGATACCAAGCAGTCGCGACTATATCTTCCCCCAGGCAAAGTGGAAGACATTATTCGAAGAGTGCAGAATGTTATCATGTTCCCTTATACCACGGCTCTGATCTGTCAAGAGGTAATAGGGAAACTGGTAGCTACGAAGGATGCCGTCAGGTGGGCAATGATTCATCTTCGACAGCTTCAGTTCGAGTTTCTTCAACAGTGGAAAAGAGTTACTCAGTCTCAAATCATTATTCTTTCACGACAAACAGTGAAGAGTCTGGAGTGGTGGCTAAATCCATTCAATCTTTCTCAAGGCAAGCCAATAGATTGCTCATCGTGGCAGATGGTCACGACGGATGCCAGCAGCCTTGGATGGGGGGCTCATACGGCATGTATGTCAGCACAAGGCATATGGCCACCGGAAGCAGTAACGTGGTCCTCGAACTTAAGGGAACTGAAAGCGGTGTTGCAGGCGCTAGTGAGCTTCAAAAGTCAGCTCAAAGGGACAGCAGTCCTCATTCAGTCAGACAACATAACGACGGTGAAATATATAAAGAAACAAGGAGGGACTCACAGCTGGAAATTGTTGAGTCTGACTTTGGAGATTTTCGAATGGGCAGAGAACAATCTCCTCGACTTGTCAGCAACTTATATCCCTGGTCGTCAGAATATTCTGGCAGATCTGTTGAGTCGGAGGACACTCCACCCAGGGGAGTGGGAGTTGTCACAGGGGAGTTTCCAGACGTTAGTGAATCGTTGGGGCCTCCCTCAGATAGACCTCATGGCTACATCCAGGAACAGGAAGGTGAGACTGTTCTGCTCTTGGTGCCCGGAGAGGCAAGCATTGTGTCAGGATGCTTTCAGTCTGAAGTGGATGTTCAAACTGGCATACATTTTTCCGCCGATCCCGATCATATCAAGGGTATTGAACAAAATTCAGAAAGACAAAGCGACAGTTATAGCAGTATTGCCATGGTGGCCGAGAAGGCCTTGGTTTGCCCGGTTGTGGGAAATGGCATTGGACAATCCAGTCAAACTACCATATCATCAGGGTTCGCTATGCCAAGGCAAAATATGCCACCCAAACCCACAAAAATGGGCTTTGACGGGGTGGCTTTTGAGCGGAAAGAGCTGACAGAGCTAGGGCTCGCAGAAATGGCTATTGACACACTGTTGGCAGCTAGAAAGCCATCAACAGAGAATACCTACCATAGGATTTGGGAGAGATTCAGGGAGTGGTGTACATTGTCAGGAGATTCATTTACATCACCAACCGAGTCGGCAGTAGTAAATTTTCTGCAGTCAGGCTTAGAGAAGAATCTCAGCTTGGCTACCCTGAAAGTACAAGTGTCAGCCTTGTCAGCATTGACGAAAGTCAAATGGGCGGAGTATCCATTAGTGACCCGCTTTATTCAAGGAGTCAAACATCTGAAACCGCAAGTGAGACCAATCTTGCCATCATGGGATTTGAATTTGGTTCTTCAGTCTCTCATGACGGAACCATTTGAGCCTCTGGAGTCAATTAGCTTGGACCTCCTGTCAATGAAGACTGCTTTCTTGATAGCGGTAACGTCAGCACGGAGAGTGGGGGAGATACAAGCATTGCTGAGGAAAGAACCATATCTGAAGATGTTACATGATAAAGTAACGTTAAGGCTACCAGAGAAATTTCTCCCGAAAGTGGTTTCCTCCTTTCATGCTAGTAAGGAGATTGTGTTGCCGGTTTTCTTCCCTAACCCCTCTACGGAAGAAGAAGTAAATTGGCATAAGCTGGATTTGGTGAGGTGTTTGTCAGTATACTTGCGAAGAACCGAGGCATTCAAGAGGTGTGATAGTCTCTTTTTGCTATTTAAAGGATCTTCTATGGGCCATCAAGCTTCTAAGCGTGTGATTGCAAGCTGGATAAAAGCTTGTATTAAGAAGGCGTATTTACTCAAAGCTATGCAGGCTCCCCATGTTAAGGCTCACTCCACTAGAGCGGTGGCTGCGTCCTGGGCGTTCGAGGCTCATACTACGCCGGAAGAAATTTGCAGTGCAGCCGCATGGTCCTCTATATCTACTTTTGTTCGTTGTTATAAGCTTGATGTTTGTTCCGAAAACAAATCTGGTTTCGGGCATAAAGTCCTCTCTTCAGTTCAATTTAATAAATGATTTTCCCGCCAAAGTCTGTACTGCTTAGTTAATTCCCATTAGTGCCTACTGCCATGCGGAAGGACAGGAAAATGGAAAATTCTATCATACTTACCGTAATTTTCCTTTCCTGGACTGAAGCATGGCAGTGGGCACGGCCCACCCCTTCAGTACCTGAGCTCGGACAGGGAAAGAGATGGGGTAAGGGGGTTGGGAATTAGGTTTATTGGTTCCTGTACTTCCGCTGTGCGAGGGAGTTAACCCATTAGTGCCCACTGCCATGCTTCAGTCCAGGAAAGGAAAATTACGGTAAGTATGATAGAATTTTCCATTATATATATATATATATATATATATATATATTATATATATATATATATATATATATATATATATATATATATATATATTCTATATTTTTTTTTCATATAGGGATGTGATTATTTTGGCTTACTATAAAAGATATTATGACTAAATGATTACTGTATCAGATTTTAAATAAATGTTTTCTTATGATTTGCTCAAAATTCATTTATTTTCGTAACGCTTCCACGTTGCTAATCAATCCAAGAATCAGGTGGCTCTCCGGATAAAATTAAGGTAATTTATTGCAACTGGTGAAAGGTCTGACATGGACTAGACGGTGGAGCTTAATAAAGGAACACATTGCGAGGGGGTGAGTCTTGAGCGGTCTTTGCCATTGACTTTCAAGGCTTCCATGTAGCTATTTAATTTTCTCATTATTATTTAAGGCTGCACTGGCTTTTACAATACAAAATCTAACCGTATCTTTGATTAATCCATAACTTCTGCACAGTATATTTTTATTGACAATGTGTTACATGCAGCACAAGAAGGGTTAAGAAATTAATGAAAATATCATGTAGTGTTGCCCTGCACTGGTAAAACCGATGTGTTTGTTTCAGAACCACTACTATAGTTCATATAAATAAGCTGCTGTGTAGCAATGGCGGAAATTGAAAAAAGGCTATATGGCACAGTCGCCCAGCGACAAATCTTCTCTATGCAGGTGACTAATCTCGCCAAAATGCCTTCCAGAGAGCAAGAATACAAATCACCGGCGGGGTGGCATACAAATAGTTTTAGATTTACCCATGGGGCAACTTCGGACGACTTCGGAAATCCAAAGAGGTTTGTATGCCACCCCGCCGGTGATTCATATTCTTGCCAGTGGGAAGGTATTTCAAAGAGATTTGTTGCCGGCATAAAGAAGATTTGTCGCTGGGCGACTAATCTCCCCCGTCTGCCACCACCCTAATTAGTGGATAACAGATAACACCATTATTATCATTAGAACAGCTAATAACAAAGCACTTTTGTGATGTTTTTCTATTGTGACAATGTTGGCATTTTTGGCATCTCTTTGCTATTAACTCTTAAGCAATTAAAAAGGCAGAACCAAGTGTTGCTTGACAAGGGAAGTTGCTATGAGATATAGGCATGCCACACTTGATGCAATTGAACCAAAGCAAACTTTTATTAGCAGCTTCTCAAAGGTTCACAAAGCCAGACGGAGTCACAGATAACCAAGAAGTTATTAGTTGAGTTACTAAAACACACTTCCAAGGAGCTCCTCGCATGATCCCTCCGTCTCACACTCACACAGCATGACTCCCTGAAGCCTCCAGGACCCCTGTCATGTAGTAGGTCACAGGTAGCTTGCTGTTAGCCATTACAGGAGTCCTCCTCTCCCAACAATTCTTACCCCTTCCTCTTTGCATTGTCTATATACATTGCCCAATCTTCCTTCAAACCACCGGCCACAATGGTCACTAGGCTGCCATTAACCTAGTCCCTACACAGTTTAGTCCCTAACTAGCGCACAGAACTGTGACTCCTGATTGTGTATCCTGGTTCTCGTGACCCCTCTGGTTCCTTGTTCCTGATTCCCAGTCCTGTTCCAGTTTCTGGCCTTGTTCCAGCACTCCTGTTTCCCTCCGTGCCTACACTTGGATTCCCAGGTTCTGATTCCTCGCCTGTCCCTCAACTTGTATGCCACCAGCTTTTAACCTTTTGGCCTGCCTGGATTGTGTCTCTGCCTGCTGATTCCTACTATTCAAGTCTGTACATTCTTTGTGTGCACCATTACTTGTGTCATCACTTCTCTGAGTTCATTAAAGTTTTCCTTCATTTTTTATCATGGTTTTGGACCTCAGTACTGCTGTAAATGTCCACACTCCGGTTATTCAGCCCTTAGGCTCCCAACTTCCTGATACTCCATGGCATCTCCCCGGGGAAGATACAACATAATGTCGCATTCCTACGTTTGTTTTATGGTGTAAAGTGACTGTTGTGTTTATGCATTGCTTGTATATAAATCTGTTTTTTAATATAAAACAGCAGGTACTTGAACCCATTGTTTTGAGCATCAACCACAGTTTTTGAACATACTCTTACTGAAATGGTAAAGTCCATCTTAGTCACCATGGATCTGTCCCTGAATTGGACCATATTATCTGCTTTGGAGGGTCTGACGTTTAGTAATTAAATTTTTTGTTTACATAAAGGCCCCTTCTTATATATAGGGCTACAGTTGTATGTAAACATGGTTTTAAATACTCACCCTACTATAGATCCAGGAAAGTAACCTACATTGAACTCTAGGCAGAGACTACTGAAGTTCTAGGTTGGTTTAGCCTTACCAAAAATATATCAACTGTTATATCATGATATAAGCCGCCATTATACGTTCTCCATTGGAAAGCTTTCTATTGGTAGCCTCCTTTAAAAAAGAATAAATTTTCTCCATGAATTAACTCATTATTTAAACCAACCTTTCCTACAGGTTGATAACATCAGTCAAGGCCAGTTCCACAGTCTCCTTGCTGTGGAACTGGCCTAACATATAGTTACTTAACACCCTGGGTAACATATAGTTACTTAACACCCTGGGTCCTTTGTACCCACATTTTTATCAGTTCAAGGTCCAAGTTGAGGAATATGAAACACCCCAGTGGTGTAATTAGATATTACTGGACCCCACAGCAAATCATTTTTCAGACCCCCAAAATGTCTAGAGGTTGACTTGTTTTACCAATATTTATTGAAATTGTATATGAATTAGGGCCTCATGGGGCCCCTATACCGCTGCAGGGTCTGCTTTCTCTGTAGTTACACCCCTGGAACACCCACAAAGATCTTATTCCTAATATTGACTCAGTGAACTAAAGTCAAGGAACTCACATCATTTACCTTCTGTGGAGAAATGAACCAGAAGATGGTACAAAAAGAACAAATTTTTTGTGCATTGCGATATAGTTTATTAAATCTATTTCTAATTGCTTATATAACCATTTAACTCTATCAGGGGTAGCTTCATTTCAAGACTCCGTTCTAGACGATGTCTGTGATGGTGAAATATTCTGTAGGCACGACCTCCTGGGGTGCGTCACTTGTACCTTCAAAAGAAAATGTAGTTAAGTAAGGAAAACCTTAGCTTGTATTATCCCTAAATTTGATCTTCCTGTGTGTAAGAAATAGCTATTCCAGCCTAGTGCTTGGTCTAGACAAGTGGATAGTGCTATAGCTGAACAGAGTTCCAAATATTTATGGTGCATAGAAATTGCTGTGAGTCAGAAGTGACATCACCAGTGCTGCATAAAAAATTCAGAAGTCAGATATGACATCACTAGTGACATCACTAGAGTTACCTTTACATTGGACACTTCCTGGCAAGAAACAGATCAGATATGGGCATCAGAAAAATAATTGGTTGCTGTTGGGAATCTAGGACATGTATCTTTTCAGTCTTCAACTACAATTCCCAGTTTTCTTAGTCCTGACCAATGGCCCCCCTTTAAAGAACTTACAATTCAGGGTGCGGATATTCAGTAATACAATATAAGAATTACATAGTGTATGAGTTGATGTGCAGGGCCCTGGAATGCATTGGAAGATGTTTGAATGAATTAAAAGCTATAAAATGAACAACCATCTTCAGTTGGATCTCATGAAAGATACCGCAGAACTATGTAAAACAGAACCACACAAAATATATTGTTGATAGAAATTGATTGTAACTTACTGATAGCATTACTTGCCACAGCTACATCACAGTTGGGTGGGGCCCATCCTTTCAGACACTGACAATTAAGTTCATGGTCACAAACCTAAAAAAACCAAATTACTGTCATCAGCCGATATAATGATCATTAGCAAACAATCTACTGTATATGGGAACTTGTTGCTAGAATGTAATAAAGAATAAAAACTTTTATAAGGAAAAAATATTGCCAGTGCAAACATACATTTATTATTCATGGATGACCCTAGTGCAGCCAGAGCATAAATGACCAATCATAAATTGAATATATATACTGAATTCTAGCCAATGGCAAGGGAGAAGCATGTGACAATCAGTCTGGTTGCCTCTCTCGCCCACATTCTTCTGTCCCTTTATTAATGGTACAAAGACTTACCGCATTTTTTGGACATTTGCTGTCACACCCAGTTGAGCCATAAGCAGTTCCAGTGGTTACACACTGGAAGTTGGAACAGACCTGGAAAGGCAATAAAGAAAAGAATAAGTCCTGGAATCCAAAGAACCACATTACAAGCTACATCCAGCTCTCTATCTACATGGAAGCTTGATACAAAGGGGCAAATTCACTATGCGCCGAAGCACCTAACGCTAGCGTCAATTCGCTAGCGTTGGTCATTTTCGTTACTTCGCAAATTCGAACGCTGTCGTAAATTCGCTAGTATTACTTCGCTCCCTTACGCCTGGCGAATTTGCACAACGGATGTAACTACGCAAATTCACTAACGCGCGCATTGTACTTAACGCTACCTTTTACACTAGACTTCCTTCGCCACCTCAGACCAGGCGAAGCGCAATAGAGTAGATAGGGATTGCTTCAAAAAAAGTTCAGATTTTTTCCAAGTCCCAAAAAACGCCTGCGTTTTTTCTATATTATGGGTGATAGGCTGAAAAAGATTGAAATTTTTCTTGGGGCTCCCCTCCTTCCCCCCTACATTTCCTAACTCATGGCAACTTAACTATACAGTGGGCACATGTGTAGGGCAAAAAAAACATTTTATTTGATGTTTTGAAGGTTTCCCAGGCATTTGTAGTGATTGTACGTATTCCTCCATTGAAATTTGAATTTGGCGCCGTATGCAAATTAACCATCGCTACCGTAACTTCGCTTCGCTTAGCGAATCAATGCTAGCGCAAGTTCGCAACCTTACGCGCAACTTCGGATTTTAGTGAATTTGCTTCGACTTAGAATCGAAGGATTCGAACTAAAAATCGTTCGACTATTCGATAGTCGAAGTACTGTCTCTTTAAGAAAAAACTTCGACCCCCTAGTTCGCCATCTAAAAGCTACCGAAGTCAATGTTAGCCTATGGGGAAGGTCCCCATAGGCTTTCTTAAGTTTTTTTGGTCGAAGGATAATCCTTCGATCGTTGGATTAAAATCCTTCGAATCGTTTACGCTAAAATCCGATATTCGAAGTCGAAGGATTTTAATTCCCAGTCGAATATCGAGGGTTAATTAACCCTCGATATTCGACCCTTGGTGAATCGGCCCCTAAGTCTACTATAATAAGATTATAAAGGCGTCAAAATGGGCACCGGCGTCAAAGTTGATGCCGATGCCCATTAAAGTCAATGGTCATCCGTTAAGCGTCGTGGGCGTCTAAATTGTCACGGCATATCTAATCGCCGGCGGTGAAAGGTGCAAATTAGCGCCTGGCGAATAAATTCGCCCATCACTAGTTGCCAAGAAACCCACTGAAATTCCTGACTGGAGAGCTGCGGAACACAAAGCTAAATTATTTTAAAAATTCACTGAAATGAAACAGTGAAGACCAATTGCAGCTTGTCTCAGAATATCAATCTCTACATCATAGTCATATTTAAATTGAAGGTGATCAACCCCTTTAATGATCACTGTCCACACAGAGTCTTATACTGGGACATAAGGGCACTCACCTTCCCATCACCACACTTTGCTCCTCTTGGTACCATTCCTTCAGGGACCAGCAAAACTTTGCACGCAGTTGTGTTAAAATAAAACCCATAAATCTGAGGAGTAGTGGTGCCATTCATACAGAAGAGAACTCCACACATGATATCCCTAAATGAAAATGTCAGGTTAACATCACACAGGTATCTTAAACTACTTGCGTGCTGGAAAAATCTGCTGCCAGGCTGTGCCAGCTCTGTGCATGTGCAGTATCTGTAATGGGCAGAACCAATCCGATGGCAAAGGTAAAAGGGCATCAAGAATCAGTCCTGCCTAGGGCACTAGTAGGCTTACTTTCAGCTCTAAAGGAGGTTGTACTATTCTTTTTTAATATAGTTTCAATTATTGAATTTTTAAAAAAAGGGTCCCAAAAAACGCACTCTGTGAATAGTATCTCAAGTCATTAAATTTTATTGTTATGAACTCCCAAGTTATTCAAAAAATCCATTATCCATTTAACCTCATCAATTAGTAACATTTGTATATAGCTGAATTCATATGCAAATTAAATCAAACTTAATCAAATACATTTTATCAAAATAAATTAAATTAACCATATTGTTCATTAAATTTATGAACCATTAAGTCCAATTTCTGTTAAGATTCCTAAGAAATGGAAGTGGGAGATTAGGTCTCAAAAGAGCCTTTAGCAGCCAAACTGTCTCTTAAAGTGTCAAATAATATCCGTAGAGACTCACCAAATATGTCTCTAATGTGTATTCCATTAACGGGGGTTAGTGCGCAGCCGCCTACATATTTATATATTTGTAGAGTTTCAATTTTTATACGTTTTCAATGAGTCATGTCTCCATTGATTGGGTCATTATTATGGCTCTAGGCCCCAGCAAATGGGCTGATAGTGGGAGATATACACAGAAACAAATAGCAGCAAACGTGAACAGTTAATAATAATAATAATAATAATAATAATAATAATAATGAGTTCCAGAATACTAAATAGATGTGGGTATCAACTAGGAGATTGACAGTGCCCGGGGCCCTGAAATGAAGTTGTCACCATTTATTTAGACAGCACAGTGTGATACTCACTCAGGTGCACAAGGGAAATAGGTGGTCTCATTGCGCTTGCAGTATCCATTTTGAACACCTTTGGTATTCTTTAGGAAGCAGCTACTTACACTTACTGATGCATCTAAATAGAAAGGAAAGTCATGTCACTCCAGAGGCGGATCAACCAGGTAAAGGTAAATAATTCTAAATTGTTGGAGAGGACATGGCAGGGCTAAGACCCACAGCTAAACTTGATACCCACCTGCTCAATTAGTGAATTAAAAACTTTCTACCAGAAACCCGACCGTTCTGCTGATATTGCAAAGGTACCCGACCTGCCGCAGGTCTCTACTGTGTGTCAAGCAGTTATTGTGGCACTGGCATTCAGTTTAGATCACATTACTGTGCCCACCTGACAATCATGTATCTTGGCCTAATGGGCTGTAGTAGCAGGTACCTGGACAACTGCATTAGTGGAGGTAGAGCCTGTTCATCTGCTGCCTCCAGAATACACAAGCAGCAACATTTGTGTTTTGGGTGTTCACCAGGTCAGTGGAATGAGGTATAGTCATTACCAGGGGAATAAGGAGAGTAAGATTGAAACTTTCAATCTCTTAAACTGAGGTCATGCATTTTACTGTGAGCAGCAGTGTTTGAGCAGTGACTTCACTATTTGCCATCACTGGGACTATTCTCAATGCACATTCTGAAAGTGGTTTGAGCTCAGAGCTGGGGTATAAGTGAGCAAGAAAAGCCTGAATGATATCCTACAAGGCCTCCACTGATATCACAAGAATGAGGTGCTCAGCTCTGTAATGCCCTAATTGCTACTTTATAAGTAACCATCAGCCCAATCCTACTTTATTCTGGCAATAATAACAATCAACTAAACATCAGCCACCCAATTTGATTCAATTTGATTAGATTTTATTTTATGAGGTCAAGGAAAGTATGAAAATGTCAGGCCATTATTGCCAAACAATTAAAACCAGTAGCACCCGATCAGATACAGTATAAGCTCCTGTCCTTCTAATTGTACCAACCAACCCACTGAAAGGGAATTCCTGACTGGTTGCTCAAGGTTTCTGCACAGGTGCAAACTTTAATTTGTATTAGTAAATGAGGGCCTCACAATACTCACCTGGACCCCAGATTGCATTGCACTGTCTCAACATCGTTGGACAACTTCCATTCAAGCAGTAGCCCAGGCCGTTCATGCAGGGGAAGCCGTTGACTCGGAAGCGGTCAGATGTGCAGAAAGAAGATACGCCGTTGCACAAGTCATCGAGATCACAATCACCCCTGCTAGCTCTGCACACATGCCCAGCTGCCTTGAGCTGTTGTGAGGAACAATGAGAAAATACATGCCCCATGTGTGAATGTGTATCCTGGGACCGAGACTCATTTTTGTATCACTCGCCCATGACATCTTATTGCCTCTTGTGATTCCCCTGAGGGTTGTAATTATGCCAGACAGACACTGGGATTGAGAAAACAACCACCTGAGCACACGCTATAGACCGATGAACAACTTATATTACATTTAGGATGAATCAGGATCAAGCACTAACCTGACAGTTATCACAGCATTCTCCCTCTGCACACTGAGCACCAGGCTTCAATTTGCAGGTGGCAGCGTCACAACATTTATTTGCACATTCCTATAAGACAAAGCAGACAGGTGAGACGGCTGATTATAAAGTGACTTTTAGTGAATCTAGCCCATTATCATGACAAAAAAAGTCTTGGTGCTCCCCTTGATCGATGGCTCTGATACGCTGGAGTCATACTGTTTAGATCTTAAGAAAGAATTTACTTTACAATTTACTAATCTATGGATGTTCTAGATTTTGACTTTTGAGGTTAACTGTCAAATTTCGGACAGGGTTTGTGGTTGGATTCTGACAATTGTGAAGCCTCTTTTGAGGTGGGATCATGACATGAGAACATCGCCTTTTAGGGTGGAATGGTGAGTAAAGGCACTTCAGGAGTGGGATTCTAACATTAATACAGCCCCTAAAGGGGGGATCTTCAACCTCAGCACAGACCTGGCCTCTAAGGTGGATTCTAACAATAATGCAGCCCTTCTAGGGTGGAATTCCAACATTAGAACAGCTCCTCTACTAAGGGAATGTATCATTAGTACAGCACCTCTAGGGAGGGATTCTAATGTTAGCACAACCCTTTTAAGGTGGGTTTTAGACTTCAGCACAGTCCCTTAATGGAAGGATTCTAACATTAGCACAGCCCCTCTAGTAAGGGAACGTAACATTAGCACAGTCCCTCTAGTAAGGGAATGTTACATTAGCATAGTCCCTCTAGGGTGGGATTCTAACATTAGCACAGCCCCTCTAGTAAGGGAACGTAACATTAGCACAGTCCCTCTAGTAAGGGAATGTTACATTAGCATAGTCCCTCTAGGGTGGGATTCTAACATTAGCACAGCCCCTCTAGTAAGGGAATGTAACCTTTATACAGCACCTCTAGGGAGGGATTCTAATGTTAGTACAGCCCCTTTTAAGGTGGGTTTAAGACTTCAGCATAGTCCCTTAACGGAAGGATTCTAACACCAGCACAGCCACACTAAGGAGGGATTCTAAAATTAGCCGAGGCTTCTTCATTAGCAGAGCTCATGTAGGGTAGATTTCTGACATCTGCCCACCATATCTAGGGTGGCACAGCCCCTTTAGTGTTGGTTTCTGAGAGTGTGCCCGGCCCCTGCACAAAAAAATCTTTGGTGGGCCCACCCAACACCCACCTGCCCGGTTGCTTCCATTACAGAACATAGAACAAGAGCGGCTGGGGAGAAGAGATTTCTTTGAACTATCGATGAAGCAGACCCTGCAGTCCAGGACCCCCTGTTCTCCTGGCCCCCGACCATGAGGTCTGCTTCATCTATAGTTACACTGCTGGTTTCTGACATCTTCCCAGCCCCTATAGAGTGTTATACTTTGTGGCTGAGTTTGCGGTGGTGAAGGTGGTGGGTGGAGAGGAAACCCTTTTTCATGGACAAAGGGAAAGACTTTGCCAGGGTAGGTTTGGAAATTATGGACAGAGGAAGGACTCCGATAGGGTTTGGTGATGGGAGATACTGCTGAGCCAAGCCAAAGATTCATGGACTCTATTGGTGGTAAATAGTCTAAAATCAGTTTGATCTAGCTGAGCTGATGATTATTGTAAATTGATGAGTATTTACTAAATAAAAAAAATCCTATAGGGAGTTATCTTGACAACCCCTTTAGGGAACCCCAGCTCTGTAGGAAGATCCAGCGATTATAAAGGCTCCCTCTGGGATGGGATACTGGAAAGTCTAAAGGATAAAAGCCATACAAATAATTATTACCTGCACTGTACCACAATCACAGTCCTCTCCCACCTCAGTGAATTTATTTCCACAAACGGGGGGTGCAAGGATATCTGTTTTCGCAGGAACATCACTTAGACATGTAGGTTTCTTGGTCAACAGAAAGTTCTGGAAGGCATTTATACTACAGGAACTAAACAAGCTTACAGCAGTGGCACTGAATGAAAAGAAAAGGGACTATTAGTTTCCATTTTTCACAACTTGCATATCTAGGCAAGATCATGCCTCCATAACCAAGAGACATGTGGTATACAGGTATTAAATCTGTAATCCAGAAACCCATTATCCAGAAAGCTCTGAATTACATAAAGGTTGTCTTGCACTGCCCTGAACCTTGCACTGCTTCTGTAATCCAGAAACCCATTATCCAGAAAGCTCTAAATTACATAAAGGTTGTCTTGCACTGCCCTGAACCTTCAGCTAAGGGACTGGATCCAAACTGTAATGTAGTTGAGCAGACACTCAAAGGACCATTCCTCTGCACAGACGAATTAAAAATCAAGTAAATGTATTTGGTTCTATTTAGGCATTGCATTGTTTAATGTGTACCTTATTTTCTAGTAGACATAAGGTAAATTACAGAAACATCCAGGTCCAAAGCATTTTTTATAACATATATATATATATATATATATATATATATATATATATATATATATATATATATATATATATATATATATATATATATATATAGCCATACCATTCAGATGCAATCTTTAAAGCAAAG